>NC_049227.1:33275229-33576129 GCF_011100685.1 Canis lupus familiaris
CCAAATGGTAACTGACATTTGAGGGTTTACAATCTGCCAAGCTTCTACATGAATTCTCTTCTAATTTTTACCATGGTGATGCCTCTGCCTCTCATCATTTCCATTTACAGGTGAAGAAACTGGCACTCAGAGATGTTTGTTCGAGATCACAAGGTGAGACTCAAACTCAGGCAGTCTAACTCCAGAAAGCCTTCCCTCTGTCCACCCTAATGCTTTTACACAATGCCTTGCCTCCCACCTGCCTGTGGCCACCATGTTGGACAGCAAAGCTCCAGGTGACTACACAGTGGGCAGGGGTCTTGAGGAAGGTCCTCCTCATGTGAAACAAATCACCTGCTCATCTCTGCTCATAACACCACCCATGTCTCCAAGCAGCAAGGTCAGGGTCAGCCCTGAAACCCATGAAGGAAAACATGGTGGTCAGGAGCTGAGTTTCTGTGACAACTACTTCCCTGCTGTGTAACCAGAGCTCTTCAGAGAAACAGAACCAATAGGAGAGAGAGAGACAGAGAGGGAGGTGGGGGGGGGGGTATTATAAGGGATCAGCCCATGCAATTAAGAAGGCTGAGAAGCCCCACAATCTGCTGTCTACAAGCTGGAGACCTAGAGAAGCAAGAGGTATAGTTCCAGTGCAAACCTGAAGGCCTGAGAAACTGGGGAGCCAAAGGTGCAAATCCCAGTCCAAGTTCAAAGGCCCAAGAACAAGGCTTGCCAGTGTCTGAGGGCAGAAGAAGATGGGCATCTGAGCTCAAACAGAAAGTGCAAATCTGCCCTTCCTCTGCCATTTTGTTCAATTTGGGCCCTCAACAGATTGGACAATGCCCACCCACATGGGTGAGGGCGATCTTCTTTACTCAATTGATTCAAATGCTAATCTCTTCCAGAAACACCCTCACAGACACACCCAGAAGTAAGGTTTTACCAGCTCTGTGGGCATCCCTTAGCTCACTCAGGTTGATACACAGAATTAACCTCCATTTGGAGCAGGTGGCTTAACCACCTCAGAATGAGATGGTCTGAGGGAAGGGTCTGGCATGCATAAATATTAGTCAATTGGGGTTACCCACTGTTAGGAACATTGTTTTCTTGTACAACGTTTCTGTCTTGCACAACTCAATGGTGAGCTCGTGAACTGAGTTCCAATTGCTCTCAGCTGCTCTCCCCCTTCCTCTCCGGCACCTGGCACACAGTAGGTCCCCACACAGGACTGTCTGGCACACAGTAGGTCCTCAGTATGAGTGTTTGGGTTGAACTGAATCCATTTCAGCCTGAATATCTTTAAGTGGTTGAAGTTGTCCATGTGCTCTTAGGTATTAACCCTACAGAGGATAAGGGCACTGCTGGGAGGGACACTCTCCTCTGGCTGAAAGCAGCTGCCCACCCACCCCCGGGTCTGGAAGATGGATGGTTCCAGATGCCTGGAACTCTTCTTCTACACCGCTCCCCACACCAAAAGTTGCCTGTCCTCCAAGCCCGTGCCTCTAACATCTTTACGACAGTAACAATTCTTAAGCCTTTTAGTCCACAATCAGCAAAGAAGATTTAAAATAGTGCGAGAGGAGAGTTATATTGACTCAAATCCACTCTACACTCTACACAGGGAACCACAGAGATGGCAAGATCCTCAGACGCCGTTCAGTGATTCTGAACCTTGCTGCAGGTTAGGATCTCTGGAAGAACTTTTAAAATTTTCTAATGGAATCACAATATCTGGAATGGGGCCCGTTGTCGGTATTTTTAAAGCTCCCAGGTGACCCAAATATGCAGCCAGGGAAGGAGCACCCTGGGTTAGCCAGCTACAACCTTCTTTTTAAGGGAAAATGCACCTAACATAAAATTAACCATGAACCATTTTCATGTGAGCCATTCAATGGCAGTTAGCATCTCCACAACATTATGTAACCATCTGCACTACCTAGTTCCAAGACACGTTCAACACCCCAAAAAGAAACCCATGCCCATTAAGCAGGTACCCCTTATTCTCTTTTGCCCCAACCCCTGGAAATCACTCATCTACTTTCTGTCTCCATGGATTCATCTGTTCCAGGAATTTCACTGAAACGACATCCCCTAACCTGTTACCTTGCCTGTCTGGTGTCTTCACATAGCATCATGTTTTCAAGTTTCATGCACGTTGTAGCACGTGTCAGGACTTCATACCTTCTCATGGCCAGATATCCCAAGTACAGATCTAGCACATTCTGTATATCCATTCATCCTCCAGTGGACATTTGGGTTGTTTTTCATCACCTCCTTTTAAAGATGAGGAAGTGAGGTCCGGCGAGCACAGGGGGCTCAGAGGAATCATACAACCCTGGGAGGGAGATTGAGGCTCGACTCTTGTCCCTTGATTCACATGCAAGTCACTTCTGATGCCACTGCTCCTCCTCCCTAGTGAGCATGTCAAAAAAAGAACCCGTGAGTGTGTCGGCTCCCCGATGAGTGTGTCAGCAACCCGGCGAGTGTGTCAGCCCCCTGGTGAGTTGAAAGGGCCATCTGAGGGCCCCGTGTGTGCACTGAGAGGCACTCCATCTGCTCCTCAGCTTCCCCTTGGGGAGGAACGGGAGAAAGGACAGGGGGTGGAGAGTGAGAAGCACACCTGGTTCACATTCTGACCCCTTATCTAACAGTTCCATGCCCTGGGCCAGCCCACAGAGCCCCTCTGAATCTCAGGCTGGAGCCCCCAGGAGCAAGCAAGAGAAGGCTTTCATAGCAACTAACGCATTCAGGAGGTGATCCCAGGAGCCCAAGGGGAAGTGTGGAGAAGAGAGACAGGAAGGGAAGAAGCCGAGACAGGGTACACTGAAAAGCAGCCCATTGCTACAGGCACCTGGTCCGATACCCAGCAGGCAGCTCTGCGAGATGGTGTAGATGATGCCACTGAGTTGCCTCACCTGAAGGGAAAAGAAACTGGGGTATTCGTCCTCCAATCCCACACCCATCATTGCTCCTGGGACTTTAACTCCCATGATGCTTGTGGGCTGAGGGATGGCCCTCGCACAGAGAGCGACAGGCACCAAGGTGGGGACAGGCACAATAAGTGACAGAGGCAAGCCCACAGCAATGCTCAGTACTTGTCCTCCCAGCCTTCACCCCCATATACCCAACAAACATTTATTGAGCACCTACTACATGCCAGGCATTTTACAGAGGGCCGCGGGTACAGAGAGAAATGAGAGGTTGTCTTAGCTCGGGCTGCTGTATCAAAACAGCACAGATGATGGGAGAACTTAAAGCAACAAACATTGATTTCTCATGGTTCTGGAGGCTGGAAGCCCAAGATCAGGGTGCCAACAGATCTGATGTCTGTTGAGGGCCTCTTCCTGGTTTGCAGACGGCTGTTTTTGCTGTATCCTCACAAGGAGGAGAAAGAGGAAGGGTTAGTTCTCTTCCTCACCACAGGAGGCTCCACCCTCGTAACCTAATCACCTCCCAAAGGCCCACCTCCCAATACCATAACATTAGGGCTTCAACATATGAGTTTGGGGGGGGCAGGGGACCAGCATTCAGTCCACAGCAGAGGTGATCCCTGCCTTTAGCAAACGCACAGTCTAGTGTGGATGAACGACACTTCCCCTCCCTTGTGATACAGAAGGTCAAAAACATGCCCAAAATTCCAACTCTGTCACTCAGGGAAATATAATCAGTGCCAAGGTGGAGAGCCCCGACTAGCCCTTGAACTCCAAACATATGTACCCATCTCAACACAGCTTCCTTCTCCACCTCCTCTCGGAGCCAGCCACTAAGAGGAACAGGATGGGTACGGCCCCCGATTCTGTTGACCAGATCCACAGATCACGGCCAACCTCAGCCGGGTGTTGTGATGCACACAGGCCCCCTTGATGGCCCTGCAAAGCCTCTGAGTGTTCATTCGGGACAGATGACCAGTGTTCATTCTGGTCAGCCTTCAGCCATTTTCAAGCTTGGAAACCTCCAAAAATAGTTAAACTCTAATGCATATTTCAGGTTAGACTTGTTTATTTTCCCTCTCTCTGAGCCAGCAAGCTAATTTCCCCAGAGGGAGAAGGCAAGCAAAGTCTGCTGCCAGAAAACAGAAAAATCGGCTTTAGCTTCTCCCTTGATTGGCCGTGGGGAAATGCCTCCCAGGCTCCATGTCTCAGTGCTCTCAAAGAGGCGCAGAGACCAGGGCCTTTCTTTTCCGTGGGCAGGACATTTGAATAAACCCAACCCTGAAGCCGATCCCAGCAGATGCCTGACTCTGGACACAGATTTCCAGGCCTCTCAGCTTGCAAGGGGAGAAATAGGAGGTAGCAGCTGGATGCCAGCCTTGATCTTTTCTCAATAGCCAGGCTGGAGGGGGAAAAAGAAACAATTATTGTGATTTAAATTCCAAAATAAGGAAGGGCTCCGGTAGACCTAGTGTCTACACAGCTAGGGCCAAGGATGGAGGGATGACGGGTGGGTCTTGGGTGCAGTATCAGCAGAAAAATCTACTATTTGGATTTTTCCTAGCACAAAAGCTCAACTATATTTAACCAGAATGGATGGTGGTAGAAACACCAAGCTAGGAACACTTGAATTCCCCATCCACTGGCTGCTAGAGTCATCGCTCACCTTGAGGCAGAGAGGGTTGTGGGACCACATACCTGCACAGGCCTTCCTTCTGCTAGCAGAGCTACTTGGATAAGAATGGCCCTCCCAATCCCCCCCAGGTCCTTCCTGTCTGAGGTCTTTTATGGCTCTGACGGAAACATCGTTCTCCTTGGGTCTATAAAAGATGTATGATTCTAGAACCTCAAAAATGAGATGCAGAACTTGAGCTCCAGAAAGAACGAGATAGTAGGAAGACATCTGGCAGTGAGCCTTACTTGGGAGCTTCATGGAGATGTGGGTAGGAGGCAGTCCCAGTCTCCCACTCCCAACCGCAGAAGTCAAGGAACTAAAGCCCAATGCCAGGACATTCATAAAGGAGGGGATCTGATGATCCAGACAGCATGGCCAAATCATCGCCTCTGAGATAAGCTTGAACCGCCACACTGCTGTTTCCTGCAGCACCTCCTGAATCAATAGAGGTGATAAAATAACCAAAGCTACCAAGACCCAAAGCTCTTTTTCTTTTCTCTAGAGACATTCTGGAAGGCATGACCTCTGAGAAGAAGGGATCCAGGACCACAAGGGTAGGAACAAAAGAGGAGGCTAAAACCAGGGTTGTCCGACCCTAACTTAGAGTTTTCCCTTTGTGAATTCATGTTGTTGGTCACATACGAGGTGCCTGACCCTGTGCTAGTTGCAACCACATCTGTCGATTCCACATGGAAGGCATTAATATTCTACTTTTGGCAAAAAGTGTTTTTTTTTTTATTTTTAGTCTTAATTTATACATAGAGAAAATTAGATTCAGAAAGTTCAAGTGACAGGGCACCTGGGTGGCTCAGTCGGTTGAGCCCTGACTCTGGGTTTCGGCTCAGGTCATGATCTCAGGATTCTAGGATTGAGCACCATATCATCGGGCTCTGCTCAGCAGGGAATCTGCTTCTCCCTCTCTGTCTGCTGCTCCCCCTGCTCTCATACTCTCATGCTGTCTCTCTCTCAAATAAATAAATAGGTCTTTAAAAAATAAAAATAAAAAATATAAAAAGCCGTCCAACATTACTCAGGCTATAGATGATGGAATCAGTATTTGAATCCGTATCCAAAGCCAAAGAAACGATTTCCACTGTCATTACTTTAGAAGAGATGCAAATTCCAAGGCAAATCACAACACCATTCTTGAGGTGGTTCCACAAAGCAATTTCTTTCACGGTTCTGCTAGTCAGTGGCCAGTGCCAAAAGAAGGCATTTGCTTTTCTCTCTCTTGTCTCTCCTCTGGCTGGAAACCTCATTTGCATTAGGTCTTAAACAATTCTTTTGGCAATTCCTCTTAGGAAACAGTGGAGGATGGAGAGATGAGCTCTTTCTCAAGATTGTGAATGTCTAAATCAAAATTTTCCCTCCAGTAATGGGTGGTCAGAATGAACCTTGTCCAATTCTTTTTCACTTCCAGGACAGTTGGTGTCTGTTCCACATGCCCTATTTTTCTAGATACCTTCCTCCTGGAGAAGGGATGACACAGATGCAAGTGTACAGTTTCTTCCCCAACTTTGCCCATGGCAGATATTTCTAATCAACCTTGGCATTCCATCCCACTGATCCTAGCCTCAGCCTCTATCTTTACTTACTTAAGTACCAACCATCCACTGCCAACCAAGGAAATCGACTTCCCATCCTTCTTCTATGGCAGTGCTCCATCTAGCTGAGAATCCAAACCATCCTTTTGCACCAGAAGAACAATATCTCCTCTCTCCCCCATTAATCTGCTGAATGCAAAGCTCGTCTTAGAAAAGCCACTTCCTATTATAGACTCTGAGTGTGGAGTGCACTGTGAAACCATTTAACCTGACAATTATTAATTAAATATGAACAGAAATTGTCCCAATGTGAATTCATGACAAGCCCATTCCAGGTGACTTCACCTAAATATTTGAATTCTCTTTGGAAATTTGAGCTGAATTTCAAAACATCTCATGAGCCAGAAGGTGGTTCCCAAGGTCACTTTGAAAAAACAAGGACACGGGTCCTGGGTTAAACTATGAGTGTACGCCTGAAACTCCCCACCACACAGGTCTGTGCTGAGCTTCAGTAAGTTTCGTGATGCAGCAGATTCTACACAAGCTTCAAACTCAAGGACAGAGGTGGCTACATTATTTATAGTTCCCGTTCAGCTTTCCTCACAGGCAAATTGCACCATACACCGTGACCTGTGTGTGTTGGGGGGGTGCTTTGCCTCCCTCCCTCAACTGCAATAAGTTAAGAAAACAAAACTCCAGCTATCAGGACTTGTCACTGCTTCTTAGGTGAGACCAAGAAGCTGTAGTGCCTGGAGGTGCAGATCACAGACTTGGAAAAGGTTGTGATAAGACTCAGCTTCATCAAAGCCCACTCAACACAGAGGGAACTGTGATAGAGAAGGAGGGAGGGAGGGAGGGAAAGAAGGAAGGAAGGAAGGAAGGAAGGAAGGAAGGAAGGAAGGAAGGAAGGAAGGAAGGAAGGAAGGAAGGAAGAGGGGGGGAGGGAGGGGGGGAGGGAGGGAGGGAGGGAGGGAGGGAAGGAAGGAAGGAGAGAGAGAAAGCCACTCAGTGCATACAGGTTCCTTGTCTATGTGCATCCTACTCAGTAAATTGTGCTGATTTTTCTCTCTCTTGCCCCTCGAGAGGTATAATCAAGCTCTAATTTTGCATATTGCCTGGGTTTAGCCACATATGTTCAAATTAAAGATAAACTCTCTTCAAGGGAAAAATCATCCCTTTCAAAAGTGGAAGCCTACTTGAAATGTAAATGCTGCTTCAGTCCTAACTGAAGAATACTTCTGACTCATGTTGAATCCAGTCTGTGCCTCCACGCAGCAGGTGTTGCCACCACCCTCCATGCCCGTACCCCCGGCAGACATCGCTAATCAATCGTGACTTTCCTTCACTCTGAGGTGGGGAAGCAGCCTTGGAGTTGCCCTCCATACAAGGCTCCAGGAAGCCACTGTCAGTTACCAAGAGCTGACATGTGAGATAGAAGATGGTGGCCATTCTGACATGGAGAATTTGTTCATACCAGGCACTCAACTTTGCCATGGACGATGCAAAATCCTGCATCCTACCTCCACTTGTCACAGTCACTATCACAGTCCTCAGCTGTGCCCCAACACCTAAGCACCATACATGGATGTGTCCACAGAGGGACCCAGATCATTCCTGCTTTTCCCCAACTTATCCTTCACTATCCAACCTCATCCTATTCTCTCAACAAAATGTCCCCTGTCCCCAGACTTGGCACTTCCCCATTTTCCTCTGGTCCCTGGAGACCCTGACACTAGGACCCTCCAAAGTATCCTTATCACACCCCTTGTAATCCAAGCCCTGGCCAACTCGTCCTAACCCCTTGGAAAGAAAGATTTTGACATAATGTCAGCCTATTCTAGAAACACGGTGATGACAACTGTGCTTCTGATCTTCACCAAGCATCTTCACATCCATGATCTCAGGTGATATTCCAAGTAGTCTTGGGAGGTGAGTATATAGAGACTGTGAGGTTTGACACCAAACATAAATAGGTGCAAACCTTGGCTCGACATGTTACCCACTGGGGAGCTTTAGCACATCACTCTGCCCGCCTGAGCCACATTTTTCTTTGTCTGGATATCTAGCAGCACCTGCCTCCCAGGGCTGTTGCAAAGATTAAATGAGATCAAGCACACAGGTGCTTATTCCAATGTCAGACCATCAGAACATGTTGGCTGCAGTGGTTTTTGTTAGAAGATGATATCTTATATTTGGTTTCTGAGAAGATCCTAAGATAAGGATTTGAATTCCATGTATTTGTGAGGAGACCCCAGGAAGCACCAGAGGGATTAAAAACAAGGAAGGGAACTAACGGTATATTTTGAGTAGGTCACCACTGTGGGCAAGTGGGACTCCATCCCAAAAGAGATTCTGGGACACAAGGTAAAACATGCCCCCAGAGTTATACCACCCACACAGCATTTCTGCAGGGACTCCTGTTCCTGCTTGTTGAGCGCTCCTCCTGGGGGTGTCCTATCCCCCACGCTCCTGACTTGCCTTACATTTGGGCCAATCATACTCCTAAGACTTGGAGGATGCCCTCAGGCTGAGACACGGTCTCCTTGCAGACAGAAGCTGTTGTCAGGAACTGTAAGTGCTGGGGGGAAAAGGTGAGTGGAGCACCAAAGCAGAAAGAGAGTCCTGGGGGTCAGGTGGCAAACTCAAGCTTACACATGTTCTGAGTGGCTGGCAGTGCACCAGGGAAGAAAAAACATTGTTCCAGGTTCAAATTGCAGCTCCAACACTTGCTCGAGAGCAAAATGGTCATATCAATAGCCACTTGGTAACGTTCTATGTTCATTATAAAATGTAGGTAAGCCATCTCTCAGAAGTCGGGTGCTCAAGACACAGTGATGGAAGCAAAACAGCTCAGTGACCTGTCTCTTTTCCTCTTCCTCTAGGGCAGGTGGCCTCCTTGACAGGGAGTGAAACTTGCTTTGTCCATCCATCTATCCATCCATCCATCCATCCATCCATCCATCCATCCGTCCATCTATCCATCCATCCATCTATCCGTCCAACAGCTACAGTATACCCCCTAGATACCAGCCTCTCCAAGGAGATGGGGATAAGTGGTGAACAGACATGACCTTGGCTATTCTCCTGGACACGGGTAAGTGATCCTACGAGTACAACAGAAGACTGCAGGATAGAGGTGCATTTTCTACAACAGTGCATCTGAAAGTTCACATGAGAGACCCAGAGAATATTACTAAAATACAGATTCTGCTTCCAGGTCTGGGATGGGATTGAAGAGCCTACATTTGCAGCAAGCTCTTAGCTAATGCTGATGCTATGCAGCTGGAGCAAAAACTCTACAGGATTCAATGGGGAAGCATAGGAGGAACTAACTCATTCTTGGAGGGAGGGATCTGTTCTCTTAGGGTGGTCTTGATGTTGGGATCCTTCAGAGGAGGGAGAGGAAATTATGGAGTCCATGAATCAGAAAGGGTCATTCAAAATAGTTTAATCCAGGTGTAGGGGAAGGCAACTCTGTTACCATTCCCAGAAGAGGGCTGTCCAGTGTCTTCATAAGGACATGAAGAAGGAGAAGTCACCTTACTCTGTCTAGATGGTATTTGAATACCTGAATGGCCAAGAAACTCACATGGTCCCAGCTCTCGTATGAGAGTGAGTGGAAGAAATTTTACAAAGCCAGCACACCTTCTGGCAGTCTACAGTAGTCTCCAGCTTGCGCTGGTGGGATCAGAACCAGAAAACAAGCTCAGTATGAAGTGGCTCGCTGTCAGGGCCTCAGAGCATCCAAGCTGGATAATGAGGTGGGCAGACTTTGCCTTCCAGATTTCTGCTTCATCCCCAGCTTCATTTCCTGAGAAGTTCAGGCTTACTCTCTTCTCGAACACATCCATCTAGTTAAGCCTAAATGAGCTAGCTGGAGTTTATGCAAATGGAGTTAGGTTTTATCTGAAGGCAGCTAAGCCAGGGCTCCTGGGTGGCTCAGTCGGCTAAGCATCTGATTCTTGGTTTTGGCTCGGATCATGATCTCAGGGTCATGAGATCGAGCCCTGAGTCAGGCTCTGTGCTCATCATGGAGTCTGTTTAGGATTCTCTCTCTCCTTCTAACCACTCCCTCTGCTCATACTCACTCTCTCTCTCTCTCTCTCTCTCTCTTTCTAAATAAATAAATAAAATCTTTTAAAAAAATCAAGTCACCTAAACCCAGATAGAATGACAGGAACAGGGTGTCACCCTGAAAGACCAATAGGAGTCACTCAACAGGCTATAGAGGTCTCGAGAGTCAATCAGTTTTTCACAGCAACGTGTGTAGTTAGTGACCATTGCGGCATATAAGACCATGTTATAATTTGTAGGAGAATCGGGGATGAGATGGAGAATCCTATACTTAGTGTCAAGCCCCTCCTTTTTTTGTTCTCAGACTGGCTTGAATAGGTTTCTACTACTTGCAAGTAAAAAACGCTTGATTAAAAGGCAGGTTTCCAGATGGCCCAGGCCAGCCTGTGTTCCCAGCTCAGTGGATATTTGTTGATGACTGAATGAGCAATGCTAGAACCCAAAAGGAGGTAACCATGTGGGATTTTTGGTCTCCACAAGACATGAAGGGAGCCTCCCCTCACCACTAATATCTCACTCTGCTGATACTGCCCAGCCTCTGAACAAAGGGAAGATATGCATTCAGCACTGGCAAAGGATGAGGAGAATTTGATGTCCGGACTACAAAGATGTGAGTCTGGCTTCTAGTCTCTGCTCCACTACCAAGTAACCAAATGCCCTCCAAGAAATCCTTTACTCATCACTTTCTCCTGTCCTCACGTGGTCCATAGTACAAATGTGTCACCTGCCTGTCCAACATCTGTACCCTCTCCCCTCTCCCTGACAGCATCAATATGCTTTTAGGGAACGTGACTCCAAGCCTTGAAACAGGATGGAGCTCTGACTGGCTGACATCCATCAGCATCTGTCAGCCTCCAACCACCCAGGGGAGGGCATGTGACCCCCGCAAGTGCAAGGGAGCTGAGCCTCCAGCCTCTTGCATGGAATGTGGAAACAGTAGTCCTCTCTCGGCCCTGGGGAGAACGCGTGAAGCACCACTTGGTGTATCCACATTGCAGTCATGAAAGAAGCCAGCTTGAGAAAGAATCTGACTTGCAAAATAACTAAAAAATAAATAAATAAAAAATACGGAGAAATCAAGCCATAGTAATGATCACATTGCACCCAAAACTGGTACTTCCTTTGGATATTTCCGTTTTCTGTCAGTAAATTCCCTTTATTTTTATGTCCATTGGAGATGAGCTTTTTGTTGCCAGAAAAATGAATGCATCCATCCATGGATTCCCAGTTTTTAAAAGTGCCTTTATACATCACAGGATGGTGTACTTTGTGGACTGAAGTCCCATCATTTGTATGAAAGTACTGTGTAAATCCTAAAATTCTGTAGAAAGGGAAGGGAATGGGGATCCCTGGGTGGCTCAGCGGTTTAGCGCCAGGGCTTGATCCCGGGATCAAGTCTCGCATTGGACTCCCTGCATGGAGCCTGCTTCTCCTCTGCCTGTGTCTCTGCCTCCCTCTCTCTCTCTCTCTCTCTCTGTGTGTGTGTGTGTGTGTGTGTGTGTGCCTCATGAATAAATAAATAAAACCTTTTTAAAAAATCGAAAGGGTAGGGAATATTGCCCTGAAAACATCTAGAAATAAAAGAGTTAAGCTTTTTGCTGAGACCCAAAGACAATTTAGTTAAATGTAATGAGAGAAGCAGAATGAAGGATTCATTGTGATAACAATTGGCTTTGAGAAGCAAAAGCCAATTATTCAAAGCTTCCTGCTTATTTATTTGGATCTGTTTAAGAGGATCCATCAGGCTGAGCAGGATTTGCCCTGACCTGACTGGTTCAGAGGGAGCTATGAAGCAGCAAGTTCACTCTCGGGGAAAATTCTACCTCGGTGCTTGACGTGGAGGAGGAGCCCAGAGGCCACTCTCCTGAGAGTCCCCCGTGGAGGACGCACCATTCCTGCAGCTCAAGGAAGCTCTGGTCTGGGGCCTGTGCGGAAAAGCCAGGGGGAGTGGGCTTGCTGCTGGTCTTCCTGTTGGTGGAGAGAACTCTGGTTCAAGTCCACTCTCTGCCACTAAGCCTGCATGACCCTGACCTTTCTGGTCTCAGTTTCTTCATCTGCAGAATGGGAGTGCTAGCCTTTGCTCTGCCTAGCCACATCATGGGATGTACTAGCCACAAATGGAAATAATTCCTTTCTTCTTTTTTAAAAAAGATTTTATTTATTTACTCATGAGAGAAACAGAGAGAGAGAGGCAGAGACACAGGCAGAGGGAGGAGCAGACTCCATGCATGGAGCCCAATGTGGGACTCGATCCCAGGACCCTGGGATCATGCCCTGAGCTGAAAGCAGATGCTCAACCACTGAGCCACCCAGCTGCACCTTCTTGCCATTCTGCGGGAAAGGAAGGAGAAAGGCAACACCTTCAAAAAACAGATAAGCAAATCCCAGGGAAAAGAGGACACAGACAACAATGGCATGGATTTTATATGATACCTTGAACAAAAATCTCTGCCACAACCTCTTATTTTCTCATATAGATATTCGACAGTCATGCAACAAAAATCTGCTAAGTGCCTATTAATGTGCGGGGCACTGGGTACAGATAGAAACAAGACACACAAGGTCCCTACCCTCACAGATCTGAATCCTAGGGAGGAGAGACAATGAATATATAAACAAATAAAAAAGAGTATTTCATATATTGCAATTGTCCTTGCTCAAATCTCATCTCTGAAATGGTGTAATGATCATTCATCCATGCTTATTGCATATTTTCTCTCTCGTGAGAGAATATAAGCTCCATGAAGGCAAGAATCATTGTTACATTCACCAATGTAGCCCAAGTTCCTAGCAATCACTGGCACATAGTAGGTGCTCAGTAAAGATTTGTTGAATAGACTGATTTAATACAAAGTGCTACACAAAAATAAAGCAGGGTAACAGGGTAGAGAGTGATAGGGTAGCAAGAAGATTGAGATTCTGGTTTAGACAGAAGCCCAAGAAGCTTCTCAGAGCAGGTGTCCTTTCAGTTGATAGCTACATGGTGAGATGTGGGCAGAGTTACGAAGACCTTGGGAAAGCATCCCAGCCAGGGAGAAGAGCATGTGCAAAGGCCCTGATCAGGGAGGAGCTCTGTGTGTTGGAAAACTAGAAAGCCAGGGAGGCTGAAGAAGGGGGGTGAGAGGAGACTGCTGGAGAACAGGGCTGCAGAGATGTGGATCAGGCATGGATTTTGAACCCTGCTAGTTGAATACAAATTCTCCCCTGAATTACAGAGTGTTATAAGCTACAAACATCTTATCAAAGTTCCTGGAACATGAAGAGCAGGCTCTTTGGATATTTGTTAGGTCCAGTTGACTCCCCTTTCTTGCGAGGGGCACTTGGTTGAAGAATCAGGGAGTATTTAGTCTTTCAAAGGACCCGGGTGTATTATGGCTACCACCATCTACCCATAAGAGCTATCATGGGGAATGTTGCTCTTTGCAGTAACTAAACAGAGGCCACAGGAAGAGAGAATTCAGCCCAATGTGAGATGAACCTCCTCACAAACTCCACAAAGATGTAATCAGGATAGTGAGCTTCCCATCACTGGAAGAGTTTAAGCCAAAGGTGGACTTGCACTTGATAGGAAGAGGGAGAAGAAACCCAGGCACTGGGTGGACCAGATGATCTCCCAGACATGCAATCTGATAACTTTATGATCATCTCTTAATCTTGCTATCGAAATACCCCCGCGTTTGATCTCTGCCTTTGTTTACTAACCCCATCAGTAAAATCCTCACAGAACATATCTACTAATAAGATAGCAAAGACTGGAATGCATAATAAGGGATGAACGCACACATCCTTTGTTCAATAATACAATATTTTTCTTGAATAATGCATGAGCTGCTTTTCATTTCGGAAATGAGAGAGTCTATAATCCCACTGTGCGTCAAGTGAATATTTTTAAACATTTATAAGCGAGAGGCAAAGACAATGGTAAGAAGCTTAGGGACAACAGAAATTTGGAACCAGGATAGAGAGGCAGGGGTGCTTCCATGAGAATCCCAGAGGGATAGAAAGAACCCGAGAGGCCACCATTCCTTCCCCCCGCTGCCATGAGGGTGCCCAAGTCCATGCACAACGAAAGGAAGAATCGACGCCAGGTCACCGACTCCAGAGGGCTTTCCTCCGGGCCAGTTTGATTTACAGTCTCCAAAGAGGCTGCAAGAGGAAAGCCAAATATCAGCCCTGACTCCCAGCACTTTGCTCCCAGATTATTTTCAAATGACTCCCCAACCTTCACCACCATGCTGGCTATCTGTGTGGTGGGTAAACTCACAGTGCCTCTTTGATTTTCCCTTATGGGCCAGTATCAACACCTAGATTCAGCAATCAGCTGGAAGACTACATTTCCCAGACTCCTTTGCCAGCTGTGGCCACATACTGTATTCTGGCCAATGAGATGTAAAAGGCTATGGGGCAGGGATGGGGGGCCCGTGGGCAGGGGATAGTTCCAGGAAGGTTCTTTAGAAGGAGCTGACAGGAAAGATATCCCTTTCCCTTTTCCTGCTGCCACAAGAATGGAATGCTCTGATTGGGCCCACTCCAGTAAGCTGGAAATGAGGGTCAATGCCAGGCTGACTCTCTAGGGGAGGGATGTTTCCAAAAGAAGAAGGACTTAGGAAGGCCGATGTAACAGATGCCCCCTCTCTGTGGGAAGCCAGGGAAGTCACAGAGAAGGCAAGACGGAGCCATTTGGATTTATGAATGTGAAGATGAAGGATATTCATTCCAAGGGGTGGTCACAACACAGAGGAGTGGGAGACTGTGACCCCATACGTTGCAGTCATGCTGTGTGCTCGTGAGCCAGAGCAGAGGGCTAGGAGGCCAAAAGGCAGGTGAGGGCCAGATCATGGATGGTATTAAAAACCCAGCCAAGGACGTTGACACCCAGTCTCTACTGATTTCTCATACAAATGACAACTGCCATCCTGTCCGAAAGCATTGGCCGACATGGAATCTTGTGTGTTGGATGAGGAAGATGGCAGAGTGAGATCCTGCTGGCCTTCTGGCCACCAAGGCAAATGCACAGTGGTACTTGACCTCGAACATTCTTTTAGGGATCTCTTTGTGTTCTAGCTCAGAAGATTTTAGCAAGTTGGGCGAAGAAATAGCTGGAAATCGTTTCTTGTTAAAAAAAAAAAAAAACAGACGTTAGGGTACACGGGTGGCTCAACAGTTGAGCGTCTGCCTTCAGCTCAGGGTGTGATCCTGGAGTCCTGAGATCGAGTCCCACGTCGGGCTCCCTGCATGGAGCCTGCTTCTCCCTCTGCCTGTGTCTCTGCCTCTCTTGCTCTATGTGTCTCTCATGAATAAATAAATAAAATCTTAAAAGAAAGAAAGAAAGGAAGGAAGAAAGAAAAACAGACATCATAACAACTAGCATGAAGGTCTTCAGCTAAGTGCTTGTCTGACGTGCATTTCATGTACTCCCTATGACAAAGCCCTGGGGAAGATCAGACTCCTCTGCCTTATTTTATCACCAAGAGGCTGTATGGCTCCCGAGAGTTCATAGGCCGGGCTGGACGCGGGGGACAAACTCTTCCCTCGCTCTCTAGCTTCTGTGCTGGATCAGACCAGTTGTGTGCAAGAACAGAAGCAAGAGAAGACTCTTGGCTGGGCCAGAGGGAGAACCAGCATCATCCACGAGCCAAGAGCTCACGGAACCCTAACCTCACCGAACAGCAGGAGACAGAGCCGCCTGCCACCTCAACAATGTGGCCCCATAAAAAGAAAGCATTGGTGCACAGCCGGGGGATGTCTACAGCCTCTGCATCGTGTCAGGCCTTCTCACTGACAAATCTGGCTCCCGATCGGACCCCGTGAGGTCTGAAGCTCCACCAGGTTTTTTGGTGGCCCGGCGGGGAAAAAGATGTTTCATAATTTAAGAGCCAAGAGGGAACTTATAAATATTCCCCAGGGGGAAAATCTGTTCTATTGCCATCAAATTGTCCTATAGCTATAAGATGCCTCCTGCCCCCCCCAAAAAAAATAATATTAATAATGAATTGCCAACTGTTGAGTCATGCAGGTGCTGAAATCTAGTATGTGGGAACTTCTCACCCTAATTTAATGAACAGGAAGGCTAAGTAGAGAGGGAGGTTAAGGACCGTGGTCAAGATCACATGGTCGAACAGACAGTGAGCAAGGGATTCGAAGTGGCTGTTTGAAGTGGCTGTTCCACTGAGCCGTGCCACCTCCCGGAGCCAATGTCTCAAAGCAAATGAGAAATGAGAACTTGGATCCAGACAAAAGGAAAAAAAAGAAAAAGGATGGGCCTTGGAGCAGCCGTTCTCAGCCGAAGCCACCTCCCTTTGAAGCGGGAGGACCTCAAAGCCAGAGGCCTTGCCTTTCCTGGGCTCACTCGCTGGACTCTACCCCTTTGCACAGTGAGCTCTCCTTTTCGGCCCAAGTGAGCGTTTTAATTACCATCATTTTTATCGCATGTGAAGCCTGCCGCAAGCACAGCCCAGGGCCCCCAAAGACAAAGAGGGAGGAAAAAAAGAAAAAAGGATCAATAATGTGATTGATGTTCGTTTTTAAAAGCCAAATCTCAACTCTCCTTCCTTCTAGAGCTTTTGATTTCATTAACCCCGGTGAACACTGTGTGGAGGCCTGAGCTCCGGGGTCTCGGCTCCTCTGGCTTCGAGGGGGTCCCCTCTGGTGGCCATAGCCCGCACAGCCCAGGGGAAGGAGGCCAAGGGCACAGGTCTGTAGCCTCCCTCCAACCCAAACTCTAAGACATTCACAGCGCGAATAGAGGCATCGTGTCGACTCGGCAAGGATCCTATGCTTGGATAGGGAGTGAAACCACACTAGGTCCACAAAGCAGCCCTTGCTTTAGGGGCAGGAAACCTGCCTCCAGCTGGCACAGAGCTAGCAGCGCCTTCAGATCCTGGCTCATGGGTAACAGAAGGACAAGCGTCTTGTCATCCCTTATTCCCCTGCGTCCCAGTTTCTTGAGGCAACGTAAAGACTATTTCCCTGAACTTGAGCAGCCCATGGAGTCGGGGGAGCTCTGGAAGGCACAGCTTCTGGAAACCACTCAGCCTCCTACCAGCTTTGTGACTCAGAAATGTTACTCAGCTGATCCACACATCAGAGAGCTTATCTGTAAAAATACCCAGAATAATCTCATTCCCCCAGGGGCCAGGTTAAATGAGATAATGTTGGCTGAACAACTAGCGCTCTGCCCAGAACACAGTAGCTGCCCAGTTAATAGTAGGTGTTTGAATTAAATGATCTCTGTCTAAGCTCTTTTTTTTTTTCAGGACCCCTGGGTGGCTCAGAGGTTGAGCGTCTGCCTTCCGGAGTCCTGGGATCGAGTCCCATGTTGGGCTCCCCACAATGAGTGTGCTTCTCCCTCAGCCTGTGTCTCTGCCTCTCTCTGTGTCTCTCATGAATAAATAAATAAAATCTTGACCAAAATGATAATCTCCTTTTTTTCTTTATTTCCAAGTGGGCGTGGCTTACCACACGTGTGTTATAAAACAAAAGCGATTTCAAAATCTTTGTGCACACAATGCCTTCCTATTATTCTCTGTGAATGGAGGACATAGGATTCCCATCAGGCCCTTCTGAATGGAACAAGCATGGAAGATGACCTCCAAATTTTCCATCATTCCTTGGAGCCTCTCACATCCTGGCCTAAGATCCCCTGAGCACATGTTGAACGGTGTTGAGTCAAGTTGAGTCGCCTTGAACCGGGTCAGGTATCGAACTGAGTTGGGATAGGTGGCCCCTTAGGGCTGCAGTCCTCTTGGATGGCATGATCTCATGGGCAGTAGACAGGAGGGGAGATGTGTCAATCAATATCAGGAGCCCAGCCGTACTGTCCTGGGCCTCTGTCTCTGGTCAAGGGAGCCACCAGGTTCGTATTCTTGGCTTCATCTTTCAACAGCTGTGCAACCCTGGCAGGTTACTTCATTTCCCTGTGACTCAGTCTCCTCATCTACAAAATGGGGATAATAATGATACATACCTCATATGCCGTGAAATTAAATGAATTAGCATTTATAAGGTGCTTAGAACAACCTGGTCCATAGTCCAAGCCATAGAAGGGTTAGCTCCGTGTTACTGTTAGATTGTCAGCAGGTGACAGTGGGTAAGAGGGACACGCCTGGGCTGACCCCAAGGGCTTCCTGAGCACAGGAGCTGGGTCCTTCACATGCATCACCTCCCCTAACTGCTTGCAGCTACTCTAGAAGTATTCATTCGATGCTGACTGGCCTTTTTTGCTTTTGCATCTCCGGCTCCAGCAAACCATCTGGAAGGAATAAATGAACAAGTCCATGAAAGACAAGACCAAACAGTCACAGTTTGCCATGTCACAGGCCAAGTGCTTTGCACACATTATTTTGTTTTAATCTGTACATAACTCTGAGATCTGATACCATCATCTCCCTTCTCACAGAAAAGCAATCCGGGGATCAGAGAGATGAAGTAACTCTCCCAGGAAGGCACAGCTTACAAGTGGCCAAGCCAAGGTCCGGATCCAGACGTGCCGAGCTCCTGCCCTCTACTGCCCAGCCTCTCCGAATCAAGGCCTGTGACCCTATTTTGCAGATGAGAAACCCAAGGCTGGATAGAGGTAAGCTCCTTGGAGTCAGTGTCCAGAGCTGCTGCCCTCTGGCCTCCACCTCCTCCCTAACCCCCAGGGACATGGGGATGCTTCCTCTCTGCGGCAGGTTCCTGAGGGCGAGTCAGAGGCCAGGTAGGATAGAGCAAAGGCAGCCCCACAGTGGTCAGCCTGGGGAGGGTGAGGCTTCTGTGCTGGCAGGAGGAAGCCCATTCCCAGACAGCTTTATTAGTCATGACTTGCTGCAATGCGTAGCGGTGCTCTGGGAAGCAAGACCTCCTTAGCATTGGGAAGCTGTACCGCTGCCTCGTGGCTGCAGAGCAAGCCGGTGTCTGCGGCAGGCTGTGATGTTGGCTGCCTTGCCCACAACCCAGGCATCCCAAGGCTGTTTCTCTTCCTTTCTAGAAAGATCGACAGGTCCCCAGAAGCTGTTCACCCTGACAACACAGGATACAGTCAGGACTAGAGACACCCGGTGCGGGTCTTGCTGCTCGGATAATATAACTTGCAACTGTTGAGCCCCTTGCTGTGCTCCAGACAATCTTTTTTAGACACACTGTAGGGAAGAGAAGTGTCATCCGGGGGGCTGGGGTCCAGGGAAGGGAAGAATAACGAAGCACTGGCGTCCACTGAGCATATTCTTCAGCTGTCGAGGTAATGCCTTTGTGCGGTAGGTCAAGCTTGGCAGCCACTGTACTGCCCAACCTGGCGGCTGTGCTTGGATGGGGACGTCCGTCATGCTCATTGACAGATGGGAAGCCGAAGCCAAGCAAGGTCAGGTGTGCTGACTTGCGTATGATCTCACAACCATGGTGTTTGGTAGAAAGATGTTAGAGAAATCACACAAGGAAGCCCAGATGCAAAGTCATCAAGAATAAGCACACATGCCTGTAATTATTTCCCATCAAGCAGTGGTCCTCGCTCCCCCACCCCCAGCTCCCCGACGCCCAGCCCAGCCCTGCCCCATGGTAGATTCTGAAGAAAACTGATGGAGAGACAATGGAGTCTAGTGGCTAAGCTTTTGAACTCTGGGCCTCCTGGGGATCGCGACGTGACTCTGCCCCTTGACGGCTTTGCACCCCTGGGCACGTTGGTTAATGTCTCTGAGCCTCAGTTTCCTGACTGGTAGTTGGGCAGCTTCATGAGATCCTGTGCCTTGAGGGTTGTGAGGACTCTGCTTCATTCAAAGCATGGCTGAAGGGTGCCTTGGGGATATTGCTGCCCCCCCTCTTTTATCCCTGACTTGAGGAAGCTGGGCTCTCGAAGGGTCTGGGCTCTCATGCAGGTGAGTGCCTGTGACACCTGCAGGAGTGTCTCTCTACCATGTGCCAGGTGCTGGGCCAGGCGCCTTGCATGCATCGTCTTGTTTGAGCCTCTCTGCTCCCCCTGTGATGGTGATGTCATCCCCACTTAGCAGATGCAAGAAACTGAGGCCAGGGGAGATGAGCTGACTTGCTTATGAGCACACTTCCGTGAAAGAGCAAAGCTGGGGTCCAGACGGAGGTCGGTCTGGAGCCGACACCTTTGTGCTCTCTCTCCCCCCTCACCAGGCTAGAGGAGGCAGGGACTTACCATCTAGTCCACTGCTTCTGAATCCAGTGCACTGTCAGACAGCTCCAAGGTGCTGGGGAAGCACAGCCTCGCTGCGCCGCTGACAAGAGCTCCACGTCTCTGTTTCCCATATTAAACGCCTGACAACAGCACAAAGCACCTCCATGCATCTTCAAACCCAGCTCGTCAAAGTAGCGGCAAGGAACCAACGGCTCTGTCATTTTTAGAGAAAAATATGCAGCATCTCGGGGCCCACCCTAGACCCACTTGCTTGGCATCTGCATGATAACAGGACCTCCATGTGATTTAGGTACACATCACAGTTCAAGACGCAGACTTAGGACCATGGATCCAATCAGCCTGAGAGGTTCTGGTTCGTCGTAACCAGAACTACCAAGTGACCTGTCTGAACAGCACACAGCAAAAGGGCACGCGCGGGCCAGGTGTACGCACCTGTCCCCTCACTTCCTCGGGGCTGTGCTTCAGAGCATCCGTGTCACTGAGGCAGTACCTCCTCTACTTGAGCCCAAGCTCCAGCTCACACCTACCAAGAGGAAAGGAGGACTACCTTGTAGGGACAATCCGAGAGTCTAGTGAGCCATCAGGGAAATCCATGATGGCCCTCAGCAGAGCACAGTGACCCATGCTCTCCCTCCAAACACGCAGGAATTTTGGTCATTTCCAGCTCAGCTTCCATATTTCGGGACCTGATCTGTGTGTGTATCACACATTTGTATGTATCACACGTAGCCACGCAGAGATGGCCTGTGTCAGCACTTCTCTGGGAACCTGCTTTGTATCGTCCAGGGATTATAATGAACGCAGCGTGTGTCGCAAGCAAGCCTGCCCCGTCCTTCACTAAAGACCGTGCCTGCACTTGAACTACTTATGGATGTTTATCTGCAGAGTGTGGGTAAGGAGCATTTTTTTCCTCTCTCTCTCTCTCTCTCTCTCTCTCTCTCTCTCTCTCTCTCTCTCTATATATATATATATATATATATATATATATATATATATATATAATTCTTTTTCTATTTGCAAAAGGAAAAGAATAACTCAGGGGAAAATTTAAAGTGGAGCGAGAAGTCTTGTGAGTGATTTTGAGTTCCGCCGCTGCTTGGAAATCAGTCACAGGATTTTCAGCATTTGTGATGCTGACTTGGCTGCCGCTCAAGCAAGGCATTTGCAGTATCAGGCTGAATCGGAGGAAGGAAGGAAGGCGCCCCTCACATGACACCAGCATGAGCCCCGCAGGCCCGCACTTTCTCCTCGTGCATATAACCCATCCTCCCAATAACGTTGCCCCTTCTTGTCAGATGGGGAAACTGAGTCAGCACAGCTATAACACGTACCATCTACTGGGTGCTGGGTCCTGATAGGACCTCTGCCTGTAGTCGCATCAATCCAGAGGTAGTAAGTACCTTGCGTGTATGTGCATCTCTCCGGCGTCGCCCCTGGCAGACAGCAGTGAGGGACTATGTCACTCTTTGTCTTTTTCTATGTCCGTACCCAGACACAGCCTCAGGAGCTTTCTTAACACCACGCTACAGGACCCACCCACCCCTCACCACCACTGAATAACGAAGTAGAGTTACCATAAGAGATTTAACTGGATGTGCTGTAGTTGGCTCTTGAGAGCAGATTATGCGCATCTCTTGCCAACTCTGTAATAGGATGTCCTCAGTGACGCCCAATCTCTCTATTTGGGGCTCAGAAATTGGTTTAAGGTTGGGATTTTTTGCTCAGGTTTTAGCATTCCCTCCCACAAAATGTGACTAAGGGATATCACCTCCATATCCCGTTCTTTCTTTCCAGAAACACCCATGAGCTCCTACTAACAAACCCAGAGATGCCCTTTGAGACCCAGGGCCCACGAGGTGTGATGGACCGGTGATGGGGGAGGGGGTCAGAGAAAGCCTGCCATTCATTAGGCAGCTATTATGTGCCACCTTGCATTCCAAGCGCTCATACACATATTATCTTATTTAATTCTCACACCATCGCTGTAAGGGAAATAGTCTTATTGTCATCTCCTTCTTTAGAAGAAAAACTGAAGCACAGAGATGTAAAGCAATCTGCCAAGAAACACACAGCAAGTAAAAGGCCAAGGAAGATGTCAATCTGGGCAGCTGGCTTCAGGGCCCATGCTCGAAACCACTGGACAGAGGAGAGTTTGCCTGAACTGGGTTTTAAAGGATGCATAGGAGTTTGTTTGATCAAGAAAGGGGGCATAGAGAACTCTTTTTTAAAGATTTTATTTATTTGACAGAAAGAGAGAGAGAGAGAGCACAAGCAAGGGGAGAGGGAGAAGTAGGATCCCCATCGAGCAGGGAGCCCAACGTGAGGCTCGATCCCAGGACCCCAGAATTATGACCCGAGCCGAAGGCAGATGTTCAACCGACTAAGCCACTCAGGCACCCCCATGGAGGACTTTTGAGCTCAAAGGCAAAAACATGAGTGTCTGTTTGGGGAGCACTCCTGGCATTTTGGATAAAGGACAAAATGTCGGTAAAATGCTTAGCTGATGCCTGTCCCATAGAAAACATGATACTTCCTATTATCACGTGATCTAGAAGGAACAGAGAATATTCCCGAGGACAGACAAGACTGGGGCGAGGAACAAAGGAGTGCGTGTGGAAGACACCTAGGCTGCATTACCGAGTTGGGATTCATCCCGAGGACAGCAGCTTTCGCAGCATCCAAATCACGGGAGGTGGGGGAAGAAGGAGCAGAGCCCGAAGCAGCCCCCTCCCAGAGGGTAATTTCTGGAATATCAGGTTTTTTGTTTAAAAAGTCATGCCAATGGTGCTTTCTCCTCCGTAATATATTTGCATGTGTTATAAATATGATGTCTTAAACCTTTTACCATCAAGCAACAGCGACAACACAAGATGTGGACAAGGGACACTGTCCCGGGGTATCTGCCTCGGCACTATTGACATTTGGGGCCAGACGATTCCTTGTTGTAGGGGCCGCTGCCCTGCGCACTGTAGGAGGTCTAGCAGCCTCCCTGGACTGTGTCCAAGAGATGCCGGAAAAGCCTCTCCTCCCTGAGTCATGACAACCCGAAATGTCTCCAGACATTACCAGACGTCCTGGGTGGTAAAGTCACCCCAGTTTGAGAACCTCTCATCTGGCGCCAGCACTGCTATGTCCTGCTGTGTGGATCCCAATTTGAGAAGCACACTGTGTCACACTGAAGGATTCTAATGGGGGTGTGGGGTGGGGGCGGTCTCAGAGGCAGAAACAAAATACTACTGTTGGTGATCACACTGGAATACGAATATTGTGATCGTCCTCGTCCTGCAAACAGAAGTTCAGAGCAGCAACGAGTCTCTGTTAAGTCACACAACCGTAGGCGGGTTTGTAACCCATGTCTGTCTGGTGCCAAACCCACACTCCATCCACTGCACTACACGGCCCCACACAACTCTCTGCAGGACAGGGAAGTCCTCATCTGCCCCCCTTGTGGACGCCAAAGAACCTTCCCGGGGCACACATCCCAGCCTGTTCCAAGGAGCCCGCGCCTGAGCTCCCCTGGCCTTCCTCAGAATCAGAACAACAGTTACAGCCTCATCCTTCCTGCCCCACAAAATCCTCTGCATGGCCCAGCCGGAAATAGAACTGCATTCCCTGCCTGGGCGTCGCCAAACTTTTTCAGTAGAGAGCCAAACATCTTGGGCTTTGCCGGCCATGTGGTTTCTGGTACAACCGCTCAGCTCAGCTGCAGAAGCACCCAAGCAGCTACAGACAATTAGTACACAAACGGGCATGGCTCTGTGCCAATAAAACTTTATTTACAAAAGCAACCAGCCAGCCCAAGGGCCATGGTTGTTCAGCCAGCCCTGAGTTGTTCAGTACAGAAGATGCAGTGTCTACAGTCACTGGAATATCATTCAGCCCTAAAAAAAGATGATCCTGCCATTTGCAACAGCATGAATGAACCTGGAGAACATCGTGCTGAGTGAGGTAAGCCAGACACAGCAGGACCTTACTGTACGTAGGATCTTACTCACACGTACAGTCTTAAAAAGTCGAACTCACGCAACCAAAGAGTAGAATGGGCTTGTCAGGAGTTGGGGCCAGGCGGAATGGGGAGATGTCGGTCAAAAGGTACAGACTTTCAGCCAGAACACAAATAAGTTGTAGAGATCCAGTGCTCATCCCGATGACCATGGTTAATAATCCTCTACTGAGCCCTTGAAATCTGCTGAGGGTAGATCTTAAGCGTCCTCGCCACACACACACACACACACACGTAACCATGTGAGGTGATGGGTGTGTTGACTTGACGGTCGTGACCGTTTCCCGATGTATACGTATATCAAATTATCAGGCTGCACACCTTAAGATAGACACATGAACAACACACACATGTGCACATATGTAGATACACGGGCACACGTGCCAGGCTGGGTGCTCAGGGCTGGGGATACAGTAGACAGCAGAACCCGGCGTGGCTCCAGCCTGTTGGGGGACACAGGCCATCAGCAAATGCATCTCCAATCAGGACTTGCTCTAAGTGCCCTGCAGGGCAGGAGGCATCTTGGAACTAGACAGGGGTCATGGAAATCTTGCCTAGACAGGTGACGTTTGAGCCAAGAGCTGAAGAATGAGAAGGAGGGAGTCCTGGGAAGAGCCGAAGGGAGAATGTTCCAAGCACTGCCAAGGCAAGGGGCTGAGAGCATGTTTGGAATGTTCTGTAGGCAGCAGGGCTGGGCGACTCCAGTGTCACGAATAATGGGGAGGAAGGCAGAGGTGGGACCCGGTGGACGTCCGAGGTCCATGAGGCATCCAGCCCCTGCTGCTGTGGCCTGGGCTCATCTGAGGCCTCGGGCTCAGCCTGCTGCAGCTCCTCACAGGTCCTTCGGTTAGTTGAGTCCCAGAGTCACAAGGAGGATCAGAGCGCAGCTGGGCAGGCGTGGGACATGCAGAGGGGCAACATCCCTCACACCTTCCCCAAATCAGCCAGAGGAATTGAGCTGGAAGCAAGAGCATGTCCAGAACCTCCATGGATGACCCACACCATCTGACCAAAATGAGCACCCATCACCAGGCATTTACAGAAGGGATGTGGACCCACTCACAGCTGGAGTCAGAGCTGTTGGTCGCTGGATGAGCGATTCTGCACCAGCACAATGCTGGGTGCTCCAAAGGTGCTGTCACAGGCAGGCCTCCCGGTGACCCTTCCCTTGTCCCCATCGTGCAGAGCAAGAGACCCAGGTTAGGTCATTTACACAAGGTGGAAGAGGCAACAGGTGGCTCCCATCAAGGCACAAGACATGAGAGAAGGGGTGGGGGGCTCCCTGGGGCATCGGGAAGTACCATTACCAAAGGAGAAGAGAATGCACTCGAGCGTCACTGCAACAGTCACGATTCCAGGGAACACTTACGTAGCACTGGCTGTGTCCCAGGACTGCTCTGAGTGACGAGCAGTGCCGACTCATGGGTCGCCACGAGCACCAAAGACTGCCTGAAAGCACCTGCCGCTGGGAAGGGTAGGCTTGTGGCCTCCCGGCGACAAGGAAGATGGCACACGGTGGGGCATCAGGAGGGCACACAGGAAGGGCTGTCAGGGGGAGAGGTACTACAGGATTTGGGCTCCTGTTAGGTGATTTGACAAAGCCTTTAAGGAAGCTAGGCTTTGTTCTGGGCTGGATACCATCAGGAAATGGGAGTGTTCTAGGATGATTTTAATTAGTCTCATATAGAAGGTGGGAAGAGCAAACCGAGCCCAAAGCTGTGATTGGTAAAAAATAAAATAAATAAAATAAAATAAAATATAAAATAAATTAAATTAAATTAAATTAAATTTTAAAAAGGCAGTCACTCCAGTTAGCCAGGAAGAGGGATTGTTTGGTCATTTGAGTCAAGAAGTTTGACGATGCTTGTGTTTTGTCTGTATTTAGACAAGACTACAAAGTGGGCTAGTTTTTGTCTTAACCCATGATGTTTCCAGAACACCCTTTTCTTTTTTTCATTTATTTATCTTCTTGAGACATGATTGACATAGAACATTGTGCAAGGTTAAGGCCTACCTGTTGGTTCCATACGTTTACATATGACAGTAGGATGAGCGCCGTAGCTCAGCTCACGCCTCCATCATGATCGTGTCCTTACCATTTCCTTTTTGTGTTGACAACAATTAAGATCTAGGCTCTTAGCAGCTTTGAAGTTTACAATGCAGTATTGTGGACTATGATCTGTAAGCTGTGCGTTAGGTTTCCAGAACTTATTTGTTTGCTAGTTGAAAGCTCCTACCTTTACGGGCACTGGGGGGATCAGTGGGTGAGCGTCTGCCTTTGGTTCAGGGCGTGATCCCAGAGTCTTGGGATCGAGTCCCACATCGGGCTCCCTGCATGGAGCCTGCTTCTCCCTCTGCCTGTGTCTCTGCCTCTCTCTGTGTGTGTCTCTTATGACTAAATAAATAAAATCTTAAAAAAAAAAAAAAAAAAGGACACCAGTCAGTCACTAAACTAAGGGATCACCGGATCACCCTACCCCAACATGACCTCATCTGTACTAAATCCCATCTGCAAAGACCCTATTTCCAAATACGGTCACATTCACCAGGACCCGAAGGTGAGGACCTCAACAGACCTCTTGGAGGGCCACCATTTATTTCACCTGTCGCAAACTTTAATGCACCTCATTGTACAGAATCAGATGAGGAGCCTCAGAGAGGCTGAGGAACTGCACAAAGTCACACAGCAAGGACATAGCAGAGCAAGCATGCAAGTCCCAAGCCTTTGACTCTCACCCACTGCCTCAAAATCTCAGAAAACCATAGTCATGGAAGTCAGGTGTGGCCAGGACGGAAGGCAGGGAGGCACCACCTCCCCGGGGCCGAAAGCCTGTTTTGCTTTCCTTTGTTTCCCTGGAGGTTCCCTGCAGGAGATCCAGGGAGCCTGGGAGGCATCGAGCCGCAGCAGACACGCCTCAGCGCAGATGACTGTCCACCCGCCGCATGTGCGGCCCCGAGCGGTCCCAGAAGGGAGCACTTGTGGCAACCCGACGATGACAAACTGCCCGCCTGCTTTTCCCGAGATTCCCAGAGCTCACATTTTCCACACTTACACGATTCAATTAGGAATCCCGAGATGCGTAAATCTTGGCATTCTTATTGCTTCATAAGAGAAACAGAGTATTAAATGAACACACATTTTCTTAAATCTTGGCAGTTTCGTTTCCACTGGCCATGGACAGGACAGCCAGTCTTTTCTAATGATCCCTCTGAGGATGACAGATACTGTCCCTGCACACGGCTCCGGAGGGGAACTGCGGAGGGGAACTGCGGGGAACACAGGGGAGTCCTGGTGTCCAGAGAGAGGGCTGGAGAACCAGCGTAACTATCGTTATTATTGTAATAATGACTTCTTTGGTGTTCTTCCCCAGCACTCGTACCCCTCCTCAGCCCCCATCTTCCCTCCCCTGCTCACAGCTCCCACAGCCAAGTTCAACAAAACCCCATGTCCTCTGTTACTTTGCTGCCTACGGATGTAGACCCCAGTGGCCTACCCACCCTAAGCTAGACCTAGGCTGGTAGGGACAGGCGGCCGAGATGAAAAGCTCAGGGAAAAGGACTAAAACAAATGAAGACGTAAAACATTACAGAGCCTGGGACGCCTGGGTGGCTCAGCGGTTTAGTGCCTGCCTTCGGCTCAGGGAGTGATCCTGGAGACCCGGGATCGAGTCCTATGTCAGGTTCCCTGCATGGAGCCTGCTTCTCCCTCTGCCTGTGTCTCTGCCTCTCCCTCCCTGTGTCTCTCATGAATAAATAAATAAAATCTTTAAATATATATATATATATTACAGAGCCAAATGCCTGCCCCTAAACCCCTACATAGGCCCTTCCATGCAGCATGACCTTGGGGAAGTCATGGGGCCTCTGAGAGCTTTGGTTGTCTCATCTCTGAGACACCTGCCGAACAGTGCTCAGCGAGGCTGTCCGTGGACAAGACCCACGCGGCACCCAGCACGCACCCAGCATTCATGTGACACCAGCCCCCTTCCCCAGCTGACCGGAAGCCAAAGCATGGGATCACCCCAGCCAAGAAGCACATGCAATTCATCCCATGCAACTCATCTCTGCCCTGACAGCCGGCCTGCTGCCCATGTCCATTCCCTCTCCTGTCTGTGCACAGATGACTCACCAGGGCGATCGAGGTTGGTGGCAGGAGCGGCCCAGCAGGCGGCAAAATGTCCTGGCCTCTGCGGGGTCCCTCAGCTCTTCGGAAGGGCCAGAGCGCCCGAGCTAGCAGGTGGGAGGCTCAGCACACTAGCCAAGGAGGTGTGCTTCCGCCCCCGCTTCCATAAGCCCTGGCCTCCTGAACAGCTCCCACCTGGTGGCGTGCGGTGGTTAGGAACCACCTCACCTGTGTTCAAATCCCAGCTCCGCCACTTATAAACTGTAGGCCTAAAGGCAGGTCCCAAGGCCTCTCTGAGCCTTCATCTGGCAAACGAGGATGGGGTGCCTGTCATTAGAGCCATGCTAACACAGCAGACAGCAGCCACCAGCCACACATGGATGTTCTTAAAGGTTAATCCACTAAAATAAATAAATAAATAAATAAATAAATAAATAAATAAATACATACATACATACATACATACATACATACATACAAATCTGCTAAAATTAAAGAAAATTTAAAGTTCTGTCCCACGGGGGTGCCGGGGTGGCTCAGTGTTTGAGCATCTGCCTTTGGCTCAGGGAGCCTGCTCCTCCCTTTGCCTGGGTCTCTGCCTCTCTCTGTGTGTCTCTCATGAATAAATAAATAAAATCTTAAAAAAAAGAAAGGAAAGAAAAAGTTCTGTCTCTCGGTTGCATGAGCCACATTTTAAGTGCTCGCTGGCCACGTGCTGTTCTAGCATCCCACTCTCTGCAAGGTGGTGGCCTGGCTCCCATTTAGCAGATGAGAAAGAGGAGGCTCTGTGGAATGAAAATAATACATTCCAGTTTCCACAGCCAGTAAGTAGGAAAGCCAGATTTAACCCCTGACGAAAGTGATTTCAAAACCAGGGGTGTCTTCCATGGGGCCAGGGGGGTCTCTGTGCAATGAGAAAAGAGAACCCCCTCCCAAACCAGAGAACGATGCGTTCAGCCTCTGGAAGTGGAAAGTCCACCTGCCTCAGTATCCGCTTCTGTAAAGCAGAGTGCTCTGAGGATAAAGCGAGACCAGGCATTTCCCAGCACACAGTAGACACTCAGGAAACAGCTTTCTTCGAATGTGAATGCTGACCACCAAGTAACTGTTTTTTTTTTTTAAGATTTTATTTATTTATTCATGAGAGACACACAGAGGCAGACACACAGGCAGAGGGAGAAGCAGGCTCCCTGTGGGGAGCCCGATGTGGGACTCGATCCCAGGACCCCGGGGTCATGCCCTGAGCCAAAGACAGACGCTCAACCACTGAGCCACCCAGGCATCACACCAAGGAACTGATTTTGAAGTGCTTCCTTCAGATCTGATCCTTCCCAAGACAGCTCACTTGCCTCATTGGCTTTCTGGAAGAATCACAGAGTTGTTGGGTCTGCACTGCAGGAAGCTGAAAAGCTCAATGCCTCTTGGAGTGGCCCTTTAGTGTGTGAATCTTCGCAAATCAGGGTTCCAGGCCTCTGCAAGGGTGCAGAAGCATCAGCGCTCTATACAGAAACAATCAATTCCTTGATTAAAATCTGACAGCTTAATTAATTAGTGCTTAATAGCTCAACCTTAATTATACTCTACATCATTATTTGATAATATGCACAGATTTCCCACGTGGCCGCGCACACATGTCTTTTATCAACCGATTACAAAACGCCTGAATTTGACCCCCACACTCAAAAAATGTCACATGCATGAAAAACTTCATTAACACGGACGCTGACCTCACCAAGCCCTGCTCACAATCGAGAATTCTCTGATTTCAAAGCTCTTTGAGATCCACTGGAAAGAGTTCACTGCACGGTCCTATTCCCTTCTCGCCTTATTCATTTGCAAATTTTATAAAGTATTAAATAACATCTCTGGAGCTTACTTTGACCTGAAAAAAGATACTCAGAGATTTTTTTTTTTTTTTAACCCAGAGAGTGGGTTGGCTTCTACACTAGGCAAGAGTCACTGGAATTTTTTGAGTGTGATAACAGAGTTACGAAGGGCACCATATAAGCAAAGAAGCCATGAGGACCTGGGCTTGAATCTTTGGTAGAATTGGGTGGCTTGGGTTGTTTTTTTTTTAATAGATTCTTTTGATTTCAAGAGATATCATTAATATAGAACATTATATTAACGTCAGATGTACAACATAACGATTCCATAAATCTTTGAGCTGTGTGATCTTGGTTAAAACCCTCTACTTCTCTGGTCCTCTGTTTTGTAAGTTTTGTAAAATGAGCCTCTTTGTGAGATAGTGTTCACATCCCTAGTCCTCAGGATATTGATGTGAGGTTCAAGGGGATGGAAAAGTGACTGTCAGGTAGCAAATGCTCGATAAACGTTATGTGCTAATCCATCGGCTGCTGCAGAACTCTGCTTTGTCCAGTTGCCCATGGAGGGCACTCAATGGGAGGAAGAGGTCGTAGCTCTGCCTTTGAGGGCTTCTGGGGGGAAATGATCCAGCAGAATGACTCTCAGACTTGGTAACACCTGCCTTTTATCCTGCCAAATAAGCCAGCTCCTCCATGGATGTGTTTCAAGCCCTTCATGGGGAGGGGGGTAAGTTCCCAGAAGTTTTCGGAGCTACGGCATGAGCTGTGTGGCCTGGCCTACACCCGAAGGGCTTCACTTTGAGTTAAGACACAAGCCTGTAGCTATGGCTTTGTGGCAGGTGATGTTAAGCAAATCCTTTTCTCTGGGGACTTGGTTTCCTTAGTTGTAAAAGAGACTGGCCCCGTATCTCCAAAGACCTGCTCCTGCTACAGAATCACCTAGATTGTTTCCTTAAATGCGGTACACGTAATCCACACACACACTCCCCAGGTAGTAGCTATTTTGACATAGTGATTTTTTTTTTCACACACGGATTGCTGGACCCCAACCCCGAAGACAGTGACTCGGGGCATCTGAAGGCATTTCTGAGAATGCATTTTTTAAATCTCCCAAGGACTTCCAATGGGCAGCCATGCTGGGAAGGAGCAGGGTTGCCAACCTCTAGCTTCCCACCCACCTGGAGACTGTGACTCTGACTCTGAATGGGGGACAGGAGGCACGCGCTGTCCCCATCTTTCCTGCAAGTGAGCAAGATGGGGCAGTAAGCTGACGTGCTGCGTAAGGCCAGCACTCCCCCAGCTCCCTGGGCTCCGTGACCAGTCAGCTCCTTGGATTCCCGTTGGCTGCCGGTCCCGATTGATTACTCTTGATGTTAACCATACTCATAATTGGCATGATGGAAAGTCCACCCAACACCATGGCCATTTCCAGAAATCTCTTCCCAGTATTACTTTGCATTAATTTTGAAAAGCATCTTTTGCCAGATTTTTTTTGCCACTATTTTCCCAATGTGGACCTAATCATGACCACAAAGTACTTTTAAAACCCCATTAACTTGATCCAGTGGAAATTCTCACCGTATTGCAATTGCCAAAGGTCTTATTTATTCCAGAGTTAACCCTGGGGAGCTGTTAGGTGCTCTTTGGGGCATGCATGGCACAGAGGACTGAGGAGAGCCTTCGTTTCTACCCCCCTGGAGAGCTGGGCACGCTTGGCTAGGTATGGAACTACTCATTCCTCATCCGTTTCTCCAGGTGAATATTGATTTGACTCCTGTCGTTGTTCTATGTCACAAATGCACATCAACCTCCAGCAACATGGGGCACGGAGGGTTTTGTTTACTATTCAACTTTGAGCAATCTGAGGGCCCATGTCACATTGGTTCGGGGTGGCTCTACCTCTTGGTCTCCCAGATGTCTTTGTTAAGAACGTTGTGTGCAGAGAAATCATTGCTGTGGTTGATACACAAGACAGGGGTCCTTCCCCCACAACCCCCACCTGCACACACCCAGCCCACCCACCACCCACCCCCATGCTCTGCTGGGCATCTTCAAAATCCCTCGGAGGTTGAGCTCGCAGAAGCTGGAGAGGAGAGTTGCTCACCTGGAACAGGGCACATTGTATGGCTTCTCTGCAGCAGACCTGTCTGGCTTTGCGTTTCTGATAGATTTGTTCTTTTGTGTCTTTGCAGTGGCTAAGGCGGCACTTGGGGACATCTGACGTCCTTTTTTCTCGTCCTTGGCATTCTCCAGATCCACACCAGGCAGCCATCCATGCTGCATGTGGGAGAGAACCAGGTTCTGAGCCGTAGCTCTGGAGGCTTGAGCTTCGTCGTCCTTGGTTCGCCTGGGTGTGCGTGAGTGCTAATTGTCGGGAGCATCCTATTTTAAGAATCTCGAAATGTATAAAAAGAAGATAAGATCCTTAAGGGTGAACAGGTTTAATTGGGTGCGGGTGGGTGGGTGGGAGGTGGTCCTTTGGATATTTGTTTTTTCCCTTCTTTCCTATTCATAGCTGTGGTTTATTGGGATGGTTGGGGTAGAGGGTGGTGCGGGGGACTTCTGGAAGATGTCACAGATGTCAACCCCTGGTGCGACTGGGAGGGCATCAACAACACAGCAAGCTTCCCAAGATTCTGCAAACCATTTTGGATTCTTACTTCGTTTCATCACTAGGGAGCTCAAGGAGGCCTCCAGGGAATCCCAGGGGAGGCAGCCTGTGGTGCCTTGTGCATTGCCAAAGTGGAACAAACCAGATGTTGACAGCACAGAAGGCTGCATAGACAGAAACAAGCAGTAAAGGAGGTCAGGCATCCAGAATTGGAGGGGAAGTAAGAGATACAGCTGGGCATGGGAACCTCCTCTTCCCAGCGATCGGGACTAGGGAAGCAGGAGGGGTCTTAGATGCGGGGCCAGGCCTGCCCCAGGCAAGGAGTCTCCGGCTGGAGTAGAATAACCATCCCACTTTGCCGAAGACAGAGTGATTTCCTAGGATGGAGGGCTTTCTGTTTAAAAGCCAGAGAATTCCCACAGAGAACTGGGATGAGGGGGTCATCGTGGGTAGCGGGCACAGTTTATCAGAGTTCCTCGAGCATGGACTGTAAGTCTGGCTGACAGGGGTTTGAATCCCAGCTGGGCTGGCTCAGTGACCTTGGACAGGTGACTTCACCCCCCCTTGCCCATACCATGGGAACGGCTAAGGTGCCTCCTTCTCAGGGCTGCAGGAAGAGAAAGATTAATAATGCAAGCAAAGCGTGTAGCCCAGGGCCCAGAGGAGTGGGCACCAACTATATTTTTTATTCTCATCATTCTGAAAAAATGAGATACCAGGGCGCATCTCAATGCCTACCACGCGGGAAGGAAAGAAACAAGCCGAAGGTGTGGGTGCAGCAGAACAGCGGGAAATAGGGAAATCAAAAGGCCACAAATGTCTGGAGCAGATGGGAAAGGTCAGAGGAACCAGAGCAGAGTAGGGGCTGGGAGAGGATGAGGCGGGACCATGTTGGGGAGAGATTCAGGGGTAATATTTCACGCTCGAGGTGATGCTTTACTGTCTCCAGGTGGTCGAGAGCCCGGGGGCTCCCACGTGATGGAGAAGGAATACTCCTTCTGGAAGGAGGAAATGGACCCCCGTGAGCAGCCTACAACCTGGAGGCATCACCTCTCCCACCCTTCTCATTGACCATTCTGGGGAACGCTTACCCCAGTGCCTGATGTTAGATCCCAGGGAACTGACCCGCCAGCAGACTCTTCTGTAGACAAAAACAACCAAGCTGGAAAGAGAGAAGGGGCTGGAGAAATAGCCTGGAGCAGTGAGTATAAGGATGTTTTAAATATAACAATACTTGGGGCGCCTGGGTGGCCCAGTCAGTTAGACGTCTGCCTTTGACTCAGGTCATGATCTCGGGGTCCTGGGATTGAGCCCCATGCTGCAAACCAAAGAGCCTGCTTCTCCCTCTGCCTCTGCCCTCTTCCTCAGGCATGTTCTCTCACTCTGCTCCCTCTCTCTCTCAAATAAATAAATATTATTTAAAAAAAGAAAAAGTAGGGATGTCTGGGTGGTTCAGCGGTTGAGCATCTGCTTTTGGCTCAGGACGTGATCCCGGGGCCCCGGGTTTGAGTCCCACACCAGGTTCCCTGCATGGACCTGCCTCTCCCTTTGCCTGTGTCTCTGCCTCTCTCTGTGTCTCTCATGAATAAATAAATAAAATCTTTAAAAATTAATTAATTAATTAATTAATTAAATGATACTTCATTGGCAGAAATTAAAATAGTACGAAATTATTATCAGTATTTTTTATCTCTTTCCTCTTCCCTTCTCCCTCCTTTTGGACCATTTGTAGAGAGTGAGATCGTTTCTCCAGGATCAGTTCCTGGATCCTACTCTATTCCTCTGTTGAAAGGGCAGAAAGGTGGAGTTGACCCACAGGGAAAGAACAGAGACAGAGACAAGAGTGGAGAGGACAAAAATTACCTGAGCTGTGTGTCAGGGCTTCAGAAATTAAGAGCACGGACGGAGAGAGGATGAGATGTGATCCCAGATGCCAGGGCAGGGTTTTAGACAGAGATTTGAGAGAGGTGCTCATGAAGATTTCTTTTTTAAAGATTTGTTTATTGGGATGCCTGGGTGGCTCAGCGGTTGAGCATCTGCCTTGGCTCCAGGTATGATCCTGGAGACCCGGATCAAGTCCCACATCAGGCTCCCTGCAGGGAGCCTGCTTCTCCCTCTGCCTGTGTCTCTGCCTCTCACTCCATGTCTCTCATGAATAAATAGATAAAATCTTTTTTAAAAAACCTTAAAAAAAAGATTTGTTTATTTATTTGAAAGAGATAGCAAGAGCAGGAGAAAGGGGAGAGGCAGAGGGAGGGAGAGGATCCTCAAGCAGAATGCCCACTGAGTACGGAACCCAACATGGGGCTCGATCCCAGGACCCTGAGATCGTGACCCTGAGCTGAAATCAAGAGCCAGTTGCTTAACTGCCTGAGCCACCCAGGCACCCCAAAGATTTTTAAAAGACCAAGGAAAGAGGGTTTTTTTTCTCTATTAAAATTTCTGGTCTTCCATCCAGAAATTCCCTTAGTGCAATTTCTCTTAATGCACATCTGTGCTGAGACTAGACCACACACACAGACACACAGACACGCACACACACACACACACACACACACACGCACATTCGGATTTATACAGGTTACCCCAAGCGCCGTTAATTAATATTCATGGAATGCCTCCTCGCTTCCAGGCGGTTCAACGCTGAGTGCCCGTTGCAGTAGGTGGATTGCATTGATTGCCCAGTGACAGCCTCCCTGCCTCCAAAACTTTCCAATGTGACTCTGTGGCTTCTCTTGTCAAGGGGTAGAGGCTCTTTCCCCGTAGTCTCAAGGCCTTCACCTGAACTGCCAGTAGAATGCAGTGGATCCGAGCTGATTCAGGCTGCAGGTCTTGGGGCCCTCGCCTCCCCCCCTGAACACAGGCAGGCGAGCCCTCTGGAGGCCGAGACCACGTGGAAAGGAAATCCAGAGACCACCTCAGCCATCAGCAAGCCAACCTCTCTGGGAAAAAATGCCACCAAGCAAATACTCAGCTGACCACCAGCATGTGAGGGAGCCCCACTGGGAGGAGGATCTCTGCCCAGCAGACACCCCAGTACCACCACCACCAGCTTTGAAATGGTTTGTTGCCTAGCAATGTCTATCCCATACACTGACAAAGTAAACAGTGTTTTGAATACATGATGCTGCTCCTTGCAACTGGGAATGTGTAATTCTCCTTCTTACAAGAGGTTTCATTGCAGAGAGGAAACAAAAGGAGCTTGCCCAAAGTCACTCATCTGGTAAGTTCCTGAGCCATAATTGAAAATAGCTTCATTGAATTCAGACCCCATATATGTGCCTCATATCATGCTGCCTCCAATGATGCCAAATCTGCCAAAGCCCAAGGTCATCTCTATACTTCAGGAGAGGTAACAGGACAGGTCTGCTCATCAGCTACTGAAGCCAGACTCCTAATGTCCAGGCCAACCAAACAGGGCCATAACCCAGAAGGAAATGAACACCCCATGAAAGCTGCAGCGGAATATTAAACCTCGTAAAAGACACTCCAATGTTGAGAACCATGAGAGATGTGGGAATCAGCAGAGCTGGAGTTGCCAAAGCGAGATTTATGGAAGATAAACAAAACCCATTTGATCAAATGGAAAATGAAATTGCAGTGCAGTTCCAATAAGAGGTAAACAGACACTCTCCAAAACCTGTTAAATAGGTTGGCAGGAAGTCAGAGGTATCTATATACACATCGCCTCCTTGTTGTAAGTCTTTCTACACGTGCACACACACTCACAATATACACACAGGGTTAGAGGCGGGCGCTCACACGGGCGTCACACTGGTAAACATACTGAGATCCACCTGCTGGCTACACAGCAACACACGCCTGCACTTACTGACACGTCAACCACAAGTCTGTACATGCAGGCACACGTGAGCACACGCACGCGCACACATGCAGAGGCATAAATGATCCTGAGACGTGCAACACCAAGACACACACGAAAGTATACACATGGAGACACATAGATATTCACAGAGAGACATGCACGCCCCCTTGTGCAAGTGCACACGGGTTTACACACCCGTGCAAATAACCCTCACTCTTGCGTGCTTACACACACTCACCGTCATCAACCCCAGGCGGACAGCGAGCAATCCTACCCCTCCTGGGAGTGGATTTTCTCCAACAGGATTTGTCCTCAGAAGCTAAACCATTTCACCTGCAGATCCTACCAAGAATCTGCCAGTTGATCCTTCGAACTTGGCAAGGAAGCTCAGCCTTCCCAGGATCCCGGGGCCAGTCCTGCCGCTGGGGTTAAAGAGCCGGGGCCGGGGATCCCTGGGTGGCTCAGTGGTTTAGCGCCTGCCTTTGGCCCAGGGCGAGATCCTGGAGTCCCGGGATCGACTCCCATGTCAGGCTCCCGGCATGGAGCCTGCTTCTCCCTCTGCCTGTGTCTCTGCCTCTCTCTCTCTCTCTCTGTCTATCATAAGTAAATAAATCTTTAAAAAAAAAAAAAAGAGCTGGGGGCCAGCAGCTGGGACTATTTGTGGAGTCGGCACGTGGACTCCCTTTAGGGAAGTAATGTCTGTGCTCCATCCTTAGGCCGACAGCTTTGATATCAGGAAGATCGGATTCGAATCCTGCCTCTTCTGCTTCCTAGCTCCCTGAGCTTGGGGCTGATTACCTAAATACACTGGAACTTGAATGTCCTCCCTTGTAAAACGGGATTTGTCAGGATTAAAGGTGATCATGTGTGTAAGTGCTTGACTTAGTATCCGGCACAGAGTAGATGTCAGTCACTGGTGAGAGAGTGGGTATTTTCAAGGCAAGCGCTCCATCCATTTACAGACTTAATCTTGGGTTCTCCTTTTTTCTTTCTTTTCCTTTTTTCTCCAAGCATAACATAAACCCCAGCTTCTTCACATTTATATTCTATCACTTTTTATGCATCATTATTACATATTTTATCCAAAATGATCCTTTTACTTTAAATTTCCCCTAAATCTCTGATATGAGCAAGGGCTAACTTCTGTCCTCAGGCATCATCTTTTGCAGGGAACTATATATCTGGTTATAATGATTATAGCCATTCAGCAAATCAATTTTGTTAAACCCAAATTCTCCTTATAGACGTTTCAAGACCCAGAGCCTTTTGAAGAAGAAGAAGAAGAAGAAGAAGAAGAAGAAGAAGAAGAAGAAGAAGAAGAAGAAGAAGAAGAAGAAGAAGAAGAAGAAGAAGAAGAAGAAGAAGAAGAAGAAGAAGAAGAAATTTAAAAACTGCCATCTCAAAGTCAAAACCCAACTTCGCTCTTAAGAGAAACCCATATTTAAAGGTGGTCCTTGGGGCACCTGGGTGGCTCAGCAGTTGAGCATCTACCTTCGGCCCAGGGCGTTACCCCGGGGTCCTGGGATTGAGTCCTGCATCGGCCTCCCCTCAGGGAGCCTGTTTCTCCCTCTGCCTATGTCTCTGCCTCTCTCTGTGTGTGTCTCTTGTGGATAAATAAATAAAATCTTTAAAAATAAATAAATAAATAAAGGTGGACCTTGAAACAGCCAGGTTTTGAATCTTCATTTTACCACTCATTCTTTCGATGTCACAAGCCATTCTGAGCACCCACTGTGCACTTGGCACTACAATTGGGATCCAGTTCACAAGGATACATAGAGCCAAGTGCAAAAGCAAAGTACATAAAGAACTATAATTCAATGTGGTCAGTGAAATTATGTGCACGATACTAATCTTTTATATGGAAGTAAAGACCAGAAGAAAGAATAATTAATTCTGCAACAGAGAGGTCAAAGGTCCAGGAGCACAGAGCCTGGCACACAGGAGTGCTCAACAAATGTTAGTGGCATCAGTGAGGGTGGGAGGACAGACACAGAGCCAGCTACAGAGTCACCTAACCCACATCTGACTTTGCAATATCCCAAGGGCAAGGTGGAACCACTGAAGAATGTTTTCATCAGGGGAGAGACATAGTTCAGAAACAAATTTTTTACCTATTCGTTTGTAATTACATGACATGCTAGAGGTGTTAGCAAGTGCTATGGTGGTGATCACTTTACAGTCCGGAAGTGTATCAAATCATTACACTGACCACCTTCAACTTATACTATGGTATGTGCCAACTGTATCTCAAGAAAGGTGGGAGAAATATAAAATAAAATCTTCATTTTCAAGTTCAACTCTAGCTTCCAAATAAGGAACGGATTGGATGTGACCAGGGCTGGAAGCAGGGTCCCGAGGAGGAGACCAATGCGTTCATCTGGGTGAAGATGGTGATGTGGCTTAAGATTGGCCCTGGCAGTGGATGTGGATTTGATGGATCTTGGTGATGGTTTGGATGTGAGTGGAGTGGGAGTGGGGGTGGGAATGCAGGGATGACCCAAGACCACTCTCCTGGGAGGGTGATGTGCCGTTCTCTGGCAAACAGTAGGGCAGAAAAATGAAGTGCTTGATTTGGACTTGGGGTCGAGCCTTCCGAGAAGCAGCTGAGGCGAGATGTTGAGTAGGTTTGGAGTTCAGGAGAGCAGTCGACTGGATAGAGCCCAGGGATCCATCAGCATCCCGGCCAGGGGTCTTTAACCTGGGGTCTCTGGATCCCTGAGTCCGCCTGAGATGTTCTGTATGCATGAGCATTTTCCTGGAGGGAAAGTCCAAGTCCTGCATAATTTTCTTAAATGGATCTGTGCCCCCAGAAGTGTTCTAAAACACTAACAAAGACAACCAATGGAGCCATGGGTGTGGGCTCACCGACTCTCACCAGACACCACTTCTGTCAGTGACCTGATTGTGGACTCCCAGCCTCTCGAACTGTGAGGAAGACATTTCTGTTTGTAAGTCACTCAGGCTGCAGTATTTTGTTATGGCAGCTGGAACACACTGAGGCAAGAACCCAGAGATGGTAGGTGGGTATCATAGATGATGATGATGATGATGATGATGATGATGAAGATTAGATAGATAGGTAAATAGATAGATGATAGATTGGTAGAAATGATAGATGATAGATAATAGGTGGATATAGATGATAGGTGGAGATAGATGATAGATGATTGATTGATTGATAGATTGATAGAAATGATAGATGATAATAGATGAATATAGATGATAGGTGGAGATAATATAGATAGATGATAGATAGATATAGATGATAGATAATAGCTAGGTGGATATAGATGATAGATAGATTCACAGACAGAGAGAGTGACAGAGAAAACAAGACACACAGACAGAGAGATTTCAAGGAATTATCTCAGCAACTGGAGGGACCCAGCAGGGCCGGCCAGCAGGTTGGAAACTCAGGCAGGAGTTCCATGTTATGGTCTTAAAGCAGATTTTTCCCTTTTCCAAAAAAAAAAAATCTCTTTTTGCTCTTAAGGCATTCAACTGATTGGATGAGGCCCCCCACATCCTCAAGGAGAACCACTGGCCCATGAGATGTCAGCACCAGAGATGGAAGAAGCCAGCTTCTTGCTTTGCCTCTCGTTCCCTGACTGTCGGGGACAGTCACTGCCCCCACTGCCAGCATGGCCCGTGGACGTCAAGCCCCAGTTACTGGAAAGGCCCCTCTTTTTCTCATTGGGGAGAGTGAGTCAGGGGTGATGGGAGAGGAGAGGACGCCCCTCCAGGAGCTCCCTGAAAGAGTGAGGTGTGGCACGATTCTTGTCTGCAGTGCCCTGTCTTGGCTTGGGCTGCTGTGACTCAACACCCTGGAGCATGTGGCTGAAGTAACACACACATTCCTTGTAGCCTAGAGGCTGGAAAGCACAAGGTCAAGGGGCCGACAAACTCGGTCCTTGGTGAGAGCTCAGTTCCCTTGCAGTGCTCTGCTGGAGTTCCAGCGGAGGGACCGGGCAGGAGGAACTCTATGGGTTGTCTGGTGTCCTCAGAACCGTCACCATGATGACAGGTAAAGGGAACATGCCTGACAGCTCAGTTAGCTCTCCAGGTCCACAGCAAGAGCCCTCAGAAGTCGGTCAATCCACTGGGGAAGAAAGAAAAAAGTCTGGCTTCGAATCAATGGCTCTCCCAATCTTTTCATCGAAGCCTTGAGCTGTCATCGGCTATTGTCTAGAGTTCATGAAGTCAGCTTGAAGTGGGCCTTCCCTGGGTTCCCTGGATGGAAAGAATTTGCTGAACTCTGAGGACTGCTTCTGTATGTTTCTCCGCATCCTTGCAACCATGACAGTTGTCACTTACTGAGTATCTGCTGGGCCAGGCTGCACATCAAGGACTTTGCTTGTGTTAGCTCTTCCCATCTTCACGTCAACTCTAGCAGAGAGGTTCTAGTGGCTTCTGGCCCTGCCACTTACCAGATCGAAGGCTTTGGGTCTCTTCGTGCCTCGGTCTTCTCATCTATAAAATGGGAGTAGTAATAGTACCAAACTCACAGACATGCTGTAAAGATTCAGTGAGTAATTCCTGCAAAATGCTTAGAGCAGTGCCTGCCACACGCAACTGCCTGTAAATGTCCCCACCTTACAAGCAAGGTGACTGAGGTTCCCAGGGGTCAAGGAGCCAGGCTGAGGCTCAGAAGTTAGAAACAGCAGAGCTGGGACTTATCCCTGGTGTCTTTGGCTCCAAAACTAAGTTCGTGCCACTGGCAGGAATGGAGGGAGGGAGGGGCCAAGGAAGTGGGGACAGCAGAACCATCACACAGAAAGCCGAGACCAACTGCACCCCACTAGGAGGGCGCTAGCCCGGAGGAGGGGGCCCCATGCCAGAGTCAGGGTGACCAGAAGGGCTGCCAGAGGAGCTCCACATCCCCCAAATAAAGTCCAAACTAGCTTGGCATGAAGGTTCTCCTAGACCTTTCAACCTCACTGGCTCCATCCTCAGCACCCCACACCTTCCAAACACAAACACACACTGAACCTGCATCTCTACCCATAACCCCCAGTCTTTTGAGCTACGTATCTGTTTGTGCACACTCTCTATTCCATCAGAAATGCCTTCCTCTTCTCCTTCCCCACCTCCCACCCACCCTCTGCAACTCACCTCGGATGTCCCTTCCTCCAAGAAGCCTTCTGTAACCACCACCCCCAGCTGGGCTTGGCGCCTCTTTGGGGCTTCCATGGCGCTTCCCTCCCTTCCCAGATTGAAATTGCCCTGTGATTACCATTCCAGATTACAATTGTCTGTCTCCTCCGTGGGCCCTGGAACGCCTCCAACACTGAGCTGAGAGGCCAGCCGAAAGTAGGTGCTTGGGAAACGTTTGTAGGTGAGTGAAAGAATGAGTTTTTAAGGGATGGGTGGCCTGTCCAGGTGCCCTACTGTGTGCAAAGAGGTCTCACTGATTCTGTGGCCCCGTAAAGAGTAGGTAATTGTCCCAGAGACATAGGCTGACACAGAGTAGCTTCACTCAGCCACACCCAAAAACAGGATGGGCTGCAGAGTAGGCAAGGAGCTCCCCAAGACTGGGGGAGTCCAGGGGGGAGAAGCTAGGGGAACACTCGTCAGGGAAATCATCATTACTGTCAGAATCACCTAAGTGATGGCTGATGTTCCAGGCTTTCAGTCTGTACTCACTGGACCCTGAATCTTTTGGACAAGCATAAGGAGGATGAGGATGGGGATGACCACCAAACAGCCAAGGGGGACCCCTACATACTGTGCACTGGAGGGGGGGGTCCTTCACCTCAAACGCGATCACCAGCCCTGCTTACATATGGAATGCAACAGCTGTGAATGCATACAAACATTGAACAGTCAGGGATGCCTGGGTGGCTCAGTGGTTGAGCATCTCCCTTTGGCTCAGGGCGTGATCCTGGGGTCCTGGGATCGAGTCCCACATCAGGGTCCCTGCAGGGAGCCTGCTTCTCCTGTGTCTCTGCCTCTCTCTGTGTGTCTCTCATTAATAAGTAAATAAAATCTTCTTTAAAAAAACTGAACAGTCAGTTCCTGTTGGGGGAGGGAAAGATCACCTCTGTATGCAAGCTTCATTAAACCTCATTTTTTTATCAAAAAAAAATAAAATAAAATTTAAAAAAATAAAATAGAAAAAAATAAGCCTCATTTTTTGGTGCTGCCTTAGACCATATAGTCCTGGCATTTTCATACTCGTTCTTCCCTTTTATACTTGTCTTTCACAACTGAGTGGCAGACAGCAAGCTGAGCCCAGAGATCTTCCAGCTGAAGTTAAAGATCTGCTGTGCTGGTGGCTTCTGTGATTTTTATCTCTTTTTTTTTTCTTCCTCTCTTTCTTTGGCTCAGTTGAATTTAGTTTATGAGATTTGTGCTCCTTTACCAGTAGAATCAGCACTTCTTTCTGCTTGGTTTTGTACAGTAATTGCAAAAATGCAATAAAATATTAAAGTCCTTGGCACAAATGCTGCTGCACAGACAAAGGTGGAGACCCTCCTGGAGAGGAAATGTTTGCCAAGAGGCATCATCACACAGATGTCAAAACAGCCTTGCATCAACTGATGTACAAAAACCCAAACTCACGCTGAAGAAGCCACGCATGTGCCCCCGGAGGACAGTTTGTCCCAAAGATGTATATGCGGGAATCGGAAGGTACCCAGTGCTGTTTCTCTATTATCATGACAGGATGTTGTAGCTCAGAGTAGTCAGGTAACTCACTCAGATTCGCACAGGCAAGGAGCCAGAGAAGCAGAGCTGAGATGTAAATCAAGGTGAGATCCAGCATCTCTGTTTATTAACAACAGATGAAAAAAAAAAAAAAGATGCTTATTGAGCATTTACTGTGTGCTGAATGCTACTATAAGCGCTGCTTGGCTTCGACTCACCACAAGCCCAGGGAAAGTGCCTTCCATCTGACAGAGGCAGAGGTTAGATGCCTCACCTGGGTCACTCAGCTACAAGTAGTGGAACCGGGCTTTGACCCGGGAAAGCCTGGCCCCCAAACCTCTTCCTCTCAAGAGGCATCAGGAAGCCAAAATCTCAGAACTGACCTGAGTATAAAGCGTTCCCCCATCTCAGAGTAAGGACTGGGGATGTGGCCAAGAGGACCCCAGGGTCCTGGGGCTGGGTTCATAGCAGGAGCTGCTGCATTCCTGCAGGGAAGCAGCTCCACCAGCAAAACTCGTGTTGGAGAGGCTGACCTTGCCGCACAAGGAATATCCAGGCCAAGGCCATAGCTGCTCTTCAAAGGAGCACTGCTCTGAAAAGCCCATTCTGGAAATGGCAGTCCATGCACGTCCCATCCTCACAAGGGGCCATCAGGGCTCGAAGAGCTGAATCAGGGGCTTAATTTAACACTGCAGAAAGCAGTGCTGTGTGGGTCTCTATAGGTTCAACTTTAACAGCATTTGTGCTTTGGTCACTAAATCACAAAATGGAAACCACTGGCCTCTCAGGGCAGGAAAGGGAACAAGGGTTTGGAAGTCGGGAGATCTCAGATCAAGTTGAGGCTTTACTACAGACTCTCTGAGTGAACCTGGGGCACATTACTTAACCTCTCTGAGCCTCAGACTTTTCCTTGTCCACTGATGGTGACAAATCAGGGTTTTGCTAAGTTCCTTACGGCCTCCAACATCCAGAGTTCCTATGCCACATGCTGTAGGAAACACATATCATGAACTGGCTTGAGCTTCCCTCTGCATGTTGAGGTTCAGATTTATGACTGGGGCCCAAATGGGGAAAGAATCCTGGCGGGGGGGGTCAAGGAAAGAAAAGAAAAGAAAGAAAGAAAGAAAGAAAGAAAGAAAGAAAGAAAGAAAGAAAGAAAGAAAGAAAGAGAGAGAGACAGCGAAAAAGATAGTACCCTCCAGGAGAGTCTAGAGAAGTCTCTAGCTATAGTAGTGACTGGGTGATCAACTCCATGGAATGATCCATGCCAGGTGCTTGCCTGGTAACTATGAATAAGATACCTCTTATTGAGGACCCTGCTGCCTGCTAATTATTTTACTTGCACAAAATCCCTGGGAGGTAGGTATAAAGTAGGCCCATCAGGAAATGAGAAAGGGGCCACTCAATAAGATCATCTCACCAAGAGATGTAGTGCAGTTGGGACTAGATTCCACGTTTGAGGACCCAGAGTCTCCACTCTTTCCACTACTCCTTGTGATTCTCAAGTGATCTTGGTCTGGCACACCGAAGCTTTAGAACAGCTCACGTGGTTAGCATTCATTCAACCGCTCTCCATTGGGTACCTATTGCGGGCCAGGGGCCGTGTGATATTTTAGAGAAACAGCAATGGTGAATTAAGCAAATCAGATCCTTGTGTCCATACTCCAGTGCAGCTCCAGGCAGATACAATCACGGTTTGGCTGTGAATGAAACGCTGGCAGGTACACATGGGAATCACTGCCTTCTGTTCCCATAAAAGAAGACCCTTGGTCAGTAGAAGTAGGTGTGTCACAAGACAGAGCAAGGAAGTTGTGCTCCAAGCAACATGCATGGATTCACAGCAAGATGGAAAATATTATTGAATGGGCCAGGGCCACAGGCATGAAGTCATTGCAGGCGTTGAAACACAACCATCTCAAGAGTTCCAGCAAAGTTTAAAGATGGTCTGCAAGAAATTTACCCTCAGCCCTTCGCCATGCAGCTCCTGCCAAGTCTAAGATTACACACCATCTCCTCCAGGCAATCTTCCCCACTGCCCTGGGCCGAGACTCAGCTCTGTGCTCTCAGAGGACACTGTGTTTACCTCATGGCAGTGCTTGCCACACTAATTTATAATCATCCGGTTACTTGTGTGTCACCTCCACTAGATGAGGGGCCAGTGAACTATAGCTGAGGAACACATCTGTTTTGGTAAATAAAGTTTTATTGAAACACGGCCATGCTTACTCTTACTATTCTTTAAGACTGCTTTGACACTACCACAGCAGAATGAAACGGTGGTGACCAAGACCATGGGGCCCCAAAGCCCCAAAATATGTATTTTCTGGCCCTTTGTAGAAAAAGTTTACTGACCCTTACACTAGACTGTGGGCCCCCTAAGGACAAACTCTGTTCTGTTTGTTGTCTATCAAGGTACAGCCCTCAGCATCTAGTGTCAAGCCTGGAAGACAGAAGAGGCCTAATGAACATTGATGAGTGGGTGGACAGGTGAATGTTGAATGTGCTAAAGAGTTGAGCTGGATGACAATATGACATGCTAGCACAAAAGGGACACCTTCGGCAAGATAGCACCAAACCCTAAGAAACAGTCTGATGGAAGCAGAGTTAGCTCAGAAGCACACACACACACACACACACACACACACACACACACACACGGCGTCTCAGCACAGTGAATGGCTGTTGGCTTCTCACTTGCTGGAGATGCCACACAGAGAGAGAGGTTTGCTTAAGGTAACTTCCTGCTATGAGCTTCTATGATTTTTTCCTTGAATGTTTTTTCCCCTCCAATGTTTTGAACAAGAGCAATCAGTTGTTGAATTAGACCCAAATTTCAATAGCTTAGAAATTTGAGTTGAATAATCCAGACTTTTTTTTGAACCTTGGGAGGAAGGAAAAAGGGAAGTAGAGTTGATCCTGTCTGCAAAGGCTGAGCCTGACCTCAGATCCCCAAACTGACCACACCCTTCAAAATTAAACTTTTCCCTGGTTGTCCAGCCAGTAAACTCAAGCTCCTCCTTCAGGAGTCAGTTTGGATATTGCTGAAGTCTCCCCTGATTCACCTCCCTAAACAGTTCCTCCTTCTTCCAAACTTAATAGCACTTTGCCCCTCCCTGTGTTACAATCACTCTTCAGACTTGCTTGCATATCTGTTTATAACATGGGACTATGAGCTACTCAAAGAGTTCATTTTCCTCTACATACCAGGTGTATAGTAGGTTCTTAGCAAATATTTATAGAATGGTTGAAATAATAAATGAATAAGGCGTAGAGGAAAATAGGAAGTGGTTCAGCCAAATGAATGAATGCATGAATGGATGGACCAGTGAGTAAGTGAATGCGTGAGTGGAGAAACAAAGGATAGGTGGATGGATGGATGGATGGATGGATGGATGGACAGATTAAAGAGTAGGTGGGTGGATGGATGGATAGATGGATAGATGGATGGATGGACGGACGGACAGATTGGATTGGGTTGGGTGAGGTTAGAATAGGATGGTTGGTTTGGGTTGGATTGGTTTGGTTGGGTTGGGATGGATTGGTTGTGTTGGGTTGACATGACCAGATTGAATTTATGAAGGAAGTGAATGAAACCTTCAGGACCCTCCATAGCTGGTATCCTACAGAGGACTGTCCCACACATCTAGCCCACTCCTACATCCTCCTGGCTCCTTTCACACAGATTTAATGTTTCCAAGCTCTAGAGAATTTCTTCCTAGCCCTCTCACTGTATCTCTTCATCATTTCCTCGTTCCTCTTCTCTAGGAGCTGCCCCAGCTCCCCCTGATTCACCAAGTCAGTTTTGCCCACAGATCTAGAAAGCAAAGGAGACTTTTCTCATGGGAAGCAAGCATATGGCTAGCTTCCAGCACCCCAAGAGGACTGGAGGGGGGCCACCTGCTACCCATGATGGATCTAATTAGAGCAGATGCTTTTTTCTGTGACTTACAGAGCTTTGTTCTCTTTTCCCACCTCTTCCCCTGGAGCAAAACACTAGAGCCATGACAGAAAATGAGCTCTCTCAGGGACAAGGTTGTAGGTGTCTACTTCGGAAACTCCTTCCCTGTCCTCTAGTGACCTTCAGTTCCAGACTCAGTTGATCCAAAGAGGCAGCTCCTTCTTCAGGAGCAACTTGGGGGATCATGGACTGGAAACCTCTGTTCTGGGTTGGGAGCACCAATTGAAAGATGGGAAGACTGAGGACCACAGAAGGAAAGTGACTTTACCAGAGTCACCTTGTAAATCAGTGGGAACTGGGAGCTGAAGTCAATATGCTTTGCCACTACCCTGCCTTACTGTGTCAAGTTTTGCATGATTCTCTTAGCAACCCCTGGATGAAATTCGACAATGTATCCAAGGGAGGTGTCCCATTTCAAGCTCATTTGGCATTCAGCATCAGTTAGAGCTGATTAGAGTTCTGATTATGCTGCAGAATCATTTTTATTTCCAAGCTTTAGTAATTTAGTATTGGATGGTATTAGTCAATAGGGACCTAAAAGAAATCGTGAGCAAATCATAATAGAAAGAGAAGTTCTCTCTCACACATATATGCATGCAAACACACACATACACACATACATCTTTCTTTCATTAGCTTTAATTAGGTTGACCCAGATTGATCTGGAAAAAATTTCCAGCCCCAGAATGAATTTCTCTTTTATGATTGTGAAAATCATGAGATTTTTCAGAGAATGAAACACCCAAAGATCAATCGAGCAAAGCGGTAGCTTGGGGGCTCCTCCAGCAACAGCAGGTAGACAAGAGACCTTGATCAAAATCCAAGACAACAGCCAAAAACAGTATTGTCAAGACAAACAAACATGCAGTCTGGATCCTATTTTTGCCCCTCTCTAGCTGTGTTACCTTGGGCCACTTACTCAGCTTCCCTGAGCCTCTACTTCCAACCTTGCACACATGTGCCATCTCAGCATTCATTCTTTGCTAAGGATCCAGGAGATTTTTCCAAAATACAAATCAATCCAGGCACCTGATTCAACATCTTGCCAATATCGATAAAGAATAAAACCCAATCCATAAAGCATCCAACAAGGACCTCCACAACCTGACTTCTGCCTAATATGGCTGCATGTTAGGATTGTGTTCAGCTCCATATAACAGAAATTTAAATATATTTGCATTACCAAAAGGGGAGAGATTTTTCTCACATGACAAGAAGTCCAAGAGTGGCCCAGAGAAGTTCCAGAATGCCCATGGAGACCCAGGCTCCTTCTATCATCCTGCTCTGCCATCCTCATGGTCACAAGATGGTGACTTCAACTCTAGGCTTTGTGTCTAAGTTCCAGGCAGGAAGAAAGGAAAGAACCAAAAGAGAAAAAGCGCATGCCAGTTGGGTCTGTCCCTTTCCATCAGGACATGGATAACTTTTCCTTAGATTGTTACAAGTCAAAAAAAAAAAAAAAGATTGTTACAAGTCATTGGCCAGAACCCTACCATAGCACCTAGTAGTAGCCCCAAGGGAGCCTGGGAAAATGGGCATGTTGCCTCCTGAACAAAGTCCTAGCTGTGCCTATTTATAAATTAATAGAAAGATCCTTATCTTTCCTGATAAGGAAGAAAGGCCCTTACTGATAAGGGCCACCAGCAGCCCCTGCCACTTGGCTGCCATTCTCACTCATAGTGTGCCCATGGGAGGTAGAATTAGTAGATGGGCCCCATGACCTCTGACCCATGATGCTCACATCCCATGTAGCCTCCTCCCTTTGAGGATGGGCAGGACTTGCTTTGGCCAATAGTGCAAGAGGGCAACAGTGAAGAGATTTTGCAACCGTGATTAAGGTCCCAAACCAGTTGATGTAGATGGAGCTCGTCACCAGCTAGATCTTCTTGGGTGGGCCTGGCTTGATGAGATGAAAGCCCTTAAAAGAAGGGCTGGGTCTCTGCTCCCTGCTGGCTCGATGAGGTGGACAGTCGTGTTGAGGAAGCCCAAATGGCAAAGGGCTGCAGGGGGCTCTAGAACTTCAAACTCTAAAACCTGAGAGCTGCCTCCAGCCAGCAGCCAGCAACAAGCCAGGGCCTTCGGTCACGCATCCATAAGGAAACAGGCTCTGCCAACAACCTAAATGAGGTTGGAAGAGGATCCTTCCCCAGTTGAGCCTTGTGATGAAAATGCCATCTGGCTGACACCCCGACAGCAGCCTTGTGGGACCCTGAGCAGAGGACCCAGCTGAGCCCTGGTCAGATCTGTGACCTGTTGGCCCTCAACGAGATGGTGAGTGTGTGGGGTTTTGAGCCAAGATTGTGGTAATGTTAGGAAGCAACAGAGAGTGAACACAGTACCAGACATGCAGGTCTTGTTTCACCACTTGGCTGTAAGCACGGTGGTCCTCCCCCTTATCTGTGGGGGGTGAGTCCCAAGACCCGCCAATGGATGCCCGAAACCATGCAGAGCACCAAACCCTGCACATGCTATGTTTTTTTCCTATACATACATATGTGCAACAAAGTCTAATTTATAAATAGGCACAGTAAGAGATTAACAACAATTACTAATAATAAAATGGGACAGTTAGAACGCTGTAGTGCGGTACAGTGAATGTGGTCTCTCTCTCTCTCTCTCTCTCTCTCTCTCTCTCTCTCAAAATAGCTGGCTGTCCCATGCTCACCCTGCTTCTTGTGACCATGTGACATGACACGGTGCAAGCAAGGGGGGTGACATAACCCTCTGATGTAGCATTAGGCCACCACGGACCTTCTGACAACAACCAGGACGGGGATCGCCTGCTTCCAGGCCTCGGTTGACTGTGGGCCACCGAAACTGCAGAAAGAAGAATTGCAGAGAAGGGTGGAGGCCTTCCCACCTCAGGGCCCGTACTGCCATCCCCTCCCCTCCCTTCACCCCTCTCTGCCAGGAGTGATCCTTCTCCTCCCCGTCCTCCTTCCACCTCCAGCTCACAGAGATGTCCTTCTCTCCCACCCCTCACAACCACCATGTAAAACTACCCTGTGGGGGCACCTGGGTGGCTCAGCGGTGGAGCGTCTGCCTTTGGCTCAGGTCATGATCCCAGGGTCCTGGGATCCCCCTGCAGGGAGCCTGCTTCTCCCTCTGCCTGTGTCTCTGCCTCTCTCTCTGTCTTTCATGAATAAATAAATAAATATTTAAAAAAATAAAACTACCCTGTGACTTCTTTACTTCCTGAGACTCTAGCTCCTCCACTAGAACTCCAAGAGAAAAGGCACTTTGCCTGTTCATCCTTCCTCCACTGCACATAGAACAATGCAGGGGCACAATAAGCTCAGCACAATAAGCTCAATAATAAAATAATAATGATAATAATAATAATTCCTCTCTGTGTATATACCCAGACTCCTCATGGAGTTCTGAGGCTGCTTGGAAACAGGATTCCCCAACCCACTTCAGCATAACACACTCAAGAATGTTCCAGGAAAAAAAAAAAAAAAAAAAAAGAATGTTCCAGGAAAGGAGCAGAGGATGCTCCTGGCCCCACAGCCTCCTCCACTACCCAGTGTCTACCTGTAGGGTTGTCCAGACCCACCGCCGTATCGTATTTCCCTCCCTGGCGCATTGTTAGAGTCAGTGTTTAACTCTAAATTGTTGTCTCACAAGAACTAGCAGAGAATCTTTCGGCTAATCTCCAGCGTAAATAGAAGACTCTCCTAGAAATATAAATATGGTTTCCTTGTTCATGGCTGGCCACCTTCTCCCTGTGTCCCCATGTGGCAGAGGGAGGTAGGGAGGCCTGGGGGCCCTCGTGCACAGGGACACTAACCCCTCCCAAGGCCAAGGTCCTCACATCAGCACATTAGGGATAAAGCTTCAAAACAAGAACTTTTCAGGGAGGGACACGTGAGTGGTTCAGTGGTTAAGCGTCTGCCCTGGGCCCAGGGTGTGACCCTGGGGTCCTGGGATCGAGTCCCTCATCAGGCTCCCTGCAGGGAGCCTGCTTCTCCCTCTGCCTGTGTCTCTGCCTCTCTGTGTGTGTCTCTCATGAATAAATAAGTAAAATCCTTTAAAAAAAAATCAAAACCAAAAATAAAAAGGTAACACAGACAAACACAAAAAGATGAAAGGTAAAGGGATGGAGAAAGCCACATCAGGCAAACGCCAGAAGATAAAGGTAGAGTAGCCATATAGGTATTAGATAAAAGGGTTCCTAAGTCAGAAAAAAAAAAAAAAAAAAAAACGATTCGGGGTAGAGAGAGGGACCAGAGAATGATGAGCCTTCGCTTCACCAGGAAGATACAGTCCTAAGAGAATGGGCACCTGAGAAATTACCTTTGTAGTAAGTATTACAGGTGTTTCTCTACCTTTGCTGTGTCCACAGCCGGAGAAAAGGATCCACGGACCAGCAGCCCGTCCTCAGCTCTGCAGGCCCCTGAAGGAGGAGCTGGATCAGAGCTGCTTCCCACACCTCCCGCGAGAGGCCTGGCGTGTTGGGGTGAGCTCTCCCTTTACACGGCAGGGCACGAACACGAGAAGCATCAAGGAGCCGATCGCACTGAGAAAGCAGAGGTCCTGACCTTGCCAAACCCAACATGTCTCGAATCTTTTTCTTAGCACCTTAAGATCTAGAGAATGTGGGCAAATAGCAATCCTTCCGTTTCAAAGACGAAGAAAGAGAAAGTGCAGGGAGGCCGTGGGGCCGGCCCTAAGTCACACGAATCGTGTATCTGTGTGTGCACGTAATCGTTAATATTCACACAGTGACCCAAGAGAGATTTGTGAAAACAAATGAATCTAAATGTTAAGACAGCAAATGTCCCCCTGAATGAAGAAAAAAAAGAAACTCTATCAAACAGTCCCACTAAATTAAAAAATGCACTCCAGTAGGTCTGCTTCCCCCCCCCCATCCCGCCCCCAGACGAAGGGCCGGCAAACAAGCAAGCTGTAACCCGGTGTGCTCCGCATTGAAATGTCAGAGAGCTGCTGACTCCGGTAATTCATCACTGAATTGAAAGCATTACATATGGGAAGAGCAAAAATCTAATTCCAGCTCATTTCAATAAGAATTGATCTAAGAGTTCATTACATAAAGTAATTTTTACCAGCACAACTCCAAACAGCGTGCTTCAGAGAGGATTAGAATCTCTCCCGATAGGGAGACAGAACGTAAAGACTGCTAACTCTGGGAAACGAACTAGGGGTGGTGGAAGGGGAGAAGGGCGGGGGGTGGGAGTGAATGGGTGACGGGCACTGGGGGTTATTCTGTATGTTAGTAAATTGAACACCAATAAAAAATAAATTAAAAAAAAAAAGAATCTCTCCCAATAGCTGCAACTGATAAGGGGAAATTTGCATACAGATAGTGGCCTCGGCTAAGTTGCAGATCCCTTGTGTTCAGCTTAACGGGTTTGGGTGGGTTTTTTGTTGTTGTTTTTTTCCTAATGTTGGCTCGGTGTTGGAGATGAAGGTTAGAGAGGTCTGGGAAAGTGGAGTCATTTTTAAAAGGGATCTCAAGGGACCCCTCGGCAGCTCAGAGGTTGAGCGTCTGCCTTCAGCCCAGGGTGTGATCCTGGGGGGTCCCGGGATCAAGTCCCACATCGGGCTCCCTGCATGGAGCCTGCTTCTCCTTCTGCCTCTCTCTCACTCTCTCTCTCTCTCTGTATCTCTAATGAGTAAATAAATATAATATTTAAAAAAAAAAAAAAACAGGGACAGCCCCGGTGGCACAGCGGTTTAGCGCCGCCTACAGCCCAGGGCATGATCCTGGAGACCCCGGATCGAGTCCCGCGTCGGGCTCCCTGCGTGGAGCCTGCTTCTCTCTCTGCCTGTGTCTCTGCCTCTCTCTCTCTCTCTCTCTCTCTCTCTCTCTGAATGAATAAATAAATAAACAGGGTCTCAAATCTAGATTTATTTGTGTCTAAGAGCCGTGTGACCTGACTCCTCCAGTTTTGCTTCTTGGAGCTTCTGTTCCATGAGAGTATCTGTGGGATAACTTGATAAGGAATTGGATGTAAAGCACTTAGCACAGGTTGACGTTCTTGATGAAAGGTAGCTTTGAGCAAGCTCTCCAAACCCTGGCTGGTTACTCTGAGATATCAAGATGGTATCCACCTGGCCAGGTGTCCTTAACAATCAAAAGAGTCAATACGGGTGGAATGTGGCCTTGGGGGTGGGCTTGCGTGAAGGCCTCCAAGATCGGGATCCCGGGCGTCTGCACTGGGGTTCCAGCAGCTGGACCCAGGCACCCAAATCCGCAGGAACAAGAAAATAATCCTTCCATCTCCTACTAAATACGCTTTCTGGACTCAATGAACAGGTGTCCGGCCAAATTCAGAAGTCCCCAACCTTGGCTGTTCACTGGGATCATCGGAAGTGGGGATGCAGTTCTTAAAAAAGAATATAGCAATGCCCCCAAAACCAACTAAAACAGAACCCCTGGGTATTTTTATAAGCTCCCAGATGTCAGCATTTTTATAAGCTCCTGGGTGATTCCAATGAACGGACAAAGTTACAGACATCCGGAGCTAACGGCTGATAGAGAAACGAAGTTGGAGGGAGCAAAATTGTGTGGATGGCTTTTCCCTACACGGGTGACCCCAAAAAGCCTGCTAACAGCTTGAAGGGTAATGTAAACAAGAGATAAAGGAGCCAGAGTTTTTCCCCAAAACCACTTTCCAATAGCAAGGGAATAAGGAGCTCTGCAGAGGTGGATTTCTAGTTAGCACAGAGAAACTCAGAAAACTCACTCTTTTCAGATCACAAATAAATAAATAAATAGATAAAAATAATAATAAAAAAATTTTTTTTAAAAATGGTCAGCAGCATAGAGCACCCGTCCAATAAGAACTCCCTTCCCGGGATCCCTGGATGGCGCAGTGGTTTAGCGCCTGCCTTTGGCCCAGGGCGCGATCCTGGAGACCCGGGATCGAATCCCACGTCAGGCTCCCGGTGCATGGAGCCTGCTTCTCCCTCTGCCTGTGTCTCTGCCTCTCTCTCTCTCTGTGACTATCATAAATAAATAAAAATTAAAAAAAAAAAAAAAGAACTCCCTTCCCTGACTTTTGTCCTTTGAGACCAGTCACATTCTGACTTTGGGGGCCGCCCCTCGTTCCATGCTCCTGGGCTCAGGCGGGAAGAGGGCACGGGATGTTGTATGAGGCAGGCTGGGAGGGTTTGGACCTCAAAGGGCCTCTAAGGTTTGAGGGCAATGTGGAACCTAGGAATATTTTAAGCTGAAGAGGCATCTAGACAACTGGCGTTTCTGGAAGCACATAGATAAACCAGATAAAGAATGAACTGGATGGGCATGGCCGGAGGCAGGGAGGGCAGGTCGGAGCTAATGGGTGCAGCCAAGGCCAGGCATTTCCAGGGCCATGGTCCTCCCTGCTAGCGGTTCTGATGCAGTGGCTCTGAGTAGGACCTGCGTACCTGCATTTCTACACGTGCCCAGGTGGCACCGATCGGCTGCTCTGAGAACTTCTGAGAACCCCTGTGAAGGTGACAGTGAGGTTGGAAGTGAAGGGACAAGATCTGAAAAGCAGCTTTGTGGTGCCAGGATGGTGGCTGTGGCCACACCGTGAAATCACCCGGAGACACGGGGCCCCACCTCACCCCCCTGCATGATCCACTTGGTCTGGGGTAGGGCTCAGACATGAGCTTGCGAAAGCCCCCAAGTGATGCTAGGGTGAAACCAGAAGCGAGAGCCAATCTTCGCCGCTCCGAGTGTGGGCCGGCGCACCATCCGGATCGCGCTAGAAAACGCAGAGCCTTGGGCTCCGTCCCAGACCTAGAGCATCCGCGTCTGCATGCTGACAAGATCTTGGGCGATTCTCATGCATGTGAAAGCTTGAGACGCACTGACAAGTAGCATCTGGCCTAAAAGAAGATTCAAGAAGCATCTGGAAGCAGGGGGGAGACGGAGTCCAGACCCCAGGGCGATGACTCAGAAACAGATCCAGGGGAGGAGAGAGAGATTCATTTGTTTATTCAAATGGACTATAAGGCCCCACCGTGTGACCGTGACCCTCACGGTGTGACCTGACACTCATGTGCCCAGCACTGGGCTAAGTGCTACAGGATCAGGGGCCAGGCCGTGGCCTCAGACCATCAAAACACTGCGATAATGAAACAGGAGGCCTTGAGCTGTCACATTAAAGCTCTTGAGATGCCTCTGATCAGCAGCGGGGGCCAGGAACTCGTGAGCACCCTAGGAGCAAGGACACCGTCCCTGCACACGACACGCCAGGCACACAGTAGGCTCTCCGTCACCGCACTCAAGGAAGGACCAGGGCAGCTGCTCTGGAGCCAGACTTCCGAGGCTGGGCAGGGTCACTACCGTCAGAAATGGGAGAGGGCTCGGGGGTGTCAAAGGCCAGAGCGTGCCCAGGGCCAAGAGAGGAAGCATTTCAGGCTCTGGAGGACGTGGAAGCCTCCGCAGTCGATCCATGAATGAACGAAGAGGCCAGCCGTGGGCCAGGAGCTGCATGCGCCCACGCGAGCCAGCCTCCTGATCTGGAGCCAGAGGGGAAAGAGGCTGAACGAAAGGCACAGGGGCGGATCGGGGGTCACGAGCAGGCCCTGGGAGGCCCTCACTCCCGAACAAAGGGGAGCCGACTTGAAACAGCAGCAGCAAGCGGGTGCAGGACTTTGGACAGCAGAGGGAAGGGCTCAGGGGCTTGGGGGACCGGTGATCAGGAGATGTGGGGGCAGGGTAGAGACAGGCAGGGCCAGGTAGATGTGGTGAGAGTCCCCAGAGAGTTGGAGGGCGGGGAAGCAGAGCGAGGGGGTCACACAGGAGGGAGCCGCTCTGGCTGCAGATCTGCAGGGCTGAGGGGCAGGAGGGGCAAGGGTGGGGTGGCGGTGGTGGGGGGACTCAAAGACAAAGCCTGTTCCTGGTCCCAGGGTCACAGGGATGATGGGGATGGCTGTGGCCAGGCCTGGCACAGGGAGCCAGCAGGATCTGGGAGCCCCAGGGAGTGTGGAGCAGAGCCGGGGCCCAGGGCAGCATGTCACCCCCCTGCCCCCCAGCCCCCGCCACACCCAAGCACCCAGGCAGCTGCAGAAAAGCAGGAGGAAAGGTTCTAAGGCAGGGCTTGCATGGGGGCCACAGTTCCGCTGGATGCGAATCTGCAGGACTGGAGGGGGGCGCGAAGGTCCAGAAGGTGCCTCGGGGCTGTGTCCTCCAACTCCAGGGCACCACGAAGCCCCCGGGGTGCTGTGAAGGGAGAGTGCGGCTGGGTGGGCTTGGGGTGGGCACCAAGACCCCGCGTTTCTAAGGGCGCAGCTGTGTTGCCTGCTGCAGGCCCAGGACTAGGCTTTGAGCATCACGGCCTTGGGGATCGTCCCCACCTCCCCCTCTTGCCTCCCTAACAAGGGCTGTACGAGGCGATCCACTGGGTTACTATTTGTGGGGTGGCCATTATACCAGCCCCAGGGGATGCGGAGGAAACATGAAAGTCGCTCAGATTGGAGTCCCCGTGTTGGGGCAGGCACCGTCCTGTTCTTGTCGTGACTCATTCACTCCTCGCTGCGGCCCAGGAGCTGGGTTCCACCAGCGTCCCAATCCCCACGCGACCTGCGGACCTAAGCACAGGGCAGCCACACTCCTGAGACGAAACTCCATCCCTGAGGCCCACAGGGGGAAGCGACGGGCCACCCCGGGCAGGACCGCAAGCCCCAAATTGGTGCATCCCCCATCCTCACCCCCACCCCCAGGCTAGGCCACCTCTCCTGGAAAATTTCCTACCTCTGCTATGAGGTTGGACCCGAGGCATAAGGAACCTGCTAGATCGGGCGGCTGGGGGGAGTGCCCTGCTGCAGGGCCACCTGGGCGCTGGGACCCGTCCCCGGCGGTGCTTCGGGGGCGCCAGGGCAGCCCTTAGAAGACACGCTTCCGCAGAGCCCCTGCAAGGCCCCCCAAATAAAAGGGAGACCATTCCATGGAGGATTTTGTGGCGGGTGCGTCTTCTCTGGGCATCCTTTGCAGGAGCGGCTCTGGGCCCCGGTCCTCTGGTCCCCGCCGCGCGCTGCGATGCTGCCACCCAGTGGCGATGGGGTTGGGGGGGCCTGCGGCTGCGGAAGTGAGGCCTCCAAACCCTGAAGAGGCGAGGGGAGGCGGCATCCTGCGAACAACCCAGTCTGGGCGGTGGCTGTTTTTAGCTGGGTCTCTCCTTCTGTGCCACTTTCATCATGGAAACCGGCTCTCCAGACCCAAAAAAAGCCGCGACGTGCTCTGCAAAAGCTGTTCGAGGGCCAATTTTAGCTGCATTTCTTGGAATTTGGGCTCCCAGGAGGGAGGAGGGATGCGTGGTTCCCAGGAAGTTGGGCAGCTTTTAGAACCCGGAGGCTGGTTCTGGCCTCGAAGGTGTGAGATGGTGGATCCCTTGGGTTCCAGCCTCGGTGCCCGGCCCTGCAAAGGAAAGTGTATCTGGGGGGCTTGGGGAGGGGTGGCAGCTACTGTGTCCTGGGAGCTTTACCATGTGCTACTGAGAGCTCTCTTTCCCTGGCCCATCTCCCTGATGCCTCGAACCCTAAGAGGAAACACAGAATTACACCCCTTTTACAGCTGGGGAAACCAAGGTGTGGGAAAGTTCAATGACTTAGCCAAGGTCATGGAGCTGGTATCTGACAGAGCCAGGATTTGAATTCCAGACTCCGGGTATTAACTGAGAACCCCAACAAAGCAATGGATCAAGACTTGAAAGTCCTGAGTTCGTCCACTCTCTGCCGTCAACTCACTGTGTGACCCTGGGCAAGTCGCTTAACTTCTCTGGGTCTCAGTTTCCTCTACAAAATAGGTGTGGTATTCACAGGTTCTGCTTCTCGTGGGATGCAAAGATAAATCTGACATCCTTTGAGCCAGTGGTTCCATTCTCTGGCCTGGGGGCCACCCAGACCCTCAGATTCTTCTACAGATTCCAGGAGATCGGTGGAGATAAACTCAGGACTCCCGCATGGGAAAGAGCCCCTAAAATGGGCACCGCCTTTGTTTAGTTCCTAGGAATCCAGACAACAAATCAGTCCAGCCTCTCTGTTTCTGGGGTTCCTATTCCTGCTCTGCTCCCCTACTCATCTTTGGGGCCTGGTTCTCCCCCGCCAAACGGGGTTTGACTCTGGCGCTGACTTGTAGAGTTGTGCCAGGATTTAAACTGCATGCTAGAAAGTAAATCTTGCAGGCAGGTGCAAGCACTAGAATAACCATCTCATCCCAATTTGTCCAGGACTTCGCCCGCTTTAACCTTGATGTTCGGTGTCCCAAGAAACCCCTCAGTTCTAGGGGAACCGAGCAGACTGGTCAGCCTACAGGACACACAGCCTGAGCCCCGACCACAGACTCGATGTCCCCATTCTGTGGGGGCGTTGACACCCCTCATGGATGTTTCCATGGCTGGAAATGATCTAACTGTGTGTCTGCCTCCCCCAGGAGCCCCTGGCCGGTGATCAACAAACCTCAGCGAGTGAAGACATGGCCATCTCTGTGACGGGCCCTCGTGCTGGGCCCTGGGAGTGCAGAAGTGGACAAAAGAGCAGAGCCCGGCCCAGGTCGTCAGGTACAACCTGCTACATTATGGGCTGTGATGGGATAAGCATGGGAACGGGGGTGGAGGGGACCACAGAAGGACCCTCAGCCGGCTTGAGAGGACAGGTGTCGGAGAAGCCTTCAAGAGGATCTGACCTGAGCCGGGCCCACAGAGCTGAATTAATCAGGTAAGGAAGGGGAGAAGGGAAGAGAGAGGTTTTGTTGGCCTGACCCCAAACCAGAATGCACAGTCGCTCAAATCCCAGAAACGTCCCACGCCTCCCCGGCTCGCTCCCCATCCCCACACAACCTAGGCCCTACTCACTTGATAACACAAACGGGGACGTTACATTTAGTCGACAGCTCCTTGTTCCCCAAGGTCCAAGTTCATGGCTAAGATTTTGGATAGGGCATGGGAGGACTCTCAGCAACCCCCCAGCCCTGCCTCGAATGTTCTAAATTATTGGCTTACTACATGGGTGGAATGACCGGCTCGTCTTTCCCAGCTTTTACCTCATTTATAGGTGGCTGTCATCCAGCCGGGATCTCGGAGTCGTGACCCAGTGGTTCTCACCTGGGGTCAGGTGGTCTTCCGGGGAATATTTGGCAACGTCTGGAGACCTTTTTGGTCCCGCGGCTGGCATGGGGGGTTGCCCCTGGCATCCGGTGGATGCTAGGCATCCGCAGAGCACAGGCCCAAACATCGGTGCTGCCAGAGGTGAAACCCCCGCCCTGGCTGGCTGCCGAGGTCACTAAAGGAAGCCACTGGGCAGCCGTTGAACTATTTGTTCAATGGCCTCCTGGACAGAGATTGAGGGGGACAGGGTTGGATCTGAAGTGGGGTTTTTTCCCTAAGATTTTATGTATTTATTCATGAGAGACACTGAAAGAGAGGCAGAGACACAGGCCGAGGGAGAAGCAGCTCCCTGAGGGGAGCCCGATGCGGGACTCGATCCCAGGACCCCAGGATCACACCCTGGGCCGAAGGCAGACGCTCCACCGCTGAGCCCCCCACGTGCCCCAGGTCTCAATTTTTCTGTTCGATTTTATTTCCACTTGAAATAAAATTTTCTGTGAAGTTTTCTGTGGATTTTATTTCCACATTCGTCTTCCATGTGACTTTTAATATTTATCCTGGTCACTGACCCTCAACGCTGACCCCATCCAGGCCTGCCGGAGAAAGATTGGGGGTGTCTCAGCCCTTGCCCGCTCCCCCATTCATACTGCACACGTTGGCTGAGCACCTGGGGTGTGCCGTCCCCGGGCGAGGCGCTGGGCATACCGTGGTGACTCGGGCACAGCCTCTGCGCCCCAGGAGCATGCAGTCTCCTGGGTAAGGCAAGCTTTGGTCCCCCCGTGACTGGCAATCCATGCAAACAGCATCACCAGTGGCACCACTCCAGGGGAGCCACCTCCCACCTTGTACTCCGTGATGGGCACCCCACCTCCCAAGGCCTAGCTCCATAGCAGGTGTAGGTCACCCCCCTGACACTGACCGCAAGGCGGCCCCATGAAACGCCAGCACACAGCACGTGATCAACGTCACTTTAGCATGCGTAGCTCATCATCGAGGGCTTACTTGGTGCTGGGGACCTTACCTGGAGGATCTTGTTTTGCCCTCACACCGCCCAGGGGAGGAGATGTCAGTCTAAGCATCTGCAAATTGCAGATAAGGAGGGTGAGGCTCCGTAGTGGAACGATTTACTCAGAGCTGCCCCACTCAGAGGTGGCAAAGCAAGCATTAAACCCATGGAGGCTGCTTCCAGAAACCATATGCTTAACAGCTCCCCTGTCAGCTGAGAAGAAAACTTCAAAAGCCCAGGGAGGAATGGGCTCGGGGAACTGCCTGAGACAGAAAGTTTCTGGCAGAGAATAAAGAGAAGGGCTCTGAAAGCATGAGGTGTCAGTCTGAGCAGCGTGACCTGACACAGGACACCTAGGAAGGCACAGTGGTTTCCTCTCGTGGTCAACCCCCACCCGGGGCTATAGCATAGGAGGCGCGCTGCAGAGGGGCTTGAAGGAATTGGTCTGCTTTGGGGGTGGGACTGAGCCCACAGGGACACACACGTACACACAACCCCATACACTCAGAGGTACCTGGACACACGTATACACACTTGCACACATACATACAAGGAGACACATAAGGCTCCCTACACAGGCCGCTGAGGACAAGAGAACCTCCAATCACATCACCTGGAATGATGATTCCACACACTTTTTTTTTTTTAGTTTTATTTATTTATTCATGAGAGACACAGAGAGAGAGAGAGACGCACAGGCAGAGGGAGAAGCAGGCTCCCTGCAGGGAGCCCTATGCGGGACTAGATCTCAGGACCCCGGGATCACGACCTGAGCTGCAGACGGTCAACCACTGAGCCGCCCAGTTGTCCTTCCACACACTTTTTGGACTATTTCCCCCTACAAAGAGGTCTCCCGAGTTAAAAACAAAAAACAAGTGTTTAATACCGGCTCTTAGCACCTGCAGTGCTGGCACCGGCTTCCCATATCACCATGGAAACCATGCCACCCGGCACTTGCCGTTCAAAAACTTTTGTGGCATTCAAAAACATTCATGTGTGTCCAAATGACATTGATCCGTTCCACGTAGGTGACCCTAATTTTGCACATGGTTCCAAGGACTCCTGGAAGGCAGGATGCTGAATGACTTCGCCGGCCGCAGGGTGAGTCACCAGGAGAAGGCAGTCTTGTCAGTCCATGTGGCTTCAGATTCCCGTTTTTAATGCCACAGGCAGCCCTGCCCATGGAGGAAGAAAAGGTGCCCCCAAAGGAAACAGTCACCTTGTAGCTTTACAATAAGTGCCTTGCTCGAATTTCTCACCAAAAGTCTGCAAAAACGTAGAATGGACTGCTATTTTATTTTATTATGTTCTTGATTTCAGCAGCATTTCATGTTCTAAAACGGGCCTTAAGAACAAACTCTTGCTTTATAGCATGGTGCTTTTGGGAAAGAGGGGTGCTCAGAGGCTCAGAGAAGCTAAGTAAGCAGCCTAAGGTCACACAGGGGACTCAGGATTTGAATCCAAGCCTGATCCCAAAGCCTTTGGCTTGCCTTTTTTTTTTTTTCTTCTCCCCTGACTTCCTACGGCAGGTTGCCCTCACTCCATAACTCCCCTTCCTCTGAGTGGGTGGTTGATGTTTTAAATCTCATGGAGGACTCTTGTCTCTTTCTTTACGTCCTTGAGATGCCCCCAGCCCAACTCTGCACTTCACTCTTCCAAGCTACTTGCACTCATGCTCTGTGTGTTCGTCTCCTAGAGCTGCCACAACAGAGCACCACGAACCAGATGATCTAAACAAGAGAAATGATCTGGGGGCCAGAGCCTAGGATCAAGGTGCCTGCAGGGTCAGTTCCCTCTGCGGGCTGCGAGGACAAACCTGTTCCCGGCTTCTCTCCCAGCTTCTGGTGGTTTGTGGGCCATCCTGGTGTTCCTTGGCTTGTAGGGGGTTAACCCAGCTCTCCGCCTCTGTCTTCCCACAGCTATGACCAGGGTCCCAAGGTACTTGGCAGCTGGCAAGGGACTTCTTGGGGCCCCAATCCAAAAGAGTTCTCAGGGAAGACCTCGCAGGAAGGGTCCTAGCTGGCTGCAAAGAGAAGGCCCCGGGTGCCTGGGGAGCTCAGTCTGTTGAGCATCTGCCTTTGGCCCGGGTTGTGATCCAAGTGTCCTGGGATCAAGTCCTGCATCAGGCTCCCTGCTCAGTGGAGAGTCTGCTTCTCCCTCCCTCTGCCTCTCCCCCAGCTTCTGCGCTCTCTGTCTCTCTCTCAAAGAAATAAAATCTTTAAAAAAAAAAAAAAAGGAAGGTCCCAAGGTCACCTAAACTAGGCTCTTAGAGATTCAACTTCCAACACTCAGAGCATGTTGATACAGGTTAATGAGGCAGGTTGAAATAGCCAGTACCTAAGAAGCAACCTCGTGGCTCTGGAGGAGAGTATGACAGCCTGCTCTCACTCTCTCTCTCTCTCTCTCTCTAACTCACTCACACACACACTCGCACACACATGCATGCGCCCATGCACACCCACCACCCACGCTCTGCCAGCGATTCTCAACCAAGGTATGGTGTGCTGCGAGCACTTGTGAGGTGTATCACCAAGTAATCTGTTGCTAATGATAAAGTACCAAATGTTGCAAATATATGTACAAGTCTATTCAAGGTTATTCCTGTGAAACATCAGCCGCGCTCACCGCATTCTGATTACATTTCTCCAGCGGGAGGGGGACAAGAGAACTTAGGGCTGGAATGGAAAGCCCGGGACAGCCTCTCCATGCCCCACGCCCAGTGACATACACACGGAAATGTCACGCTTTCTACCTTGTAACAGACACAGGTGCACATATGGAGGGTAGAGCCCCGGGAAGGAAAGGAGGCACACGTGACCAACACAGGTCAGGAAGGGTTCCCAACCTCCCTAGTGATCCCCAAATGCAAAGTAGGAGGAGGAGGCACCGTTATCATCCATCCAACTGATTAAACATGTTGCATCTGATCTTCACAGGTATTGGCAAGGGCGGGAGGGTGGAGAGAGGGCTTCCCTCACACATGGCAGAGGGGAGTGTCACTGATACAGCCCTTTGGGGAGTCCAGCAGATCTGCATGCCCTTACATTCCTGACCTCAGTTCCTACAGCTCTCCCACATGCTCACTCTGCCTTAAAATTTCTTTGAAATCACCAGGAATGTCCTTGCCTCAGGGTCTTTGCACTCGCTCTCTCCTCTGCCTGGAATGCTCTTTCCCAGTCTCCTGCATGTCTCATTCCCTTTAAGTCTTTGGTCACATACCCGGAGCTGTATTTTAATTCCCACACAGATACACTCACAATTTCCCCCCCTCTCTGTCCCTCCTCTCTGCTTCTCTTCCCCCATAGCATCCACAAATCACCAGAAATAAATACATTTTATGTATTCCTTTGTTTATTGTCTGTCTCCCCACAACACGCCCCTCTATAGAATGTCAGCACCAGGAGGGTGGGGACTTTGTGGCTTACTTATTCCTGCTGGGTCTCCAAAGCCTGGAGCAGGTCTGCCCCTGGTTGGCAATGCGTATTTGTTGAAAGAATCAAGATTTCAAACCCAGTTAAGCTTTGACTTCACTTTTAGGAAACCCTCTATACTTGGGGCACCTGGATGGCTCAGTGGTTGAGCATCTGCCTTCGGCTCAGGTCATGATCCTGGGGACCTGGGATCAAGTCCCACATCAGGGTCTCTGCACAGAGCCTGCTTCTCCCTCTGCCTGTGTCTTTGCCTATCTCTGCGTGTCTCTCATGAATAAATACATAAAATCTAAAGAGGAAAGAAAGAAAGAAAGAAAGAAAGAAAGAAAGAAAGAAAGAAAGAAAGAAAGAAAGAAAGAAAGAAAGAAAGAAAATCCTCTGTACTTGTTTTCTATCGTTGCCTAACAAATTAACAAAAGAGCACCTACATGTATCAGCTCCCAGTTCCCTAGGTCAGAACTTCAGCCTGGTGTGACTGGAGTCCCTGCTCAGATGGAAATCAAGGTGTCTGTCAGCCACGGTGGTCTTATCCAGAGCTCAGGATCCTCTTCCACACTTACTCTTGCTTCTGGCAAAATGCAGATCCTTGTGGTGGTAGGACTGCAGTCCCCAATTCCTTGCTGGCTGTCCACTGCGGGGCCCTCTCAGCTTCTAGAGGCCACTTGTTTTCCTCTCCATCTTCACACAGCACAGTGTGCCCCGAGCTGTGCATGCTTCACATCTTCCTACTTTCTCACTTGCTCCCAGCGGGGGAACATGCTTTGCTTTTTAAAGGGCATGTGTACTCAGATTGGGCCGCTGGATCAACTTCATACCTGAAGTTAACTGAGTTGGACTCGAATTACATCTGCAATATCCCATCCCAGAAGCACCGAGACCCATGCCTGAATAGCCAGACAATGGGACTCTGAGAACATCTTTTTTTTTTTAAGATTTTATTATTTTTTAAGATTTTGTTTATTTATTCATAGAGACACAGAGAGAGGAGCAGAGACACAGGCAAAGGGAGAAGCAGGCTCCCCGCAGGGAGCCCAATGTTGAACTCAATCCCAGAGCCCCAGGATCACTCCCTGAGCTGAAGGCAGATGCTCAACTGCTGAACCACTGAGGTGCCCCAAGATTTTATTTATTTATTTGACAGAGAGAGCACACATAAGCAAGGGAGCAGAGGGAGAAGCAGGCTTCCCGCTGAGCAGGGAGCCGGATGAAGGGCTCGATCCCAGGACCCCCAGATCATGACCTGAGCAGAAGGCAGATGCTTAACCGACAAAGCCACCTTAGTGCCCCAATCTGGAAGCATCTTTAAGACTCCACCTGCCACACCATCCTAGACAAACATTCCACAATACACACCTGGAGATGGACACATGCATGCACACTACAGAGCTAGTTATGACCAAAAAACCATGGGAACCACCTGCATGTCCATCAGCGTGAAACTAGATGTATCAGCTACAGTACAGCCACACTCAGGAACATTTCACAAACATGAAAAGCAGTAAGCAGAGCCGCAGAGCACATTTTCACCTGCCATATGTATGCAGTGGGCCATGCCCTCTCCCAGGCTTCAGAGCACCAGCCCCCGGGGAAAGGCTGCCCGAGTTAGAGCCTCTACTTCATCACTTCCTAGCTGTATGAGCTCAGTGATTTTCCAAAGCTTCTGTGCCTGTTTCCTCATCTGTAAAATGGAAATGGTAACCCTAGGACCACCGCACCGGGATTGCATGGATTAATTAAGATAATGCACACAGGGGCACCTGGGTGGCTCAGTGGTTGAGCATCTGCCTTCGGCTCAGGTTGTGATCCCAGGGTCCCGGGATCAAGTCCCACCTCAGGCTCCCCGCAGGGAGCCTGCTTCTTCCTCTGCCTGTGTCTCTGCCTCTGTGTGTGTCTCTCATGAATAAATAAATAACATTTTAAAAATAAAAATAAATTTAAAGATAATGCACATAAAGCCTGGACTTTGTTGGAGCAGAGTGGATGCTAAATACAGGGCAGCTACCACCAGTTTTATCATTCTTAACATTGGTCTCATTTCCGACACGCCAGGGAGGTCTCTTCATTCTGCATGATATATGCCAGTATGCCAGGGCTCAGTATTTCTGTATATCCGGAGATGGCACTTTTTACTCTGCTATAGATAGAGATATAGGATGTTTTCGTTCTGTTATTTATACCAATAAGGCAAGTGTCACTGTTGGTACGATATACAGCAATCGGGCGCTTTACGGTTATTTTTAGGCAAGGGTTTCTGGATGTTATGTATGTCGTTGGGAGCTATGTATGTTTACTCCTCGCAATCCGTACAGACCTGGCATGTTTGGGGTGGTTACATATGCTTGGCTCACAGCGCCGGCATATACAGTGACACAATCTCGGAAGACTCTGGAGCCGACTTGAGATGTAAGTAAGCAGGATGAGGAGCCTCCTGGACACAGGACGTTCAGGTTTAAAACACAGGAAGTCTTGGGGTCTGAGGGGCTCCTTTGGTGGAGCACCTGCCTTCGGCTCAAGTCATGATCTCGGGGTCCTGGGATCGAGTCCCACATCTGGCTCCCTGCTCAGCGGGCAATCTGCTTCTCCCTTGGCCTCTGCCCACTGCTGCCCCTGCTTGTGCTCTCTCTCTCCCAAATAATAAAAAAAAAAAAAAAAAACTTTTTTAAAAAATAGGATGTCTCAGGTAAACAGGGCACACTGGTCACCCCAGCCACAGCCCCCTGGTCAGTGTCCCCCAAACATCACTCATTCACACCCCACATGCATAACCAGGAGCACAGACTCTGGAGTTGGGGTCTGGGTTCGAATCCTGTCTTCAGTGCTCACTTGTCGTGCAGCCTTGGCAAGATAGTGAAGTCTCAGTCTTCCAAATGCTCACTCGCAAAGTGGGACTAATTATAAAACCAAGCCCAACGGTTGTGGAGACTAAGTGAGCTAATAAGTAGAAAGCACCTAGAATCATGCCTGGCCCACAGTAAGCACTCAATAAACCTTTGCATATTGTTAGTATATCTGCCACCGTGGTCTGCTACCTATTTAAATATTTTTTATATCTACACACTCTTAAAGGGCTTAAATGCATTTACTGTAAAATGAGATTGCATATCACTACCCTAATTGGAAAGCCAGTGCTTTCGGCCATAAATAGAAGGTAACCATAAATATAAGTGCCTAGCTATTTTCCAAGCCAGAACGAGAGGAGACCCTACTAATGGGATGCTGGCACGTTTTGGAAATCTAGTCACTCTGGACAAATGGAAACGGGCTAGAACACGGGGAAGGACCAGATGATATAGAATCGGAGCTCAGAACTGATTTGCAGCTAGCCTGTGCACTCTAGGCCAGATCTAAGCACACCACGCCCCACCCTGGGACCATTAAGGGAGAGCCACTAGGAGGGAGGCCTGCGATGGCTCAGTTGGTTGAGGATCTGACTCTTGGTTTTCAGCTCAGGTCACAATCTCAGGGTCACGATCTCGTGGTTGTGAGATTGACCCTGCATCGAGCTCCATGCTCAGCAGGGAGTCTGCTCAAAATGCTTTTCCTCCTTCTGCCCCTGTCTACCCCTCTCCATCTCTAGGAGCAGAGAGGAAGAGCCAGCAGGAGGCAATAATTTTCCATGGCTTGGCCCTCCACAAAGCAGAGAGACAAAATGCCTCTGTTCTCACCTAATTTGGGCCTCCCACAGGCAGACTAGGAGTGTGGTTGGAACAACTCCCTGCACAGGCCCCACCCCTCAGACGAGTCACATCATGTCTCTGAGCCTCTGTGAACACCTTCTGAAAAATGGGCACAGTAGCACCTGCGGCTCAGGATTTTCGCCACCCAGAGAGGAACAGCTGGGATAGAGGTAAGCGCGCCTTGTGGCTTCCAAACCATTCCAGATGCAGTCATGCTCACCACCTGGCCTTTCCAGGTATCAAGAATTATTCCATGGCAGCTTCTGATCACGTGGCCATTCCCAAAGTGTCCCATATCCTGGCCTCAGTGGCCTGGATGAACTGTGAAGATATATAATCAGAAAGCTCTTCTGGAGGCCAGGAATGAAGGGATGCTAATTTTACAACTTTTAGGTAATTGTTCTTTTTCTCTTTTTTTTTCCTCTGTACTTGAAAACCTGGTTTCCCACTTAAAAATACTTCAAACATTGAGCTTGAATCACAGTAGGAACTTCAAGTGACAGTCTCATAATACAATTAGAGCACCTGCTCACGATCTCCCATTATTGAATAATACGTTCATTAATAGCTCTCCCCTCCTTTGCCATAACATTCACTGCTAAAAATAAACATAAACAGCAAGACCCAGGGGGGGCCTGAGACCTGAGCCTGACCTCCCAAGAGGCCAGCAGCAGCACTGGGTGGGACCTGAGAGCAGGTGCCCAGGGAGCATGACCAAATGCAGCCCGGAGCCAACCCTCCGGGCTACCGATTTTCCACAAGGCCATGTAAAGACAGCAGGAAGTGAAAGCCCCTGCACGTGTTTTATGCAGCATCACCCCCACCAGTGCTGCAAAGTGTTCTTACCATGACCCCATTCCCAGATGAAGAGACGGAGGGTCAGAATGTTCCCGTGACTTGCCTGCCCAAGACGGAACAATAAGGGGAGGTCAGAAGCAAGTGCAAACCTTTCTCTCCCCTTTACAAATATGTGTGACCATGCGTCTGTGTGTGTCCTTTTCCGCAAAACCGGTAAACATCTGTGTTCCCGTCCTCCCCCATCCTGCTGTCCCTCCAGCGTGGGCATCCAGGTGAGGAAGGAGGCCTCTCAGAGGATTGTGGTGGATCAACCATGCACGTCTACATGCTCAGAGCTGCAGCTACACGGTGGGCTGTGCTTTCTCCCCTCTGGAGCAGAAATTATCTTCATGGAAGATCTGGGAAGTCATATAAATAGCTCTGGTACATGCCAACAGACACCTTCAAGCTCTGAAGTTATGCTGCCCTCCCCTGAAATAACTCAGGGATCCGGGGAACAAAAGGCCTCCTCTTGGGACGCCTGGGTGGCTCAGCAGTTGAGCATCTGCCTTTGGCTAAGGGCATGATCCCGGGGTCCTGAGATGGAGTCCCGCATTGGGCTCCTTGCAGGGAGCCTGCTTCCTCTTCTGCCTATGTCTCTGCCTCTCTGTGTCTCTCATGAATAAATAAATTAAATCTTTAAAAAAAAAAAAAAAGGCCTCCACTTTCAGTTTCTCCCACCCCGTAACATTGAGGACACCCTGTCCAGAAGTTATCTCCGTCCTGCTCCTGGCCTCTCCCTCACTCACCCACTCACTGGGTCTGTTCTCCAGTTAACAGATGAGAAAACTGAGGTCCACAGGAACGGTACTAGCAGATATGATGATTTTGTGTTGACTTGACTAAGCTCTGATGTCTGGGTGTCTTGGTCAAATGCTAGTCGAGATGCTGCTGGGAAGATAATCCTGTAGATACGATCAGCGTGGACATTAGGTAGAGATTACCCTCTGTATTGTGGAGTGGGCCTCGTCTAATCAGTTGAAGGTTTTCAGACCAGAAGCTGAGGTTTCCTAGAGAAGAGACTCTGTCTCCAGCCTGCAGCATAAACACTCTTGCCTGAGCTTCCAGCCCACTGGCCTGCCCTTCAGATTTGGATTTGTCAGCCTTCATCATTGTATGAACCAATTCCTTATAATTAAAAAAAGAAAAAGATTTTAAATATATTGGATTTTATATATACCTCATATAGAGAAAGGAGATTATATATATATTATATAACATTTATTATATATTTTCATATATATAATATATATGTCTGGAAAACCAATGGAGCAAGTACAGACAGAGCCCAAGAGGGTAGAGAGAACAAGAGGACTCACATGAATGAAGCACCATTATGGTCCTGGAGCTCTTGCCCATGTTATCTTTTTTTTCAAAGATTTTATTTATTTATTCATGAGAGACAAAAAGAGAGAAGTAGAGACACAGGCAGTGGGAGAAACAGGCTCCCTGCAGGGAGCCCGATGCGGGACTCGATCCCGGGACCCCCAGGACCAGGCCCCAGCCCGAAGGCAGATGCTCCACTGCTGAGCCACTCAGGTGTCCCTCTTGCCCGTGTTATCTTGGTAAAGCCTCACCTGCCACCCACTGAGGCAGCTTCCCCCCTTCCCCCGGGGTTCAGAGAGCTTGAGTGACCCGCCCAGCGTCACACAGCTAGGAATCAAAGCCCCGCCACCTGCTCCCACCACCCATACTCTCCAAACGCCATGCTGCCCACAGGAAGATGGTACCCAGGAGTCAGAGAGCATCATTCCTTTCTGGGACCCCAAAGGGCTCTGCCTCCTCAAGTCCTTTTATGGAAAGTCATTGAGGTCAGAAACCAAGATGCACTGTGTTTAGTGGCACAAAGTGGAAAACCCACCTCAAATTCCCTTCAGCAGTAAAGGGAATGTCTTGGTCACCTGTGTGGGAAGCCCAGTGGAAGATCTTCCCGCGTGGGCTGAGAACAGGTGGCAGCAGCAGGGTCTCTGCCAGAGGGTGTCCCTCCCTCCTCTGGGTGGCCCTGGAAGCTTCCAGCTTCCACGTGAAATTAGTGGGTCCTACAGAAAGAGAAATCCTCTGCTGTAGTTTGAAAGCTTGGGATCAAGACCGTGGGCACTGGCTCGGCTCTCTTCTCTCTCCTCTCTTGCCTGGACGAACTGAGATGTAACCCAAGTGGCGGTCAAGAGCCACACTGCCTGGGCTCAAATCCCTGCTCCGTCACCGACCCGCTAGGTACCTTGGACAGCAGCCTTAACCCTTCTGTGCCTCCATTTTTCCATCTGCAAAATAGGGCTAATAAGTGTACTTCCTTCAAAGGCTTGTGGTGATTAATAATTAATGGGTCGCTGTACATTTGTAAAATGCTTAGAACAGCATCCAGTCCACAGTCCACAGGATATGGAGGCGAGTCTTCATCAAAACAGTGGAGCTAGAGGTTGAAATGTGCTAATTTGACAGGCCCGGGGTACATCCCTCTATCCGGAGCCTGGATCTGCCCCACCTGAACCACAAGGATGAAGAGGCACTAGATGATTCTCCGAAAGGAAATGGATTTGCTGTTAACAAAAGGAAGGAGTATGACAAGAAGAAAGGCCGGAATAACAGCTGCCTAGCAGAGTGGCCTCAGTGAAATGCCACAATGCCTGATTATTTTCTTCCCAGTTGGGTACGAACCGGAGGTCGAAAGCAGCCTTAAATTGGAAAGATAAAAAATATCCTAATTATGTGCAAGAATAAAGTAAAGCGGGTCATTCTGTCCTGCTGCTACAGCTTTCTTTGTGCTTCTACCCACTGAAAATGAAACCAGTAAAAAATCAGGCATTTAAAAATCTACCATTGACTCATTTACTCATTCAACAGGCATTTAATGAGCCCTAGAGATGGGTTTCCCTGAAAGCAACCGGTCTTTAAGCTTCAGGGGCTGTCTCTCAGATGGGTGTCTTCCAAAGCCTTCTACCTAATTTGATATTTGTAATTTGGTATTCTTTCACTTGAAGATGTCGTCCCTCAAACTGTAGAAGCTCGAGGCTGCACAAAATTTGGATTTGCCCTCCGTGAGTGCCTATTAAGTACCAGGCGAAGAGGTTCTAGGGCTGCAGAGATGGATTCAACCGGTGAGTCTGTCTTCAAGGAGAGCCCTCTCCTGGGGGACATGGGGATGAGCACCAGGATCCTACCCTAGGCAAGATACTCTGCTGTTCATTCATTCATCCATTGAACTAACCTGTATCGAGCCTTTATTATGTACAAGGCACCAGGGATCTTAGGATGAAAAGTCAGAAGAGTCTTCTCTCTTTTTTTTTTTTAAGATTTTATTTATTTATTCATGAGAGACACAGGCAGAGGGAGAAGCAGGCTCCATGCGGGGAGCCTGATGCGGAACTCGATCTCGGGACTCCAGGATCACGCCCTGAGCCAAAGGCAGGCGCCAAACTGCTGAGCCACCCAGGGATCCCCTCTTCTCTTTTTTTTAAGATTTTATTTATTTATTCATGAGAGACACAGAGAGAGAGGCAGAGACACAGGCAGAGGGAGAAGCAGGCTCCATGCGGGGAGCCCGATGTGGGACTCGATCCCAGGACTCCAGGATCATGCCCTGAGTCAAAGGCAGACTCTCAACCACGGAGCCACCCAGGTGTCCCAGAAGGAAGATTCTTCTCTTAAGGAACTTATAATCAATCAATCATTCCATACCAAAAAAAAAATAGGACGAGGTGGTGATGAATGATTAAAGTACTACTGGGGATGGTCGGTCAGGCAAAGCTTCTTCCAGGAGAGGAGCTGGGATCCAAACACGAGAAGCTGCAACTGTGTGAAGGGGGGAAGTAGTCCCAAGCAGAGCAATATGCATGCCAAGGTCCCGAGAAGGGAATGACCTCAGTGCTTGCTGAGGGATGAACAGAGAGAAGGCAGTTTGGCCAGGACGAAGCAGGCCAGTGGGAGAGAGTAACATAATGATGTCACAGGCAGGGAAAGATGCTAGATCGTGTAGGACTCTTAACTGCCAGGGTGATAGGGTTGGATGTTGACATTGGAAGCCACCAAGGTTTAAGGCAAGGGAGTGACATGACATCATGAACATTATAAACACAGCTCCCTGGCTGCTGTGGACAGAGCATATCGCCCGGTGGGAGCAAAGACCAGCTTGGGGCCTTCTGTTCCTACCTGGGTGGCAAACATCCCCAACGTTTTACAACCTCCTGTTGTAGGTTGCGGGGGAAACAGTCGTCTCAGGTGTCACCTCTCAGGTGTCAGCTTGCGAAAGGGCCCCACTCCTACGGGGAGGGGAGTTGGGCGATACCTAGCAAAATTCCATATGCATTTATCCACTGACTCAAATCTGACTCTTAAACATCTATCCCCAAAATATACTGGCAGAAAAGACAAAGAAAGGGGTCATGAGGCTGCTCATGGTCACTGCAACATCACTGATGACAGCACAAGACTGGGCATCACCTGTACTGGGGCATTAGAAGGAGCCTGGCTAAGTTCATATGGTACGTTGACCCAAACCCATCAGCAACACAGCTGCCAAAGCAAGGTCCAGAGTCTTCCATTCTGCTACGGAATAATCGCCATGATGTATTATTAAAGAAAAAAGCAAGGTGGAGAAAAAAATGTGTCTATTTTGCCGCCTTTTACCTCAGAAAGAGCTGAAATATGAACAGATGTTTTTTTAATGGGAAAATAAAGCAAAAACAAGAATGACTACCCACCAGGGGAGGGAGGAAACAGTAGAAGAGGGAAGAGATATAAACTAGATTTTGCTGGAATGGACTTTAATTTTCAATTTGACTTTAAAAATATTGTGCTATTTTGAATAACATATTTTTAATTTAAAAATTAATTTAAATTTTTCTTTAGGGGGAACCCTGGGTGGCTCAGCGGTTTAGCGCCTGCCTTTGGTGCATGATCCTAGAGTCCCAGGATTGAGTCCTGTGTCAGGCTCCCAGCATGAAGCCTGCTTCTCCCTCTGCCTGTGTCTCTGTCTCTGTCTCTCTCCCTCTCTCTCTATCGTAAATAAATAAATAAAATATTTTTTTAATTTTTTTCTTTAGGATTTTACTTATTTATTTTATTTGAGAGCATGTGAGCAAGGGAGGGAGAGAATCCCAAGCAGACTCCCCACTGAGCATGCTCCATCCCAGGATAGAGATTATGTGCTGATCCTGAGATCATGACCTGAGCCAAGATCAAGAGCCGTACCCTTAACTAACTGAGCCACCCAGGAGCTCCTTAAAAAATTAATTTAAACTTAAAAATTAATTGTTTTAGCTCCTCAAAATTAAAAGCAAAATGAAACAACCAATGAGCCTAACTGTATATCAGCTTGGTGGCATAACCACATGGGAAAAAGGCGAGTCGAGTGACTTTAAAACATAGTAAATTTTAAGCATCCCTAGTAAGAAATACAGGAAGGACAAAAACAAGGTGCCAAACAAAAGTCTGTTTTCATTCGTCAAACCACTGATGGGAGTGTTATTGTTTTCCCAGAGACCATTCTGTGTGTGTGATAAAATAAGTCGAGTGAGTTACTACGTTGGTTTCCTGGGGAATTGGGAATCTGGATGTGGAAGGATATATATATATACATCCATGTATAAGATCGAGGAAGTTAAGAAAAAACCCGCTAGTCCTGAGTTGGCATTGAAAGTCTCGGTATTGGGGCGCCTGGGTGGCTCAGTCGGTTAAGCATCTGCCTCTTGGTTTCGGGTCAGGTCTTGATCTCAGGGTCACGGGATGGGATCCCATGTTGGGCTTCGTGCTCAGCGTGGAGTCAGCTTGAGATTCTCTCTCCCTCTCCCCCTCCCCCACTTGTTGTCTTTAAATCAATAAAAAAAATTTAAAAAAAATAAAAGAAAATCGGGACGCTGGGTGGCTCAGTGGTTGAGCACCCGCCTTGGGCTCAGGGCATGATCCTGGGGTCCCGGGATCGAGTCCCACATCGGGCTCCCTGCATGGAGCCGCTTCTCCCTCTGCCTGTGTCTCTGCCTCTCTCTCTGTGTCTCTCATGAATAAATAAAATCTTTACAAATAAATAGATAAAAATTTTAAAAGTCTCATATAAACTCAAGATGTATTTTATCTCCAAAAAAAAAAAAAGCCGCCCCCCCCCCCCCAACCAGCATCCAGACTGTGGGCTTTAAATACTGCTCTCCACCAGGAGAAACCAGGGGTCAATGCAGAAGTGTCTGATTCTGTCTGGGGCAGAGGAGAAGAAGTAGGAAAAGGGAATTATAAAGTAGCTGTCAGTGAACAAGGAGAAAAAAAAAAAACCCAAGGGAGCAAATGGACACTGAAACCAAGAGAAGAAACTGTTCTAAAGAAGGTGGGAGTGAAAATTACCAAGAACAGCAGCAAAATTTTAAAAATTGTCCTGGAAACTACCAATGGAAGAAAAAAATAAATAACACCATCAGAGGAAACAGATCCAAACCCTGCCATCTGCATACTCACCTCTAATAGGAACCTGGCATTTGGAAAAGGTAAGTGAAAAAAGATGCATTCTTTCCCTCACGCTCCTCATCAAAATGCAGGCATCGCTTTCTGCATGTGGTGACATTTAAGAGCAGAAGCGCATCGTTTCAGCAACCCAGACCCAGGTAAGGCAGTGAGCACCCCATCTCGGGAGGGGATCAAGTCAAGGAAGGAAGATCATCCTTCAGGGATGCCACAGGGGTGATCCAGACTCAGATAGCGAAATAAGGCTCCCCAGGGCAAGAAAGCAATACGGCGGAGCAAACAGCAAGCGGGGACTTCGTGAATGTTCCAGGCTGATCTGTGGAGCTTCCTCAGCACGCCCCAGGGCCCTCCAGCTCCAAGATACTGTAATTCCACGGTGTTTGCTTTGGATGAAAGGACCCCGATTCCCTTCCATGGACCGTTCCTCCAGGTATTTCTCTGCACTGGCATCTCTTCCAGTCCATCTGCCAGGGCGTCGCCTGAGCATTCACCTGCCAGGATTAGCCACAGGAAAACAAGCAACGAGGAGGCCTTTGTGAACACCACCGGAGGCACAGGCCAGCCCGGGGCCCTCCTGCAGACTCCAGCCACATGACGGCCCTGAAGCAGGCCCAGAGCACATGCCCCTTTCTGTTGACTCACAGGGATGGAAAGGAAATGATCGGTCCTCCAGTTGTGACCTGTGTATCAGTCAGGGAGGGCTCCCCAGAGGAACAGGACCAATGAGATCTATGTACGTAGATAGAAGAAGGCTTATTCTGCGGGACTGGCTCACATGGTTTTGGAACAGAGAGGCCCCACCATCTGCCACCTGCCAGCTAGAGGCTCAGGAAAGCCAGCGGCATGGTTCCAGTCCAAACCCAAAGACCTGAGAACCAGGAGAGCCAGTCATGTGAGCCCCGGGTCCAAGTCTGAAGGCCTCGTTTAATGGGCATGGGGTCATTAGGGCCGTGGCAATAGCTTTACAACTTGTTAAACCCACTAAAAAAAAAAAAAAAAAATTACCAAACTATACACCTGAAATGGATGAATGATACAGGATATTAAGTGTTGGTACCAAGAATCCCAGTGGATCAGCTAAGAGAAATCCCAATGTCAGAAAAATAGGCAAGAGGTACCCTGGCCGAGGGAACCAGCACCCATTAGCTCAGTGGCAGTCCCCACATGTGGAAGCCAACCTCTCGATAAGCCACAGAACACCCACAAAGTGTTTAAAAGTGACTTTAGGCAAGATAACGTCCTATTTTATTACACTGGTAGGAGAAGAGGGATGAGTGACTGCGCAAGGACCATGACACCATTGGTAACATGTCTAGAGGAACTCAAGTTTATACTTGCTTTCGTCGAAATCTTTTGGGGAGGGAAATTGTCCAGAATGTCCAATTGATTATCTCTCCATGATTGATTAGTGGTGACTGGCTGGAGCATTGGGTTGGAATTGATTAGTGATGTCTTCCGGGGATACAGGAGTGGGAGCATGAGCAGGTGTGATATTTATCTGCCAGCCCGGCTTAGACACTCAGGATCCTCACCCTGGTACAAGAGGGAGATGCCATAAGCCTGAGATACCTGGGAGGCAGGGAGAGAATCATTTCCACTACGAGCCTTGTTCACACAGAGGGTGTGCTAAAGAAAAAAACACTGAAACCAGAACCTCTAAGGAATTCCTCGGATACACTGAACCTACCAAATGCTCATTTCCATGGAAGCAAAGAAAACCACGAAGCAACGAGTCTGACCCCATCTCCTTGCAGCCCATTTGTGCAGTTGGAAAAATTTTTCCCACCTCTTTTTTTTATGAAAATCTGTCATCCTGTAGTAAAGTTCAAATAATAGGAGGATCATAAACACCAAGATTCATCTAGATTTATCAATCGTTAGCACTTTGTCATGTTTGCTTATCTCTATCCATATATATATATATATTCTTTTTATTTTTTTTTCTGAACTATTTGAAAATAACTGGTAGCATCAGGGCACCCAAGTGGCTCAGCAGTTGAGCATCTGCCTTCAGCTCAGGGAGTGATCCCGGGGTCCTGGGATCAAGTTCCACATCAGGCTCCCCACGGGGAGCCTGCTTCTCCCTCTGCCTGTGTCTCTGCCTCTCTCTGTGTCTCTCATGTATAAATAAATAAAATATTTTTAAAAATAACTAGTAGCATCATGACACTTCATCCCTACATACCTCAGCGTATATTTCTCCAGAATAAGTACATTCGCCAACATCACCACTGTGCAATAGTACCATCAGCACAACCCACGAGATTTAAGTCATTCAGTGCTAGTACCTTATAGGCAGCGCAGGTGAAAATCTCCCCTCAATGCCCCCAGGAATGTTCTTTTCTTTTGATTTATTAATTAACCCAGAATCCAATCAAGGCTCATGTACTTCACTTAGTTATCATGTCCCATTAGTCTCAGTAACCGAGAACGGCCTCTGGCTGCCTTGCGGTTACTTCCATTCATCGATGCTCCTTCAGCATCTAGGCTAGCTGTCTTGTGTCTCGTGCAAGGGCCCCCTCCTTCTGAAAGGGGCACAGCTCTTCAAGAAAGCTTTTTTTTTTTTTCAAGATTTTATGTCTTTATTCATGAGAGACCCAGAGAGAGAGGCAGAGCCACAGGCAGAGGGAAAAGCAGGCTCCCTACAGGGACCCCGATGTAGAACTCAATCCCAAAACCCCAGGATCAAGCCCTGAGCCGAAGACAGATGCTCAACCACTGAGCCACCCAGGTGCCCCAAGACGGCTTTAACATATCAATTCCCCAATGTCTTTCCCACCCTTCTGCCTGCAATTTTGAGATCTCAGTCAACATCCTATACACAGCTGATTTAATTCCAATCCTCCAGTTAAGAAAGGATTCAAGGCACCTATCTCTTCTCTGCACGTATCCCTCGTGCAATGTGGCCGCCAACTACAAGGCGGGCCTCACTGGCTTGGTTTCAAGTCAAGTGAAGGGCATCTGGCTGGCCTCCGCCAACCCAAAGAGCAGAGAAAATTCGCTTAGGTTTGGGGCCATTGGTATCATTCCGACGCCTCTCTAAAATTACCTTCTTGCTGTTTTTATTAATTCCAGTGGGTGTTTCATAACAGGTGACAGCTTTGCCCTTTAATTGCTCAGGGATTTTAATTTTGCACTGCTGTTTGCTGTTCAAAATGATTTACCTTGGTTCATAAACACCTGCATCCCAGGGACTTTCTGTATGGTCAGAAAAGTAAACTTATAGGCTGTGTAGACTCCAACGCACGCCTTCAATTAGAGCACTATCTCCCGACATCACAAGGTTCGTATCACCATCAGCTTTTGGGGCAGTGTCTATAATTACTTACCTAATACTGTTCTTCAAACCAAATTGCTTTTCTTACTGAAATAAATAACTTCTCCAACAAGATCTTTTATCACTATTAATGGAAAACTGGCATGATTTTCCATAATCGGCTGTAAAAATAAGCTGAGCCCGAGGCCTGCTCTGTCTTATTTAAATGGGAGATGGGCAGGAGTTCAAGACCGAGGACACCGAGCCAGGCAAGACGGTCGGCTCTGAGCCATTTACCAATGGGAAATGGGAAAAAAAAAATAATAACTGAAAAAAAAAATAAAGATTGGTTTTCCACCACAATATTTGAAGTTATTTAATATCCAGTCTGATGGCCAACTCTCTGGAATGATCTCCGTGCCCACAGCATGGCACACATGCTCCACTTTGAGAAACACCAGTCTTCCTCTCTGGGGTGGCTCCTTTCGTTTTCTTGTCTAGATACTCTATTCGAAGATCAGGCCTTACGTGGGATGGCTGATCCCAGCCTCTACTTGGAAATGTTGGCCATCATATGGCACCAGATGGATGGTCGGCTGGCAACACCCTCAGCAAGAATGAGGGTCAAACCATATTGAAGTCCCCATGTATGAGGATTGAAGATGATCTAATGTTAGTGACTTCATGCAAGGCAGCTTGGTGGCCCCCATCAGGGACATGAGCATCCTGCACGACAAGGCTCGTCACCTACCCAGCACACTGCGCCAGCATGACCTTGCTTTGGCCCCAAAGTGAGCTTGGACCCAAGTTTCCTCCTTCTTCCTTTTTTTCTTTTCACGTCCCTTTTACAGGTGGGAGAATTGCTCTACAGTGGGAGGGGGGGCCCCAGGCCTGGCCGTTATCGCTACAAATATGATGGTAAACAAGGAACGGGAATCTGAAGTCAGCCGTGGCTGCTGCCTGTGGCTCTGCGCCCTCGCAGCTCCTGGTGGGAGGCTGTACCTGCTTTGTATCCCCTGGGCCTGGCGAGAATAAATGTCCAAGAGAACAGAGGGAGGGAGGGCAACCAAAATGCAGGATTTAGTTCCTATTGCAGTTTCTTGGGATCTCCATGGGAGGGAAATACAGGTTTAGGATCCAGACAGGTGAGGGGATCCCTGGGTGGCGCAGCGGTTTGGCGCCTGCCTTTGGCCCAGGGCGCGATCCTGGAGACCCAGGATCGAATCCCACATCAGGCTCCCGGTGCATGGAGCCTGCTTCTCCCTCTGCCTGTGTCTCTGCCTCTCTCTCTCTCTCTGTGACTATCATAAATAAATTAAAAAATTAAAAAAAAATATTATAGGATCCAGACAGGTGAGTCTCCAGCTCCCAGCCCCTCCCCTGCCAGGTGTGACCTTGGGCAAGCCGCTCCACCGCTCTCAGCTGCAACTCTGTCGTCCTGATAAAGTAGAAATGAACACCAATCCCGGAGGACCTTGGGATACTCCGAAGAGAAAGCAAAAGCATGATGAGCGTCTTGCCACTGCTGTTACTGTTGTCATAGCTGAAAAGACCTGCCTCCTTTTTGCCCTGATGACTAATTACATCAATATCTTTATCCTCGGAGCCACCCTCTCAGTTCAAGGGAGCTTTGACCCCCGGTCTGTCCACAAAGAAAAGGAAAGCCAATGAGAGCCACCGAGAAAGTTTCCCTGGAAGCGCAGAGAGGCCACCTGCATCAGGTGTGTCACAGGACTCGGCTCTGGACAGCGATTCCCTGAAAACCGTAAGAAACAGGGAAGTTCCTTTGGGTCTTAGAGGAAAAAACCTGCCACCGCACATCTCTGTCGTGGTATAACCTTCCAGGCAGTGAGCCCAGCATGTCAGGGGCTTGATAAATGTTTGCTGAGCTGAGCCATTGGTTCTAGTGGGGAGGAAGGATTGCAAATCACCACAGTGAAGCCCCTGAGGGGCTGTCAGGGGGGGAAAGTTGCACACTTGTTCAGCCCAGAAGGCAAGATGAGGACCACTGCCCGGAGCTCAGAAGAAAACAACTTCCACACTATAAAAAGGAGCACTTTCTTAATTAAGAGTTTGCAGAGACGCCTGAGGGGCTCTGTGGTTGAGCATCTGCCTTCAGCTCAGATCGTGATCCCAGAGTCCTGAGATCGAGTACCTGCATCGGGCTCCCTGCAGGGAGTCCGCTTCTCCCTCTGCCTGTGTCTCTGCCTCTCTCTGTGTGTCTCTCATGAATAAATAAATAAAATCTTTAAAAACAAATCCTGACTCTACCACTCACCTGCTGTGTGACCTCAAACATCTTACCCACCCTCTCTGTGCCTCAGGCTCCCCATCTGTGAAGACAGGGTAATTTGTGGACATGCCCCTTGGTGGCTTTTTTGTAAAGTGATTCCCTGTGTGACCCTGAGTGACACTGGGAGCCAAATACCCCAGGTCGAGCAGGAAACAGGTTTACTTGAAAGGAAAAGCGCACCGTCCAAACCAGGTACTATATTAGCTTCCTGTGGCCTGGAAATAAATTACCAGCAACTGGGCAGCTTCAAACACAAAAATGTGTTCTCTCAGAGTTCTAGAGATGAGACAGCTGAATCCAGACGTGGGCCGGGCTGGTGCCCTCTGGGCCTAGGTGGGAGAACCTGTCTCCTGCTCCTCTTTTAGCCCCTGGTGGCTGCCGCGATCTTTGGTCCTTCCTGGACCTGAGTGTCAACGCCCAGTCCCATCTCTTTCTCCATCATCGCACAGTGGTCTCTTCTGTATCCCCTCCTCTAGGTCTGTGTCTTCTCCCCTTTCAAATTCACCATCCATTGGGTCTGGGGCCAGGATGAACCTTACAACCCAGAATGATCTCATCTCAAGATCCTTAACTTATTTTTTTCAAGATTTTATTTCTTTATTCATGAGAGACACAGAGAGCCGCAGAGACGCAGGCAGAGGGAGAAGCAGGCTCCTCACAGGAAGCTGATGTGGGACTCGATCCCTGGACCCCGGGATCACATCGTGAGCCGAAGGCAAACGCTCAACCACTGAGCCTCCCAGGAGCCCCTCAGGATCCTTAATTTAATTTAATTCAATTCAATTTAATTTAATTTAATGAATGATACCTGCAAAAACCCCTTCTCCAAACAAGGCCACATTCCCTTGTTCTGGGGGAATGGACCTTTGGGGGGAGCTGCCAGTCAAGGCTTTGCAGGCACCCAAGGCACCCCAGGCAGGAGCTGCCTTCATTCCAAGGGAAGAAGAGTGGCCCACGGTTATGAAGCATTTACCCTGTGCCTGCACCGTGCAAAGTGATGTCCACTCATTAGTTCCTTTATCCCATCCAGTTTGCTCCAGCTCAGCACTTGGAAGTGTGGTTGTCATTCCCCTGGGGGCCCTAGTGCCTGCAGAACAATGACACATGAATTAATAAGTGGCGCCATCTGGAAGGCGATGGGAGCAAGCGCCCTCCCTCCCCCGCCATCCGTTCCCCTTTGATGATCTATAATTTGATCGCTTTAAAGGCTGTAAGGTAATCACCCTGCTTCAAAAGAGGCATCCCTTTTATCTTCTCTAAGGCTTTCATGCGGCTGGCCGGGGACAAAGTCTCAGAAGTGAACTGGGGTTTGTTTCTTTAAAGCCCCTGTAAGGATGCAAGTGTGGGGTTGGCCCCCAGAGGAGTGGGAAATAAACCTTTTCCAAAGTTACGGATTGGCATCCACGCTTGGAGGCCAAGTAGAAGTAATAGTAGCAAAAATAATAGTAACAGCAGCAAGAAAGCCCCGGGGAGCCCTCCATCCCACATCCTTCTCAGGCTCACCCTCTGCTGCCGGAAGCTAAAATACACCCCGAGCCCTGGGGCAGCTTACAGCCTGGAGGTCTAGGTGGGGCCAGTGGAGGAACATTTGCAATGAACATATAATAGAGGGCAGGTGCACCAGCAGCCTACACGATGGACACCCCGACAACGAGCTGAGGCTGCCCAGCTCGGGAGGAGAGCCAGCTTGCGGGTGAGAAAACTCAGGGAGAAGCCCCCACCACCACCAATCTGATACTGTCCTGAGCTAAGACTATTCTTGGGAACCGCTCCAGGACACCTGAAGAGCAAATGCATGCATGGACCCCTGGCATTTGTCACCTTGGTTAACCCTTGCAGCCAACCCCATGCCCTCAGTGCTGTCTCCATCATGGCACAGAGGTCACACCACTGTCATTCACAGCGGTTTCCAGCCCGGCCCCCACGGCCTCCCACCGACAGACCATTTGAGGCAAGCTGCCAAAGCTTCCCCAGTCCCTGAGGTGTGGTCACCACAAAGAAAAATATTGAAGGTTCCGGTCCTCGAGATTTTCCTTCCCAATGCACATTTCTGGTGCTACAGAAAATATTTTGACATCTGCTCATAGCTGGTTCTAACAAGTACCTTTTCTCTTCCTTGTGCTATATGAAATGTGAAAATTAAACAGAAGTTGCAGCCCTTGCAGGGAGGACTGGAAGGACAGGACGGTCACGGCATAACTTCCAGACCAGACTGTGGCCAGAGCTCTGCTGCATGACCTCAGACACGCAACAGTGCCTGTGTCTCAGTTTCCCCACCTGGTGTAAGCAGGGAGGTGGGGGAGGCGATCATCAGACTGCTGTGGGAATTAAATAAATGAACATAACAGAGTAGGGTTCGGTTTTCCGTGCAGGACCAACTCTGCCACTAGAGTAATAGCCGCAGAAAATATGCAAATGAATGGGCGTGTCTGTGTGCCAATAAAACTTTATTTACAAAAGCAAACCATGGGCCAGGATTTGGCTCATGGGATTGCGATTTGCTGACAACGGGCCTGGCCTCAGGTCCCAATTGTGCCTCTTAGAAGTTGTGTGACTTGATGCAAGTTACTTACCCTCTCTGATCCTCAGCCTTCTCATGGCACATGGAAAAGACTCAGCAAACAGCAGCCCCTGATGTTATTAATATAAACCGCTGCCTCTCCTCAAGGCTTTGGGCACCGTCAGCCCTGACTCCCACAGCCCTCCTCCATCATTCATGGGATTGTGTGGGAAGTCTGCTTGTTTCTCCACCTGCCTCTACCCCTGAGCAGCTTGAGCCGACAGTCCACAGCCTGGCACCCCATCGATGTTCAATAAACGCCACTGGAGTAAATGACTACATGGACCTCGTTTCTACATCCCAAGCTAAGCCAAACCCAAATGTGAATTTTGCCTGCCAAAGAAACCTGGAAAAAGCCAGGCCAGGGGAGGTGAATAAATACTAGTTGGTTGGTCTGCCTCAGACTCATAAAAAATCAGAGCCAAGGGGATCCCTGGGTGGCGCAGCGGTTTAGCGCCTGCCTTTGGCCCAGGGCGCAATCCTGGAGACCCAGGATCGAATCCCACGTCGGGCTCCCGGTGCATGGAGCCTGCTTCTCCCTCTGCCTGTGTCTCTGCCTCTCTCTCTCTCTCTGACTATCATAAATAAAAAATAAAAAAATAAAAAAATAAAAAAAAAACAGAGCCAAGACCCGAAGGTATGCCTAGAGTCTCTCAGCAGGTTCAAGCCAGAGGAAGGAGTAGAATTCAGTTAGTTTCCAGGCTCCTTGCTTAGTTACCATATGCCTCTCCTTTCTCCGTCACTCAGCCAGCCCACAGATGAATGTCCCCTCAGGTGGGATTTCACTGATGCTGGTGGGCTAGATGGGTGAGGCTGGATTTAATACCTTGTGCTCGGTCATCCCCACCAATGTTGAATTCCTCCAGTTAAGTCCACCGTCCTGCCCAATCGTGGCTTGAAATTAAGTTCACTCACAAAGGTGGGCTCCAATGCAACCAGGGCTGGGATGTTCACAGGGCTGTAGCCCGGGAGCAGGGTGGGGAAGTGAGGGGTTCTGGCTTTGCAAAGAGGTCTCTGAAAGGATCCCAGCTTATTACAGAAGCCTTCTTCTCAATTTATCCTCAGGGCCCAGAACCCCCGTCTGCTGCTGTAACAACAAAGACAAATAATAACTAAATCCATTCAGGCTACATATAGCATGTGACAGCTCTTAGCAGACAAGATCGAGTTTAAGCTTCATGACAAGGAGGTAATAGAACCCCCTCTAAATTTTAGCAAGACACAGCTTTGGAGCTCAGATAGAGATGAGATTTCCCAGCTTCTCTTGCAGCTAGGGGTGACCATGGGACTAACTCTTGCCAATGGGAACTAAGCAGAGGTGGTGAGTTTCCATGTCACCTCCTTCAAAGGAGTTGCTGGTCCCCATTCCATAGAGGTACTGCTGGTGAGCCCACTTGGCCACACTGATATTAGCAGAGCAACAAAGTAGAAGGAACCTGGGTTCCTGCATGACATCATGGAGATGTCAGCCTGGAAGCACCCACCTTGACTCTTGTGGAAGAGAGAAAATAATCTTCTATCTACTTAAAATCACTGCATTTGGGGGACTCTTTGTTACAGCTTAGTATCCTAACTAATACACCTTTAGTGCCCTAATGAGCATGTCTACTCGGCAGATGAGGAGCTGGGTCTTAAAGTGGTTAAGCTACTTGACCAAGAGCAGGCAGATGAGATGTCACCAATCGGGGACTGAACAAAGCTGGGACTGACCCCAAGGTCTGGAATCCTCCTCCTGAGTCATGATACCTCTCAATTACAAGGCTCATGCTGCATGCACTTCTTCAATGTACACAGTCCTTTCACATACAAGGACATTATTTCTGAGCTTTGCTCTAGCCTGGTCAAGAAAATTACTACTTTCATTTTACAAATGAGGAAACGAGGTTTCACCAGGATTGAGACAGTGCCCACGCCTACACAGGTGGTAAGAGGCAATTCTGGGATCTGAATGGAGTCATCTAGCTTTAAAGGCAGATCTCCCATCTACCACTCTACAGCTGCCCAGCTACTTCAATATTGACAAGAACCCCTAAAAAAAAGGTTCACAGTGCCCCTTCCTGAGGTCAAGATGCTTCCACAAAGTCACAGATGGCCAGCCGTCTCCACTTGGTTCCCCAGGAGCAGACCTGAGACAAGATGCATTAGTCAGGGTTCTCCAGAGAACAGAACCAATACATGTATTTAATATAAGGGATTGTCCCACACAATTACGGAGACCTAGAAGTCCCCCTGTCTGCCATCTGCAAGCCAGAGAGACCCGGAAAAACCAACAGTGTACTTTGGTTGTCTGAGAGTCAGATAACTGATGGTGAGGATTCCACTCCAGCTCCGAAAGCTTACAGTCCAGGAGTGCTGAAGGAAGGAGAGCAAGTTGGCAATTAATTTTTTGCCATTTTATTCTATTCAGATCCTCAAATGGACTGCATGATGCCCACCCGACATGGGGGAGGGCCATAAGTTTTACTTACCAAGTCAAATGCTCATCTATCTCATCTGGGAACCCTGTCACAGACACACCCAGAGATCATTTTACCAGCCATCTGGTGGCCCAGTCAAGCTGACATCTAACATAAACGATCACACAGCCTTTCTAGCGAAAGGCGTTTCTCTGGGAAGGGATCGCAGGTGTATGGACAGGAAAGTGAGACGGGGGAGAGAGAGACAGACAACCAAAGTATGCATTATCCAGAAAGATGCCCTGCATGCAAAGTGGAGCTCGATACCACTGAGGAACTAACTGTGGGCAGATGGTGCTGGACACCTCTCAGTTTCCCATCGAAGGGGCAAGGACTCTGCAGTATTCCCACCCACTCCCAGTCCCTGTCGGTGGAGGGCTGCTTCGAGGGGTGGCAACTCCCTAGCACTTCCAGCCTTCCCCATGCACCGGCAGATCACGCCGTTAACCCCAAGGGCCCTCAGAACACAAGCACAGGACGGCAGAGGTGTGTAGAGACGGATAACGATGGGCAAGCAAAGCATCAACACCTTCTGCGCTCCAGCGCTAGGAGGACACTGAGTGGACAACTGGTCTACCTCTTTGGATACCAAGAGGATAAGGAGGCCTCATTTTGAACTGATCATTGATTTGGGCTGCTTTGATTTCAGAACCCTATTTGCTTGATTTTAAGACACCATTGCCCATAAGATACACAGTGGGCACTATAACAGCTTTTCTAGATTAAAAAAAAAAAAAATCTACATTAAATGCCCACAAAAGGCATTTTAATTTCAGATCTCTTAAAAGGTTTTAAAGAAAGCATCTCAAGCTCTAGACAATATGGCTTTGTCCTACTGTCCCCATAAGAACACTTGTACCCTTCGACCCTCTGCCCCACTCTGGGCCCAGAAAATAGAGGTATTTTGTTTGAAAGTCTGTTCTGCCTCTGAAGTTCTGTGATTTTCTATTTCCTTGCCACATCTTTGTCATGGCAACACAATGCACATTTGCATTTCAAAAACCACCCCGGCCTACTCTACACCTTAAAACCAGAATCACAATCCCACCCCTCCTTCCCCCAACATTTATAAACAGGCAACTTCAGCCTCTTTGTGTCCAGGTACCCTCTTCTCAGCTACAGAAAGAGAACACACACAGTTCCTTATTCATTGTGTCAGTATCTTTCAAATGCACATTTATTAATTAGATGCAGCAGGGGCTGGCTAATTTGGTTACAAGGAGAAAGGAGGAGAGCTCCCATTTATTAATTGACTGTGGCTCCTAGACAATATCTAATGGCTCTCCATGTATTGTTTCAAGCAAGTTCTACAGCCCTTCCACCCACAAAAGAAACTAAATCTCAGCTCGCTTAATATCACCTGCCCAAGGTCTGGTAGCTGGCAAGTTGCAAATCAGAGACAGTGTTGGTAAAATTGCCTTCCTCCACAACTAGCATCCTGTCAGGGCTTTCTGCAACAGACAAAAACAGAAACAGACAGAGGAGAGAGCGAGAGGAGGAGGAGAAGGCAAAGAGACAAAAAAAGGAAGAAGACTTTCCACCCCCCGCCCCCCCGAAGATCTACCCTCCTCCTGATGTCAGACCACATGATGTCACTAAGAAATGGGCTCTCTGCTTCCCAACCTCTAGAGGTAGAAATCAGATCACCCCCGCAAAAAGGGGAGAAACTTTCCTTTTCCTTGCCTCTCCCCTCTTAGATATTCTCCAGCCGACGTCGGCCAGCCAAACTCCCTGGTTGTGGGATAGACTGTGTTAGCTGTTCTCTGGTCCATTTAATTTAGCCTATTGTTTTTTTATGAGTATCGACCTCTTTCCTTCACTCTGGAAAAGTTTTAGAGAATGGTAAATGTGGGCTCTTTAGAATCCCACATGAATCTCTCAGACTTCGTTTTCCCACTTTGGGATAATAAAATAAATCGGTTGCTATGCATTAAACTGCATTAGCCCAGCGGTCAGGCAAGCATGGTCCGTGTAGGGCCAGCTGAGCTGGCTCCAGCTGCCCCGCACCCTGCCGTCCATGTGCTCCCACCACTAAAGAATTCATCATTCCACCATTAAAGATTCATTCTTTTGGCTATCCAAAAGCCATCTGTAAAAATCAGATGATCCCGGGAGAAGTGACAGGTACCTAAGATCCAGTGGTTCTTTAACTTCTTTTATGGTTTGAGAAGGAGGGAGGCAGAGGCTATGGACCTTCTTTCTAGAACAATGTAGACAGTTGCAAAATCCTCCAGCATGCATAGACCCCAGAGGGAGAGCCCCTGCTTGAATCTGCTGTTAGCTGATTCCTCAGAAAGTGGGTTGCAAGGAAGCGTTGTCTCATGGTGGCAAGGACCAAGGTCCAGCAGAGGAAGATGATGGTAAGCCCCAAGAGAGCCAGGGAGGTAAGAGGGAACCAGTGCTTAGGGGCAAGGATGCAAAAGAGGGGCACCTGGGTGGCTCAGTGGTTGACCATCTGTCTTGGCTCAGGTCCTATCCCAGAGCTGTGACCCTTGGTCAAGAGATGCATTTGGACCCTGATTGACCTTTCATGGAGGAAACAAAGAGAATACATTTCTTGACCTCACTGCCCCCTCCTCCTACTGTTGTTGATCCCATTTTACAGATGAGCAAGATGAGGCTCAGAGAGATAAAGCCACCTGTCCAAGGCCACACAGCTGGGAAATGGAAAAGCCAACACTGCTACTCAGTTCCCCTCTCCCAAAGGCGCGAGCCTTGACTCTTGATCGTCTCCCGGAGGGCCCCAAGGAGGCTGGAATGCATGTGTCCCCTGGAGCCTGGATAACTCTGGTTTGTTTGTTTGATGTGGCCAAGGCCGGTTTGCAAAATTTAGCTAATAGTGCCCAAAAGCCCCGAAGTGCCACACTACCAAAAGGACGGCAGGAGAACCAGATCATGCCAATGAAATCTGCCGATGGGGTGATGGACATGTGGTCCCAGCTGGTGTCATGATCATCAGTCATTAGGCAGAGATGGTCCCTGGCAAGTCTGTCCCAGGGGCATCGTAGAAGCTACTGAGGCTTCACCAGTTATGCCTGTCGCCCAGGACTGAAGGAGGGAACAGAGCCCACCCAGGAGGCTCTCACCCCCAGCACTGGAGGCATCCCCTCAATCTTGGGGAGACCCCTTCCCTGAAGGGGCCTCCCCAGAGGTGTAGATGTCACAGCAAGACATGGGTTAGGGGGAGTCACTGTTTCCAGGACAGCACCTCCCACAGGGAGGGGACCAGAAGTCCAAAATCAAGGTGTCGGCCACTTTGTTTCCTTCTGGGATCTCTAAGGGAGAAGCCGCTCCCTGTCTCCGTCTCAGCTTCTGGTGGGTGCCGCGATCCTGGGCACTCCTTGGCTGATGGAAGCACCATCCCCTACTCAGCCTTGGCCTTCCGTGGTCCTCTCTCCACTAGCCGCTGTGTCCGTGTCTCAGAGAGCTCCTCCTCCTTCTCTAAGGACCCTTGTCATTGGATTTAGAGCCATCCTAATCCAGTGCAACGTCCTCCTGAGCTGCTGAACCGAATCCATCTGCAGAGGCCCTTATTCCAAATAAGGCCCCATTCTGGGATTCTGGGTGGCCATGAATTTGGCATGGGGTGGCGGAGGCGTTATTCAATCCACTGCATCTGCCTCAAATGGATGATCCCAGAAGTCAGACATTTACACACACACATACACACACACACACTAACCTCAGCCTGAGCCCAGAACCTCCCGCATTTCTCCCTCTGTGACCCCTCCCCCCCCTGCTGTAAGGCCTCAAGTCAACCTTCCCTGAAAGACCCTCGGTCTCCTCCGGATGGGTGAAGCCTCCACCCTAGAGCTCTCTGCCGATCCCCCACCCAAATACTTGTTACACCTGGAAACGCCACCTGTTCCTTTTCAGTGGGCCGTCTCATCCTCAGCACCGTCCCTCTCAGAGGGAAACAGCTGTACCCTCCACGTTCTGGGTCATACAGCTAGAAGGTGGGAGGACTGGGAATCACAGGGGCGCCCGTGTGGCTCAGTCGGTGAAGTGCCTGCCTTCAGCTCATGTCATGATCCCAGGGTCCTGGGATGGAGCCCCTGCTTGTGTTCTTTCTCTCTCCCTCTCAAATAAATTAATTTTTTTAAGTCTTAAAAAAAGTTTTTAAAGGCCAAGAATCACCAACTGTCTCCCTACAAGTGCTAATAAAGGACACTCCGGGTGACAGTCGTGCGTTTGCTCTGTGCTCAGACCCTCACACGCATCCCTATCTGCCTGACAGTGTAGAGTAAGGGCGCTGAGCCCGCCTGCCTGAGGCCCCACCTGTCATTTACAGATTGTTGAACTGTAGGCCAGTTGTGTAACCTCTCTGTGCCTCCATTTCCCCACTTACAAATGAAGATATGATGGAGCGAGGGTGGTGTCGCCAGTTTTACATTCTAGAGACGGCCCCCCAAAAAATATATGCCCCCCCCTTTGCATGTTCCCCTGCGGTGAGACTCTCCACCAAGACATGCGGGCTACCCCTCTGCCCTCCTCCATCTCGGTGGGCCCCGTGGTGCTCTGCCCAAGAGAACACAGCAAAAGGGACCCGGGCCCTGGACCCTGCTGCCACGGAAGGAATGTAGCTATGTTGAGACTTCTTTGGGCGGGGGGCGTGTGGGGGGTGGTGCAGAAGGCCTCCCCCAAATTGTCCAGAGATTTAATCCCCAGACCCTGTGAATATGTTACCTTAAAAACAAAAGGGACCAAAAAAAGGGGGGGATGCCTGGGTGGCTCAGCGCCTGAGCATCTGCCTTTGGCCCAGGGTGTGATCCTGGGGACCCAATCGAGTCCCACATCGGGCTCCCTGCATGGAGCCTGCTTCTCCCTCTACCTAGGTCTCCCCTCTCTCTCTCTCTCTCTCTCTCTCTCTGTTAAAAAAGGGGGGGGGGAACCATACAGATGTGCTAAGGTTATAGAACTTTCCAGAGAACTTTCTTTGGCTAGAAGCACAGCCACGAGGCAGAAAGAGAAGTCAGCGAGCTTCGGAGCAGGGAAGGGACTCGGCGCACTGTTGCTGGAGGGGAGCCAAGGCCAGCCCCCAGCTGGCAACCGGGACCCCGACCTACAAGCACACGGTAGTGAATTCAGCCAACAACCTCAATGCGCCTCAAGCAGCTTCACTCTCAGAGGCTCCAAAAGGAACCAGCCCCTCCACACCTTGATCTTGCCCTTGTGAGACTAATCAGGGGACTCATGGAGCCACCTCACCCAGACTTCTGGGCCCCAGAACTGCGACTTGATAAATGGGTATTATTGAAGCTGCAAAATGCGTGGTCATTTGTCACAGGGGTAACAGGAAACTAGCACACACACACATACACACAGGGTCACAAGGACACATCCGGGAGGCTGGGAGCCCACAGAGAGAGGCTAGGAGCATCCCAGGTGCAAATAACCACCGGGGCCGCCCAGCCTGCCCCTCGGGAGACAGAGTGACTCCAGCTCCACCTACACCTGCCCCGCACCTGCACGACAGACCCCAAGCCAGGAGCTCCCGCTGAGCCCAGCCCGCCCACAGAAGTGGGACAGACAGCGATCACGCCACTCAGTTCTGCAGAAATAGAAACCCAGACAGCCTCGTTAGGAGGATAAATTAGAGCTAATGCCCTAGAGCATCTGGAATAGTAAGTATTCCATAAATGTCAGCAAGTCCATTTTTACTGTGATCCTCCCCACGTGACAAACGAGGAAAGCGGGACTGGAGGCAGTCGTGGGACCTGCCCAGCTGGGACGGGGTACAGCCGGGATGTGACCCCACGGGCTGCCCCTGCCCCCAGACACCAGCTGGAAGTAAAAGGAGCTGCCTCGCTCCGGCAGCAGCTGGCCCCTTGGTCCGGGCCGGGCCAGGCTGCGGGAAGGTCACCCTCCTCCAAGACTCTGACATCTGTAGGTTCTCGGTCCCCGCTCGGGCGGCCGCTGCAGCCAGTGAGCCTGGGGTCCACCGCGCAGCCCTGCCTCCCTCCTCCACTCTGTGCCCCGAACAACCAAGCGCAGGAGGCGCCTCGGGGGCTGCCGGGCTGCCTGGCTTGTGGCTCTGGGCCCCGTGGGCTTCCAGATTCTTCCTCGGAGCCCGCAGCATCCTGCTTCCTGAGCAGAATAACAATGACCAGGTCCACCGGACATGCTCCCTCCGTCGGAAGCTGAAAGACCAGATGTGTAGCTCAGGGAGGGCCCAGCCTCGGGGTGCCCAGTGGCACCCCCTCCCGTCTGCAGGGCGCAGGGAAGAACACGGCCCAAGAAGGGAGATTCTTTTTCTGTTTCCTCTCTCCTTCCCTTCACCTTCCTTCCCCGCTGCCCTCCTCTCCTCCTCCTTACTTCTTTCCCTCTTAATCCTGGGTGCTCCCTCTCCCTCAGTGGACCATCCGCTCCCTCCCTTACGCGCACACACACGCACACTCATGCACACGCACACATACACACAGCCCATCTTCCAAACCCAGCGGAGAGCACCAGCCCCAGCCTGGCAAGCTGCAGACGGAGCTGAGATCCGGAGCAGACAGGCTGCTCAGGGCTCGAGCCCAGGGAGGCTAGCACGGCCTCCAGAGGCCTCAGCCTCCCTGCAGCGGGCAGCCTCCTCCCTCCCTGAGGGCACGTGTTGAGCGCCAGAGGAAAGGCTTTGGAAGGACAGGTCTCGTCCCCTCCTGCTCATTCCTACCCTCCGGCTACTCCGGGGACCCGGCTGAAGGCTGAAGGGGAAGACTTGCAGGCTGCGAGCCGAAGACCCACCGTGCGGGGATCTGGTGACAGCCAGCTGTCAGCTTCCTTCTGCACAGACCCTGGACATGCATCAGAGGCGAGGGGCTGCAGAGCCAAGACAGCAAAACTCCCCTGGGCTCCACCTGGGGTCCCTTGATATCCCCTCCATGCCCTGCCTCTCTTTCATCATCTGGAGCATGGGGCCACAGCCTGGAACCCCCATGGGACTGCAGATGCAGGAGTGGTGTGTGTAGGGAAACCGAGCTCCAGTGTAGAGGGTGGGAATGGTCAGGCCTTTCTCTTCCTCCTCCCTCGACTCCACTTCACCAAGCCTTCCCTCCCTCCTGTTTCCTTGGGAGACCTAAGGAGGAATGAGCTGTGTAGCCATCCCTCAGATGGGTCCTCGAAGGCCCAGCTTTGCTTCTGGGATGATCACTACGACGTGAAGACAAGATCCCGCAGAGGAAACAACACGGCCTCAGGAAAGTGAGAAAGTCTGCAGGTCAGAGGCAAATTCCAGAAACCATGGGGACGCCTGGGTGGCTCAGCGGTTGAGCGTCTGCCTTCAGCTCAGGACGTGATCCCGGGGTCCCGGGATGGAGTCCCGCATCGGGCTCCTGCGTGGAGCCTGCTTCTCCCTCTGCCTGTGTCTCTGCCTCTGTGTGTGTGTGTCTCTCATGAATAGATAAATAAATAAAATCTTTTTAAAAAATAAAAAAGAACTAATAGAAGAGTGAGCCATTTCTTTAATAATCAGAAGCAAATTCAATCTTCACAGCCGAAGAGCCTAATATCTGAGATTATGTAACAAGAGGAAAAGAGAAAAGCAAATGGATGTAATTAGAGAAGAGAAGAAACGATTTGGATCCCGGGCCACAGAAGTGAGGAGGTGCAAGTAGAATGCGATTCCAGGTCCTCTCTGCTAGAGACCCCAAGTCCCCATCGCAGCCCAAGTTGTCCCTTGTAGAGAACCTGCATGTTCCCGCTCCGCCCATCACGAGTGGCATCCCCTAACAAGCGCCGGGGACAGGCTACCCTTATGCCCATTTCAGAGACGGAGGACTGAGGTGCAACCTCCCTCAGCACCTGTCCACCAGGTGCCTGCTGTATGCCAGGCACACGCCGGGAACCCCAGAGGTTCTCCGAAGAGCAGAGATGGTCCCAGAGCGAAACCTGCATGTGTCTCACACCAAATCCACTCCCTTCAGAGTAGGAACTCCCATCGACACTCGTGAAATAAATGGATTCCTTCCAAGTTTTCCTTCCACGGCTCTTGCTTTATTGCTGGCGAGAGTTCCCAGCCGAGGGCAGCTGGGATGAGACACCCACGTCCCACGCAGCCCTCAGCAACTTGTGCCCCCAGAGGTGGCTGCTTCTGAAACAGCCAAGGATGGGTCCTGGCCCCACAGGCACACGGGTGGGCCCTCGCCCCCAGGGGCCTGCATTAGACAACCTAGGAAGGGTGTCAGCTAATGGAGTATTGATTTTTTTTTTTAAAGAAGCAAAAATTGCAGGTGTTACAGCAATCGATAGCCAAGGAGAGGGAGTAAAAAGAGAGCCCCTTGAGATCTTCCAGCACGTTCTCCTGACTCCGCCGACCCCCTGCGCGCCTGTCTCCAGCTGAGGTCTTGGGAATAAGAGGGAGCAAGAGGCAGGAAGGGAGGCAGCAGGTCGTCCGTGCAGGCGGCGTGCAACCTGGCGTGGAGCCCCCACCTCTGTCTTACAGATGAGGAAACCCAAATGGCAAGGGGCTGGTCCCAATGGCCCAGCGGACACTGAGTTAATGGGCCAAAGAGCGTTTGGTACAGAGGGAGGAGCATATGCAAAGGTCCTGAGGAAGGAGGTGTGTATGGTGAGATTTGCAAAAAGGCCAGCGTAGCTGGAATTCCGGGAACAAGGGGGAAGCAGAGCCTGAGGCTGGAGAGGTAGGCGTGGGAGAGACCACAATGGGCCTTGCAGGCTCTCTGCAGAAATTTTGTCCTTATCACAAGACAAAGGGGCATCCCTTGAACCGTTCTAAACCAGGGAGTGGGGCGGGGGTTTCCATGATCGAATGGTCCCATCATCAGGCGGCTGGTTGAGAATGGAGCCGAGCAGAGATGCTAAAGCCACGGCCTGTGGTGCCTTGCCCCGCACTGTCTCAGGGCCACCCGGTTCAGCCAAGCCGTGAGGGGCGCCGGCCACAGCCTACCTCGGGGCTGCCTGGAGATGTTGTGTGCTCTGTTCCCTGCCCAAGGAGAGCCACGCGTCCTGAACGTGAGGTGGGCAACCGTCCAGGGCTAGGGGACACTCCTGCCCCCCTCCTCTGGTGAGCCCTTCTAAGATGCTGTCGGCAGCTCCTCCAGAACTCCTCCCCTTGCCTGCAGCGTGCCCGCAGCTCCAAAAACCTGTCCCCGTCTCTTACCCAACAACCTACCTGTGCCCAAGCCCCCGCCTCAGGCCCCACTTTTGGGACTATTCCAACCCAGGTCAGGCCTCGAGGGGGTGGAGAACAGGGGAAAACCAAGGGTGGCTTGGAGCAAAGTATCAGCAAAGCAGGGGTTCACCGGCTGCTGACTCGCTCTCTAACTTACCCACCCATTCATGACCTCATCCTATCGCTCACTCATCCCACCCCTCCTGCCATTCCTGCTGGTGATGAGCAACCCCCACCCCCACCCCCCACCCCCAGGAAGGGTGAAAGGACCTTTCCTGGCCTGGTTTCAGGTCCTGGCCCTGGAGGAGCATTCTCCCTCTGCACAGGGTGCGAACTGCAAGTCACATCTCCATTTTCATGCAAAAAGAATCGCATTTCACCTCCAAGACAATGAAAGTCCATTAAGCAGCCTTCCAGGGAGGGATCTAAAAAGCACAGATTTCCCCAGGGGTCACATTCCTGGGTCGGGAGGGAAGTCGGAGCTCTGTGTGGACTGTCTAACCTCAATTAAATAATCAAGCACAGCCTCCTTCCACAGGGCAGGCTGTTTCTTGCGAGCGTGAGATTGCATTTCCTCCTCGAGAGTCCATTGTTCACCTCATCTCAACTCTGAAACGTGTCGAAAATCTGAAAAGACATCACAGAGATATCAGAACACCGTTTTGTTTCCCAACGAGCAGGTTTCTATCTACAGGCTTGATTGTCTTCAGTGTCCGCCCTCCCTAACGTCTCCTATCCTCCCTCCGTCCCCCCCCCCACAACCTCCGAAGGTGTAAGAGCTGCATTTATTGAGCACCTACTATGTGCTGAATGTTTGATGTCAGTGAATTCGTGGAATCTGCAAAACAGCCTTATGTGAGGTATATGCGCCCATAGTCACCTCTGCTTTGGAAGTGAGGAAACGGAGCGGCCAGGGACTAGTTGTGTGTCACCTGGCAGACACAGTGGGGAGCTGGCGTTGAACTAGGAGCTCAAAGTCACGGTTGTGTCCCCGCAGGACCCTCGTCCTTTTTCCACTCCAAGCCTTCTAGGGCCTTGAAGGAACCGAAAACGGCAGGTAAGGTCCCATCCGTGCTGTGGGGCAGGGGACCCAGAACTGGGAACCAGACCCACGTGAGTTTCCTCTGACTATCCTCATCCCCAGCAGGATCTCCAGGCTGGGGCCCTGCTGATGGGTGCATCCTCATCCCTTCTTCTCTGCTGCCCCCACCCACCCACCCTGCAGAAACCCCTGATGGCTTGGAGCTCCCTGCGCTCCTGCGCTTGGTGCCTCTGTCCCAGCAGCGCCTGTCACCCCGCAGAGCCACTCCCCAGTCTTCCTCCCAGCTCAAACCCCTGCCCAGGTCCCACTGTGGAGAACTATCATCAGGCATCATAAGGAAGTCTGATTTTGGAGATTTTTATTTATTTTTGCGAGGATGGGCCGGGAAAGGAAGGGAGAGAGAGAGTGCGTGCATGGGGGGAGGGCGAGAGGGAGAAAGAAGCAGATTCCCCACTGAGCAGGGAGCCTTAGGCTGGACTCTCCATCCCAGGACCCGGGGATCATCCACCAGGCCGAAGGCAGCCGCTTAACCGACTGAATCTGCACTGGTGCCCCTAGGAGGCCTGATTTTAAAACAGAATTGGAAGCGCACACGGAGAGGTAGAAACCTGGCACATCTCTATCTCCGCAAAGCCAACAACCCTTGTGGGACACGCACTGGTTTGGATTATCCATCGCCAAGTAGCAAAGCACCCCAAAACTTAGTGGCTTCAAACTGCAGTGTTTTTTTTTTTTCTTCTTTGCTCGCACATATATAATCTAGGTAGGGGTCAGTCGGAACGCCCCAGCTCCCATGAGGCAGCCGGGTAGGGTGTGCTGGGATTGGGCCAGGGCTGGGGGCCGGGGACAGCCGTTTCCCCCTCACCCAGGCCTCTCAGGACGCCGCCCGCCGGCTGGGCTTCCTCCCAGCACGGTGGCCACTTTCCAAGGATGAGCACAGGTGGATGTGCGTTGCATCTTTATGCCCCAAAATCGTATGCCAGCATTTCTGCCATTCTGCGTGGGTCAGGACAGCCACCAGGGCCGGCCCCAGGTCACATGGAAGAGGACAGAGACTCTTGATGGGGCTGGCGAGGTTCTAGCCCAGCGTCTGGGCCAGGGGGCACGGTCTCTGGAAAACACAGCCCGCCTCAATTTGCATGATGGCTTTCCTGTGATTTCCAGCTAATTGCTCTGCCACGACATCATTCCTCCCAGCACCTCCCGGATGGGATTCAGTACGAGGAAGGAATAAATCCCAGGTAACCCAGGTAACCGGGGGTATTAGGCACACGATGCTGAACTTCCTCGAGGTGCTGGGTGGGCAGGAATATAAAAGGACTGGACAAAGCCCCAGGCAAGATAAGATCAAACACCGGTTCCTCCTGGCTTTTTTGTTTTGTGGTTGCCATGGTGATGCGAAGGGCAGCTTTGGAGAAGACTAGACATTATCATAATGCTGGAGCTTAGAAAATCTATGTCACTTTCCACACACACACACCTGCCCACGGCAGGTACAACTGGGTAATTGCCAGCACTGGGTAATTGAGATCTCCCACCCCCCCCCCAAAAAGAAGTCAATTAAATCGTTAAGATTCTGCTGGCTGAAAGGCCTCCCTGGGGACCCCAAAGAGACACAGTCACGGGGATGGGAGGTCACCTCCTCCAGGAAGTCTTCCCGGGTCCTCCAGAGAAGGCTGTGCTCTACCCCTTGGCTTCCCTAAGTGGCCTTCACTGGCAAATGTATCCAGCTAGCATCTAAGACCTTGTTTCTTTTTCCCTTGTTCTTAGTTGTGTTCTTGGTTGTTTCACACCTAAGCTTTTATGTTTCAACTGTCATGTTATTGCTTTTTATTTTTGCACATTTACCTAAGGGCCAAAAGGCTTGCAGATAGGTATTTAATTACACTTAAATTGCCCATTTTATCACACACACAACCCAAGGGGGTAAAAAAAAAAAAAAATCACCTGCCAAATGTTTTTAAAACATGATATCTATTTTTACCCTTGGTGTTTATTTATCATTTGTGATGTTGCCTTTCCATTTATAATAACGCTCTCAAGTTCTCTATTTAAAATGCAATGAATCTATGAATTTAATCAATATGTATTATCCACGTTATAAAGACGAATTAAATTATTTTGTATAAATTACATTCATGGATTCATAGCATTTTTAAAGGGGTTGGTTTTGATTAAGGAAATAATAGAACATGGTCGTGGGCAAGATGGCACAGGGTACGCGAACAAGTCAAGTTTGGGGGGACACAGGGAAGCTCGAGTCTAATACTTGGCTTCCTGAATTTTAACTTATGGCCACAGGGGCCACATCCCGTCTCAGGACAGGGTGGCTCAAAGGCAGGTGGACCTGGCTGGAGGCTGCATCCCCGCCAGATTGCAGGCAAGTTTCCAGGGCCTTGGAGCCCGCTTGTCCACATCCGCAAGTCTTGCTCTCAGTTACTAAGCTGGGAGCAGACGGGGAGCGATCATATGGATCAAGATGGGATATTCTAGAGAAGGCAGTTTAATGAGCAGTGGTTCGAATTAAAACCAGTTTTCACGTCTTTTTGTTTTGTTTTGTTTTCCACCAACCGTCATAGAAATTGCCACGAATGATGTGTTAATTCTGTTCCCTAGCGGGTCTCCGATATGGCGAAGGATGAATTTTAAATTGTTTGATCAGAATTAGCAACATTAGTCACTGCAAATAGCCTTTTAATTTCCACAGAGCTGCCAAGGGGAGCAGAAATAGAATCGGCGAGGAAGGTTCCAGGCGGCAGATGTGTTGGTGGTAGATGAGGCCCCGTGACTTTGCTGCTGGGAGGTCCTGGAGGTGGGGTGGGGGAACTGTGTGCAGGTGCCCCCGCCGGGCGTGACCCCTGCTTTCGACTTCCTGGAGGTGGGAAGGGGTTGCTCTCCAGGCAGCTCTAGGGGATCTGAGGGCGATGCCTTTGGACCTTGTGGAAGCGGCGGTGGGGTCACGTCTCCTAATGGGAGACCAAAGCCCTCCTCCCAGCAGCTTACAGGGTATTCTGGGCTGGAGCTGAGCTCAGCCACATCTCCCGGGTGCCCCCACAGCATCGGTGGCAGGAGCTCCCAGAGAATGGTCCGTTGTCCCAGCACCCACCAGAGAGGCCTCTCCACCCCTAACCCTGCCAACAACACCCTCCTGCTTAAAACTCTCCAAACGCCAAACTGGCTCCTCCTGGCACTTAGACTAGAAGCCAACTTCCTGGCCTTAGCCCACAAGTCCCCAGCCACCTCCACTCCCCAGCGCCAGCCTCCCAATTCCTTCTAGAACAGCCCAAGTCATTCTGGCTGGAGAGGTTTTTTTCACCCTAGAATACCCCCTCCCCGGCCTTCCCCTGGGCAGCCCCTCTGCCTTCCACAGCCTCGGCCTGAAAGCCACCGCCTCGGCCTGAAAGCCACCGCCTCAGAGAGCCCCCGGCCACCCCACCTGGAGGACGGTCCCCTTCGCTCCCATCCGCCTCCACGATCCTCATCTATTTGGTAGAACTTGCCAGCACAGATCGGCATTTCTGGGGGTGGCTGGTGTGCACGATGGTTCAACCGCTGTTCTGCTATGTTGGTTTTGTGCGTCTGTCTCATCCCACTAGATTATAAACGGCGTCGTGCCTGGTGCCTGGGGACAGCATCAGGTGCACAGAAGTCCTCCAGAAAGAGCCGTGAAGTGGACGAAGGACTGAACGAATGAATGAATGAATGAATGAATGAGCAGCCCCATTCTCGCAGGCAGGCTGCCTCTGGGGCAGAGCCTGGGAGCTCCTACCTCCACACCTGGGTCTCCCTGCCTTCGGCCTCCTTGCACTTGGCCTCCAGGGTCACATTTCTTCTGCGCAAATCCTCCGGGCTGCTTTCTTCTTAACACCCTTTGGGGGGCCACCTCCTGATGTGAGGACAAGCACTCGCCCTTGAGCACATGGGGTTCGGATCTCCCCACCCCCGCTCAGCATCTGTGTGATGCTGGGTGAGCCTCTCCCCGGCTTCCCCTCTCTGCGCCTCTGCTTCTTCATCTGTAGAATGGGGGTAACAACGAAACTTACAGTTTACGTTAGGAAGATTAAGGCAGTTAACCCTGTTCAGGGATTAGGCCAGTGTCTGCCACCATAACCACAACCAGCGTGAGCTCTAGGGACCATGGTGACCCCATTGTTGTCACTGTCATTACCGGAACCATGCAGAGCGAAGCCCGGCACCAACGCAAAGCTGTTCATGTAATCCCACTGTCAAGAGCAAGGTCATGGTCTTTGATTTCAATGATGTGGGTTGAAAATTATTATAAAAAGAGGGGCGCCGGGGCGGCTCAGTGGTTGAGCGTCTGCCTTTGGCTCAGGTTGTGGTCCCAGGGTCCTGGGATCGAGTCCCACATGAGGATCCCCACAGGGAGCCTGCTTCTCCCTCTGCCTGTGTCTCTGCCTCTCTCTGTGTGTCTCTCAGGAATAAACAAATAAAATCATTAAAAAATTATTATAAAAACAATACCAGCCTGTTATTGAAAAGAGTCAATAACAGACACTGAGCCGTACTGATTCTACCCTAAAACACACCTGAACTTAAACATTGCTGTCCATCTCCACCCCTTCAGTCCAGCCCGTGTCACCAGCACCCCACACCTGGGCTGTAGGACCCATGTCCAACTGCCTGCCTCCAATCCATCCAGTACCCAGCAGCCAGTGCGTTATTTTCAACGCATAATTTGGGTCATGACACTCCATCTGCTTAAAACCCTTCAAGGTACAATTCCATCCTACTTAGATTAAAATCTAAAACCTCATAAGGTGCTGCATGACTTTTCCCTGCCTGGTGTCCTACTTCATCTCATGTCCCGTCTCCCTCACCCACTGCTTTTTATCCATTACTAGAATGAGCTCGTGCCTTGCCAGCCCCAGGGCCTTTGCATGTGCTGTCTTCATTTCCTCAATATTCCCGTGACTGACTACATCTCACCCTCCAGGTTTCCCCTTCAATCTCCCTTCATATAGGAGACTCCTCCTGAGTAGGTGTAGGTTCCCACCCCCCTAGACTCTAAGGCAGTGCATGTTATCCTAATGAGTGCTTATGAATCATTGGTTTTCTGTGTTTATTTGCTTATTTTTATCTGCCTCCTGCATTAGACTTTGTCTCCCCTCCCATACTCCCCTAGCGTGACACTGGTCATTTCATACATGGTGTCACGGAGCCCTCCCCACACTGTTGATGAGAAAACGGAGCCCCAGAGAGGCAAGGCAGTTGTTCAGTGCCCATGGCAGAGCTGGGATTCAAATTCAGGTGCCTTTGACCCCACAGCCCAAACCTTTTCCAAAGGGTCCTGTTCGAAGAGGAAGACATTTCTGCACAAGGTCAGGCCCAATGCACCTTCACCTTGAACCTGTCTCTCTTGTCATCTGCAAAGTCAGAAGTAATTCAGTACCAGCTCTTCGAGGCAGCTTCTGGGTATGTGACGCTTGCCTCCATGAAGAGGGGGAGGCGGCTATCGGAAATGTCATTTTTCTCCTTTTCCCAGAAAGAGTGGCCTCAGCAAAGCCGTTCTGCGCAGCAGCAGACGCTGACAGTTATAAACCACAGCAGTTTCCAGCTCTCTCCAAAACAAACGAGAGCATCAGTCTTGGGCTCTATCAGAGTCACCTGCTGCTTCTAGTGACCTGGCTCACAAGAGTCAAGCTGGGGCAGTGCCCACCCCCACCCTTCCCTGCCAGGCAGGGGGGTGGGGTGGGGTGGGAGGGGCCCTTCTGAGGCAAAGCCCACCCCGGCCCCTAGCAGAGCCCATTGGTCAGAAGGGCTCAACCCATCCCCCCTAGGTGCTCACCCGAGCCCATCGCCTCCACCTTGCTAGATGATCTGCTTATTTATTTGGCCTTCGGCCTAGTGCCCCCTCGTCCAGACTGCAAACTCCACAGCAACAGGGATCTTTCTCTGTTGTACAGCAAGAGCCCCAGTAAATATTTTCTGAATGAACCACATAAATAGTCCCAGGGGGCCACCATTATATCCAAGTATGAGAGTGTCCATTCAAAAATACCCACCATTCCCAGCCAACTGGAAGGTCAAGTGCAGGTATTGCACTGTGAACACAGCTTTCCCAGGAGCAGTGGTGACATCCCAGGTAGGAGACACACTTGGTGGTGTGAGACCACCTACATCAGGACCCGACTCTTACAATCCTGGCCTATGGGCGGTGCAGCTCCAAGCAAATCCCCTAACCTCTCTGGGCCTGGGTTTCCTCGCCTGTCAAATGGATGCGGTAGACAGAATCATGGCCCCCCAAGGTCCTTGTCCTCATCCCCAGAACCTATGAATACGTTGCCCTATATGGCAAAAGAGGCTGTGTAGGTAAGAGTAAGTTAAGGGTCTTGAGATGCGGAGAGTATCTTAGATGACCCGATGGCCCAGGGAAATCACAGCGTCCTTAGGAGGCAGCAGGAGGGTCAGAGTCCAAGAAGGAATAAGCTGAGGTCAGAGAGGAAAGCGCTCTGAGGCTGCCACGCTGCTGGCTTTGAAGATAGAGGAAGGGGCCATGAGCCAAGGAGTGGAGGTGGCCCCTAGAGATGGGAAGTGGGAAGAAACTGATTCTCCCCTGGAGCCTCCAGAAGGAACACAGCCCTGCTGACACCTCGATTTTAGTCCAATGAGACATTTGAGACTTCTGACCTCCAGAACTGTAAGATAATATATTTGTGTTGCTCAGGCCACCGAGTGTGTGGCTTTTGTCATCACAGCCATAGAAAGTTAAAACAGGGACACCTGGGTGGTTCAGCGGTTGAGCATCTGCCTTCCGCTCAGGGCATGGTCCCAGGGTCCTGGGATCGAGTCCCACATCAGGCTCCTTGCAAGGAGCCTGCTTCTCCCTCTGCCTGCGTCTCTGCCCCTCTCTCTGTATCTCATGAATGAATGAATGAATGAATGAATGAATGAATGAATAAATAATCTTAAAAAAAAAAGAAGAAGAAAAAGAAGAAAGCTAAGACAACAGGCATAAACAATGGTACCTGCCTCCTGGTGGTATTGGAGAAATTAAATGGTACAATGTACAGAGTGCTTAGTACAGTACCTGGCACATAGTAGGTGCTCAGTCAGGGTGACTCAGTAGGATCACACCAAGGCCCTGCCTTCTCCACCCTTCTGCTGCCACCCATCAGGGACAGTGCCATTATCCAAGGATGCTGGGACTTACCTTCCCTCCATTACCCATGTGGGCACCTGTGTCCTACAGTTAATTCACGTACATAAACGCCAAGGTTTTGAAGTCAAACCAGCTAGGGTTAAGGTCCTGACTGCTATTTCCTCCAAGTACAATCGTGGGTCACTTTCTTGACCTTTCTCAGTCTCATCACGTCTCCCATAAGGCATTGCTTTAAGGCCAAGAAGAACCATGCCACAAAGTGCTCAGCATCCCACAGGCAGTACTATTACTATTACTGTCAACAACAATTGCAAAGTTCATGGCTGTGCTTCAGAAGAAGGAGCTGTTCTAGAAAGGTGGTGAGTTCTCTGTCACTAGAAGGAGCCAACGTACATCCTGATAATCACTCATCCTCGAGACCTGCACATTAGATGGTGGGGGCCAGACTAAGACAAAACGTCAGAATAGAACAGACAGGGGAGAGAGGAATATCTTCTGAACCAGCACCCCCATCTTACACAGGGTTAACCTGAGGCCCGCAGTGAGGAAGTGGAGCCCCTGCCAAGACTCTTGTGCCTTCCCAACTCCCTGAACCCTGAACTCTTTGTTCTGTGGGTTCCCCCCTCACAACTGCATCCAGAGCCAACCGTCTCCTATTAATATTAATGTAGTGGAAAATTAAACCAGGCTCACGCACGTCACTTTCCAGGCCATAACCCCTGGGCTGTGCCAAATACTTTTTTACCAGCAGATGCCACTGGCTTAAGACAGACTACAGGGTCCTGAGGGACGGGGAAAAAGTGAGGTCTGACTAGTCTGACAGGGGAGGAGGACACAGATCACACAGGGAGAAAGCTCCCAAGCAACAGCAAGAGGGCTAGGCTTCGCCTTGATAGAGCCTTCTGCATTCTATATCCTCATTCCAGGGGATCCCTGGGTGGCGCAGCGGTTTGGCGCCTGCCTTTGGCCCAGGGCGCGATCCTGGAGACCCAGGATCGAATCCCACATCAGGCTCCCGGTGCATGGAGCCTGCTTCTCCCTCTGCCTATGTCTCTGCCTCTCTCTCTCTCTCTCTCTCTGTGTGTGTGTGTGTGTGTGACTATCATAAATAAATAAAAATTTAAAAAAATTTATATCCTCATTCCAGATGCTTCCCTCTTGACTTCCAGGAAGACTCATCATAGCATAATTATCACCACCACCATCATCGCCACCACCATCATCACCATCACCATCATCACCACCGTCGCCACCACCATCACCATCATTACCACCATCATCACCATCACCGCCATCATCACCATCATCACCATCATCATCATCATCACCATCCTTACCACCGTCACCATCATCACCACCACCATCACCATCACTATCATTACCACCACCACCATCACCATCATCACCATCACCATCATCACCACCATCATCACCATCCTCACCATTATCATCATCATCACCATCACCATCATCACCACCACCATCACCACCATCATCACCATATCACCACCATCATCATCCAGCCTCTCCCTCAAAGGTTTACTGTCCAGCAGGGAGAATAAACAGAGACAAAGTTATGAGCACTATGACAATTCCTTCCCCCAGCAAGGAACTGGGACCACAGGGGGTGGAGAGTCCCCTGGGAGAGTTGCAGGCTCTCCCTTGAGTGGAGAACCAATAACCAGCCCTGGCACAAGCAGAGGGTAACAACTGACCAGCTGTGCTTGGAGTAATATAGTGAGCACTGTGCTAGGGGCCTGGGGTCCAGAACTCAGGTCCTGGCTTGGCTCTAAGCATGTGACCTTAAGGCAGAGGTTCTCCCCCCAACCCCCCGGTGTTATTGATATTCATGGTTGGATCATTCTTTGTAGTGGGAACTGTCCTATGCACCATAGGGTACATAGCAGCACCCCTGGCCTCCACCCAGTAGCATCCCTCATCCTTTACCTATGGTGACAACCGAAATTTGTCCTGACATTGCAAAATGGGAGTGGGGACAAAATCACCCCTGAGGGATTCTAAGGGTTAAGAATCTTCAGGAACTAAGTCGCTTACTATGCTCACTTCCAATAGCACATACTGCTGTTGGAAGCACTTACTATGCTCACTTCCAACAGTCACTTACTTAACCTTGTAGTCTTGGCTCTTCATCTGTTAAATGGCATTCAGAGCTGGGGTCCACCTGACAGCTTGCCTGAGTCTGAATCATGCCTCCACCAATTAATTGCTATTTGCACGTCCTCTGTCCCTCTACACCTTGGTCTCCTCTGCACAACGGAGGCAATAACCACGCCTACCACCTAGAGTCAATGTGAGAATTCAGCAAATGATGCTTGGAGAGTGCTTAGCCCATGAGAAGAGCTCCATAAAGGTAAACTATCATGCTCGTTATTACTACGCGACTCACGGAGGGAGCAAGGATCGATGGGAATGTGCAGATGCTCCGAACGCAGGCTCTAGTTCCAGAGCTAGGTCTCTCGGCCCCTTCTCTGCTGCCCAGCGGGGCAGCCAAAGCCTCTGGAGTTCACCTCCAAGCATGCGGCAGAGAAAGCCTCGGATTTCCAGAATCCTGCTGCCTGCCGGCCTGGAAGAGTTAATACTGCAGTACAGCCCTAGGAAAGAGATGCGGCAAGTGCTTGAAAGGTTTGAACATCCTTCGTCTGTTCGTTACTATTGTCCTGACGCCTTTGGCCAGTGTGTTATGCTTTCTTTCTAACCAGAGCCCTGACAGCTACCCAGTCTGGGCCCAGCACAGACAGGGGCTGTGCTGGACATCACACAGAAAGTGATCGCAGGAAGAGAAAGATGCAGAGAGGCAACACGCGCACTCTGGAACATGGAAATAATTATTCATGGGCCAAAAAGAAAAAGAAAAAAAAAAGGATGCTGCTTTCTTCTTGGTCTCAAGGAAGTATCCTCTGGTCCCTGACAAGGATGGATGGGTGCAGGAGAAAGGATGTGGCTTTGTACTCCAAAGGATTGGGCTCGGTATTAATCATGCCTGTTTTTCTTCTATATTTTTGATGATTTGACATCGTGGAGCCTTGCTGATTCAGAAGGGACCGACCTTCCCAGGGTTAGTTGGTTCCTAAAGGTGGCAAACAACTCGCCTTCAAGCACACATTCCACATGCAAACTGGCCAGTCCAGGGCCCATCCCCCAACCACCTCCTTTTTCAGGCTCGAACACTCCCTCTGGGTCACCAGCCCTTGCCCGAACCACTCCAGGACCGTGTACCGGATACTTGGGGGGCAGTCCTTATGCCCCAGAGCCCACCCTAATTATCCCAGCTAGCGCACACTTAGCCTGCTTACCCTGCCTCACTGAAACAGGTTCTAATCCAGTTAAGTGGTTTCAGATAAGCATCTTTTATCATTGTCCCGATCTCTCCATCTATAAAACAGAAGCAACGGTCCCCTCCGGTCAGTGATGTGGTAAGGTTTAAAATGGATATAAAGTGCTCTGCACTGTGCCTGGTGCATGGAGGGGTTGGGGGGATGACCCCCTAGATCTTCATTGAGGAAATGTGGTGGGAGGGGATGTGAGGAGGCATGGAGGGAATAGGCAGGGGGTCCTGGCTGGCAGGAAAGAGACATTGAGAGGAGCCCTGGGATGCCCCAAACCTGTGACAAAGAGGGGTCCTTCCTGGGAGCCCATCCTGAGACCACAGCCAACACCTCTTCCCGGACTCTGGAAGACAGGGCCCCGGGGCCTACCATTAGGATGTGGAAAGGGGGGGAAGGGCACAAACACCCCCACATAATCACCTAGAAAAAAGTCCCCCCCGCCCCCCGTTCCACAATATCACCTCTCTGGTCTCAGTTTCCCCACCCCTGGAACGAACCATAAAATATGCAACCGCTTACATCACAGAGATGGTGCGGGGCCCAGGGACAACAGGTGCGAAATCAATGTCTTTGTAAACCGCAAAGTGCTGCGCAGATGAGCAGGTATGCTGGCGCCTTGTTATGGAGCATTGTGCCTTCCCCAGACGGTCCTCAGGTGTTGACAGTTCCAGACGCTTGCTTCAACTCCCCAAAATTCAGCTCTTTTATGTGCACTGTCTCAGACCCGTAAACACTCCAGAAACCATCTGCCCACACTTGGCATTCATCTACTTTCAGACCATACCGCAAGCCCATTTTTATGAATTAGGTCTTTCTGACACCTGGAATATTCATCAGCCGCCTAAAAATGGCACAAAGGAATCAACCACAGCTTAATCATGTGGCACCTAGCAGATGCCCAGAAATACCGGATTAACCAGACCAAGTCCCAGACACGCCCCCTAATCCATTAGATTCCGTGGCTGGGCTTGGCAAAATCCACAGGCAAAATCTCTGTTGTTGTTTTTTTTTTTTAAAAAAGGGCAGCCCAGGGTGGTTCAGCGGTTTAGCCCCTGCCTTCAGCCCAGGGTGTGATCCTGGGGTCCCGGGATTGAATCCTATGTCGAGCTCCCTTCATGGAGCCTGCTTCTCCCTCTGCCTGTGTCTTTGCATCTCTCTCTGTGTCTCATGAATAAATAAATAAAATCTTTTTTTTAAATAATGCAAAACCAAGCCAAGAATTCATGCTCTTGAAATTTAGGAGGGCTACAAATATGTCTCTGTGCCTATCAAGTAGAATGGCAGCAGGTAGAAGAGCACAAGCAAAACATAAAATACGTATTTCCGTCCATGCATGCGTACATGAGGATAGACAAACAGGAGCATGTACCCACGGTATGGGGAGGGGCATCCTGCGGGAAAAAAATCCTTGAGCTCCTAGAGCAGTTGCAGATGTAAGTAGTTGAGTGAAGATGAGGTCATAGGTTGGGGCGCCCGGGTGGCTTGTCAGTTAAGCATCTCACTCTTGGTTTCAGCTTGGGTCGTGATCTCAGGGTCACGAGATTGAGCCCCACGTGGGGCTCTGCGCCCAGCATGGAGTCTGCTTGGGATTCTCTCTCCCTCTCTCCGTCGCCCCTTCCCATGTGTGCTCTCACTCTAAAATAAATAAACAGATCTTTAAAAAATTAAAAAAAAAAGACGAGGTCATAGTGGAGTAGGATTGGCCTTAATCCAATATGACCAATGTCCTCATAAGATGGGGAAGAGGAGAATATGAGAGTCAGAGAGAAGAGGTGGCTGTGTGATGGTGGAAGCAGGAGTGAGGCAGCAACAAGCCAAGGAACGCCAGGGATTTCAGGCAATCACCAGATGCCAGGAAAAATAAAATATGGACCATCCCAGAGGCTCCAGAGGGAAGATGCCCCTGATGACACCTTGAGCTAGGACTTCCGGCCTCGAGAACTATGAGACAATACATTTCTGTTTGTTGAGGCCATTCGGTTTGTGCTAATTTGTTATGGAAACCCTAGAGAACGGATACATCTCACAGTGCAAAAAAGTCAGGACTTCCGGCCTCCCTGACTTGGCACATGCTGTTCCCTCCACCTGGAAAAGCCTATTTCTCCCTTAATCCGCCCAATGAAAGTCTACTCAATTTTTCAAGGCACAACTCAGATGTCACTTTGTCCAGGGAACCTTCTCTGACCGCCCGTGCTCTCACCAGCACCATGCTCTTGGGCATGCCACTGCTGTGTGTGTCACTCGTCCCACTGTGGGACAACAGTCTGTTCTCGTCTTATACTTCCTGTTCCCTGGTCTGTGAGCTCACGGAGGCCGGGGACTCATCCATTCGTATTGGTGTCCCCAGTACCTGCAAAGGACCACGCTCATGAGAACCAGATCTCAGCCATATTCTTGATTAAATAGCTTGTCGTAGCTATAACTAGAGTATTTTTCCTTCCTCTCGTAAAGGAGGGAGCTGAAGCAAATATGACAAAATGTTGACATCTGTTAACTCCAGGGGGTGGGTACATGGGTGTCATATTATTTCCTGTACTTTTCTTGAAGATTTGAAATATTTCATTATGAAAATGTTCTCAACCTTAAAAACAGAATGTAGTGGGCTCTCTTGGGACACTACCAATCCATTGGAGCCTGGTTTCTAATGGGAAACATGGCCCTCGAACACAATTTTAGAACTCAACCCACTCATGAGTTTGGTGAGGAGCGATCTCTCTCTTGAGTCCCCGCTGCGCACTCCTTGATGGTGGTAGCCTTGTTTGCGTTGTTACCGCAATCCTGTGAGATTTACGATTGCTTCCTCTGAACTGGGACTTGCCCAAGGTCGTACAGCTGACAAATGTTGAACCTGGGATTGAAACTGAGTCTGCATTAGCCCAAAACTAAATAACAGGACCAGAAATTTACAGTGTTCACGACGCTTGTTTCAGCCACACCACGACCCCATGAGACAGGTCCTGTTATTATCATCGTCCCATTTCATGGATGAAGAATAGAGAGGAGGAGCAGCTTCCTGGTGGTGGGGCTGGGATTCAAGCTTGTGCAGATTGGTTCGAAGCCTGTGCTCCATTCCCCACCCCTGGAGTCTCTCCCACCGTGGAGAACTGGCTGCTGCTCCTCTAGCAAGGGCCCCCAGCACCAGATATGATGCTCCCTGGCTCCTGGGGGTCTCTACAGGTCACTACATCCTAGGTTCTTCCTCCAAACCCAAGAAGAACAGCCTAGAGCCCATCCAGGGGAGAAGGATGTAGACAGGACTCAAATACAGGGTATGTACAGAGAGCAACCATCCAGCCATGAGCCCTCAGTTCTCCACCGTTTACAATTCCCCGTGTGAGCACATTTCCAGAACGCAGAGGGAAGAAAGACAAAGGACTATCCCAGATCTCTCCCACCTTCCTGCCTGCCCGTGTCCATGTTTTCTCTCCACGCATCTCGTGGAGGGCATTGTAATAGCTTCACTCCTGCCCCCAACCCCGTGTCTAAGGGCTGCAAACCTGTATTCAAATTACAGAAGCCTAATATTCTAAAACATTCTAAATTAACCCTGCAGGTCAGCAGCAATATTTCATAACTCTCAACCACACTCCATGCATGGGATTTGGGCGGACGGGCTTCAATGCTCAGACATGCGGCCTGTAGACTTCCCTTTGGTTTCTTCCATTGGTCCAATGACTTCAGGACATGCCTGCTAACTCTTCTTCCCTTCTTGATACGTAGCCTTTGGTCACCAAAGACCTAGAATCCCCTCTGGCATGAAAAGATTGAGATCACAAAAAAAAAAAGAGAGAGAGAGAGAGAGAGAGAGATAACTTTCAGAAGCTTTGAGAGAGAAGGAAGCATCAGGAGTCAATGCTAGCCACGGTGTCATAAAGAATCCGACTCCGGAGAATGCAGTCTTCATGGTCTTTGAATTTGAAAGGAGGCTCCGTGATTCAAATAGACCTAAGCCAAAAGGCGTCCCTTTAGGCAAACTTGAAGTTCACTTGGCTCTCACCCAGAAAAGTGACTTGACTTCACAGAGGCAATAACGTTTTCAGAATTACTTCCAACCAGCTCTGTCTTTTTCTTATCCGGGTTATTCTTAGGTCACACAAGGGATCACACCTGCCAGGAGAAGGATCTATGGTCACAGAAGAAACCCATGTACATCAGAGGAAAAAACCCCACTCCCTGCCATGACCTCTAATTGACCATGACAAAAGTTTCTGAGGTTTTTTAAAACTTACTGAACTAGCTCTTCAGAAAGTCTCAGAAACTTTCATCAATAGCTTCTTCCCCAGAAAGAACCACTCTTCTGACTTCCGACACCTTCAATTATATGCTTGAGGGAACTTTCTGGGGAAAGTGGAAGTACTGCATATGCCATCCTGATCTGGGTTGTGGGTGCACAGGTGCACACGTATGTAAACATCCATCCAGCTGCACACTAAGAGGTGTACATTTTATACACGCTGCGTGTATGTTATCTCTCAACTTCAAGTTTTTTTTTCCTGATATGATTTAAACATCAAGTTGTTTTTTGTTTTTTTTTTTAAAGGAGAGAGATAGATGGGACACCTAGGTGGCTCAGTGGTTGAGCATCTGCCCTCAGCTCAGGGTGTGGCCCCGGAGTCCTGGGATCGAATCCCAAATCGAACCTGCTTCTCCCTCTGCCTGTGTCTCTGCCTCTCAGTCTCTCTCTCTCTCTGAATAAAATAAATAAATCTTTAAAAAAATAAATAAAATTAAATAAAATAAAATTAAAATTAAAATTAAAAAGGAGGGGGATGGGTAATCCTCCTCCGGCCAAAGATCACACAAACCCTAGAAAATGAGAAATTTCTAGAAACATTTTCTTTTGTGTGTGTATTTTTTTTTTTTATTGGAGTTCGATTTGCTCTAGAAACAAAGAGCAAATCGTTGCTCTTTTCATGTTGCTGAAAGAAGGTGGTTGAGGGTGAAGTGCGCAGGCACGGGGCCATGTCTGGTTGTCACAGATCGAAATTCTGCATTTCTGCATCGCTTTTTACAAAAACTAAAAGGCAAGCTTCTGACCTCTGAGAGCGGCCAACCAGATAGGAGCCATTGAGTCGATCTCTTGGAGACGTTGTCCACCCATCAACGTGCACAAGGAAATATGACAAGACGTAGGGGCAGGGGCAGGGAGAAAAAAAGATGCTGGAAGCCAACGATGGCTGGGGGGGTGGGATGGAGAAAAGGGACAGGTGACCCTCTCGCTGCACGTTTACCCGACAAGAGTGCCCGTCATGACCGCTGCAGGGGGAAGGTGAGCTGGTGTGGGCAGGTGAGGGAGCTCAGGGCCTGGAAAGCTAAGGACCATGCGTTCTCATCCCATTGCACCAGGGCCTTTTCCGTGCACAGAACATCCCAGCCGGTGTCTCCTCGTCAGTAACTCCTGCTGCTCGGCCTGGCTCATCGCTTCCTAACTGTAAAGTGGCAGAGAAGCCTTTTTAATTAACAAGTCGTGTCTCTATCCCCCTGTACATTTATTTCACTGCTCAACGCACCAACCAGGTGCCTTCAGGGACAGAGGAGAATTTTAAGGAGCTGGGAAGGGGGGGAGAGCAGGGAGCTGTTAAAGGGTGTCAAATGAACAGGTGCAGGCTTGTTAGTCACGGAGAATGCATAAATCTTTGAAATTAATTTCACTGATGGTTCATTTTTCATTAATGTTTTCCCGGCCATAAAAAAGTAGCACTCTATTCTCCTGCACCCCAGGGGACAAAGACACATTCTTGGAGAGAAGATCAGACTCAAACAGGACGCATATGTTCTCAGAGAAGGACCCCTCCGGTCGTTTCGGTGAGGGGCAGCCCCCCGCCCCCCCCCCCCCCCCCGCCGCCCTGGGAAGGGAGGCAGCTGGGGGAAGAGCCTAGAGCAGGAGGGACAGATGCAGGTGCCAGCCGGGGAGACGACACCGAGTCATGGCCTGTGTGATTCTCGGGGTCTCCCAGGAAAGGGGGAGGAATGACACCTCACAAGACCGTTGTCAAAGGGAAATAAAGCAAAGTCGAGGGTAGAGTGCAGAGCGCGTGCATATTGGGTAAGCTTTGGGTTTTGTGCACGTTTGATTTTGGTGGATAATAATGGCCACCTGACGCTGGCCAAAATCAGAGTAATTTTTCAAAAAGAAAGAAGAAAGTGTCGTTGGGAGGATCCAAGGACAGCCAAGGAATTGGGGCAACCTCAGCTCATTTATCCTTATTCTTTTTTATATATAAATTTATTTTTTATTGGTGTTCAATTTGCCAACATATAGAATTTATCCTTATTCTCATTCATTCATCCCTCCATCCAGTAGGTACAGGGGTTCCCCCTTATTCTCGGGGGGTACATTCCAAGACCCCCAGTGGATGCCTGAAAGTGCAGATAGCACCAAATCCCACATATACTGTTTTCTCCCTATACATACCCTACAATAAAGTTTAATTTATGAATTGGGCACAGTCAAAGATGAACCACAATATCTAATAATAAAATAAAATGGTTATAACAATGTTCTGTACTAAAAGCTACGTGAATGTGGTCTATCTCAAAATATCCGATTGTCCTGTACTCACCCTTCATCCTGAGATGATGTGAGATGATAAAATGCCTACATAAGGGACACCTGGGTGGCTCAGCCAGGTGAGCGTCTGCCTTCGGCTCAGGTCATGGTCCTGGGATGGAGCCCCACATCGGGCTCCCTGCTCAGTGGGGACCCTGCTTCTCCCTCTCCCTCTGCTGTTCCCCCTGCTTCTGCTCTCTCGCGCTCTCTCTCTCTCTCTGTCAAATCAAGAGATAAAATCTTTTTTAAAAAATGCCTCCAGGGATCCCTGGGTGGCTCAGAGGTTTAGCGCCTGCCTTCGGCCCAGGGCGTGATCCTGGAGTCCCGGGATCGAGTCCCACATCAGGCTCCCTGCATGGAGCCTGCTTCTCCCTCTGCCTGTGTCTCTGCCTCTGTGTGTGTGTGTGTCTCATGAATAAATAAATAAAATCTTTTAAAAAAATGTCTCCATGAGGCAATGAGGTGAGGGGAATTTTTTAGGGGTTGCGACAAAGCGCTAGGCTACACTGTCCGTCTCTGATGGTGTGTCAGGAGAAGGAGCATCTGCTTCCAGACCACAGTCAACCATGGGTCACCAAATAAGGTGGATCCACAAATAAGGGTGGATGACTGCACTTTACGAGCTCCTGCCACGTACCAGGTAGAGTCTTAGGTGAACAAGATACACACGATTTCTGCCTACTTGGAACAAACAGTCTCGTAGAGATGTTAGAGAAGTAAATGAGTCATTATAATGTTTCTTAGGAAGAGCGATCATGGGGTAAACATGGATGGTCAGTGAGAGCACAGGGGGAAAGTTCTGTATCAGTCAGCTACTGCTGCATAACAAACATCCCTAGAGACACACACATACACAGTACCAAGTGACGGTCTACACACTCAGCTGGGGCAGCTCTGCATCAAGCTCAAAGCGACAAGGGCCCACAATGACTCTGCTCCGCATTAATTCCACTCCTTGGAAAGTAAGGGCAGCTAGGGCATATTTTTCATGGCCATGATGGAAAGTCTTGCATCTCTCAGAGGAATTTTAAATTATAAAACATATGAAAGAAGTGCAGTTTATTTTCTCTTTCAAGTGCATGCAGTGGAAGCAAACAACAAAGCCCTGACGAGTGGGAACCGGTTGAGCCCTGCTTGATCCATAACCTATTTACATGTCACTGATCAGCCCACTCCACCAGCTCAACACACAAAACAAGGTCATGGTCCTTTTTAATATTCAAATTAAATTACTCTGGGAGCATAAATTGGATCAACCTCTCCCGGAGGGCAACTGGATAATATCTCCCCAAGTTTTAAAAGCCCTTACCTTTGAACTCAGGGACTCGACTTCCAGGAATCTGTCCTACAGAAACCCTTGCACAAATACAAAAAGATCTGCCTGTTTGTTAAAATATGTGTGTTGCAGCATTGTAGGGAAACCTGCAGGAGAAATGGGAGCAACACAATTGTTAACTAACAGGGGACTGGATGAAAAGAGTCAGTGGGGGGGATCCCTGGGTGGCGCAGCGGTTTGGCGCCTGCCTTTGGCCCAGGGCGCGATCCTGGAGACCCGGGATCGAATCCCACATCGGGCTCCCGGTGCATGGAGCCTGCTTCTCCCTCTGCCTGTGTCTCTGCCTCTCTCTCTCTCACTGTGTGCCTATCATAAATAAATAAAAAAAAAATTTAAAAAAAAAAAAAAAAAAAAAAAAAAAGAGTCAGTGGGTATAGATGTTCTTGTTTCAGGAAACGTTCAAGACACCTGTGTAGTGTAACAGAGAGTGGCCAGACCACAAAGACGGCACAATGACATGTATATTTAAACATACACAATCTGGGACGTCTGGGTGGCTCAGCGATTGAGCATCTGGCTTGGGCTCAGGGCGTGATCCTGGGGTCCTGGGATTGAGTCCCGCATCGGGCTCCCTGCAGGGAGCCTGCTTCTCCCTCTGCCTGTGTCTCTGCCTCTGTGTGTGTGTGTGTGTGTGTGTGTGTGTGTGTGTGTGTGTGTTTATCATGAATAAATAAATAAAATCTTAAAAAAAAAAAAAAAGGAACTATCACCAACAGACAAGGTGAATTCCCACTCCCATTCTTGACTCCAAATGTTTCCACGCTATTGTTTTCCATATATTTGAACAGTAATGACATAGTTTGCAAAGTTCCGATGACCCTGAGCCCCATCATGGGTCCAAGGGAGCAGGTCCTGCCCCTTGTCCCAGGGCCTCTCAGCTGTGATCCCATCCAGGAATGTCAGTCCTGGCTGGTGCCGCGGGACAGAGAGAACGGGGAACAGGGGTGCGGACGGTGGAGGCATCCGTGCAGACACACCCCGTCCTGAGGCCTGGCCGCCCCCAGCCCAGTGCCAGCTCTGTGCCCTCGCGTGTCACGTGTCACCAGCGTGGAGTGCTCAGAAGACAGAGTTCCTTTCCCTGCACATCGGAGGCCGCGAACTGGCATCTTACCACTCATGGTGTACACACGCAAGCGCATGTACCCAGGGGCACGCAGAGGCATGCACGCACACATGTGCCCATGAGCCCACCAGCACCCGGAGGTAGGGGAACGAGGAAGAAGGCAGGGCCCTCAGCGCAGGCTGTGCTTGTCAACAGGTGGTGCCGTGGGCAGGGGGCTGCACCCCGCCGGGGCCTCCAGGAGACCCAGCACCCTCCGGGGTATTTACCTGCTGACTCCCCTGCTGGAAGGATGTTGGGGGGGGTGCTGACTCCCCCTCCTCGTCTCCTGTGGCCTCTGCAATGAAGTCCTGGAGGCTGGAAGCCTGGGTCAGGGTGTGTGCAGGGCTGGGGCTCCGCGCCTCCGTCCTGGCGGGGGGGGGGGGGGGGGGGGGTTGCTGGCGTCGCGGGCATTCCCTGGCGGGGGGGGGGGGGGGGGGGGGCGTGCATCACGGCGACCTCGGCCTCCCTGTTCACACCGCATCTCTGCGGTCCGCCGCTGCGTCCAGATTTTCCCCTTTTATAAGGACACAGTCACACCGGATTCGGGCCCGTGACCTCATCTGAACTTGACATCTGCAACGTTCCTATGTCCTGGGGGTTATGGCTTAGGCATCTTTGGCCGGGGACACAATTCGACTCCCAACAATACCCCCCACCCCAGCACTTCCAGCCATGCCCAGGCCGGGGACGAAGCCCCCGTGCAGAGTCTCCAGGGTGGGGTGGGGAGGCCGGGGGGGGCCCCGGGCAGGACCCCAGCTGCGCTGCCGCAGCCTCTGAGCTCGGGAGACCTAGTCTCCTGGCTGCGCTTCCAATGGAGAGCAAATTGGGTGAAAGCCGAAAAGGCCGGCGACCCATCAGGCTCGACTACAAGATTAAGGGTCGGGCCTGAAAACCCAAAGCCCGGCTGGCGGCCAGGCGGTGATCTGTGCAGATGAGCCTCCTAATAACCAGAAGTGCCTCCTCGTGGCCCTCCAGATCATTTCATTAGAAGTTGCAGCGAGGTCTGCAGCTAAACCCGAGTCGTGCTGGGAAGGCCATTAGGTTAATCAACATACGAGGACAGCTCGCCATCTACTCTTAATTAACAAATTAGGTCCTGCCGCCAACTCAGCAAAACCGAGAGGGAGCCAATGACCCTGGGGGCGTTCGGATGGCTCAGAGCACCCCTCCATCCCTGACAGCCAATCGGAACCTCAAGGAGGGATGCTCTCGCTGTAAGCAAATCAGAAGAGCCCCCAAAACAGCCAGTTTCCCACCAAAATACCCGCCCAGCTCTAGCAGGTGTTCACCTGTCCTTCCTGGGCTGGAACGCAAGCTCCTTGGGAGACCCCCACCCCCACTCCAATCCTAGTTTGCTCAGGACCGAGGAGCGTCCTGGGACACTGGACATTCGGTCACACCAGCTGCAAGAAAGCAGGGGCTCAGTGTGTTTTGTTCACGACCGTATCCCCAGAGCTCCAAGCCTGACACGTAGCAGACCTTAAATAATATTAATTGAGAAAAAAAAAAAAACAGGAAAGAACAAATGAACAAATGGATTTGTCCCTTGTCTGCAATCCCACAAGGTAAATTCTTCCCTCCTTTGCTTAAGCTTTATGCCCACACCCAGCCCGCGACACACACACACACACACACACACACACACACACACACATGCACGCAGAGTATGAGGCTCTTCTTCCTCAATAGAAAAAAAAAAGGAATCGTGTCACAGGCATGAATCAGCAATTTGCTTTATCACTTCACCATATATAGTACATCTCTTAGATCACTACCTATAGGTCTTCTCTTGCAACATTTCCTGCACTGCCAGATAGCATCAAATCCCCAGAGCCAAGTAACAACTTCCTCCACCCCATCCAGGCTGCTCAGCCTGCTTCAGCAGGCCTGTAGACATCTGACTTTACAAACCATGGAAAGTCAGAACGGTTCTTCTGGGTTCACAGGAAAAAATCCAAGACAAAACTCTTCCCAGTTCCTTCCCAGTTTCATGATGCTGAATGTGCCATGATTTATTCTATTATTCACTTATAGGTAAAGTTATGTCTCTCTTTTTTTAAGATTTTATTTATTTATTCATGAGAGACACAGAGAGAGAGAGAGGCAGAGACCCAGGCAGAGGGAGAAGCAGGCTCCCTGCGGGGAGGAGCCCGATGCGGAACTTGATCCCAGGACCTTGGGATCACACCCTGAGCTGAAGGCAGATGCTCACCCACTGAGCCACCCAGGCATCCCTAAAGTTATTTTTCCAGTTATTACCCCGGGGCAGACAACGCACCAACAAGTAATCTGGGCATACATATTCTAGCATTCTGTTTTTACCAGCATAGGTTCCTAAAGGTCAGGGAGACTGAGCGTTTGTAATTTAAATAGACATCGGGGTTGACCTTAGTTGAGATGACACAGAGAAAGGTCACGGAGCTCATCGCAGCCAGGCTGTGGGGGAAGAAGTCCACGAGCGCCGTGTGTCACACGCCCGCTGCCCCAGCTCTCTCCCCGAAGTGTGGGACGCACACGAGTCCATTATTCCCTGGGGATGCAAGGGTAACTATGATGTGGTTCCCATTCTGGAAAAATCCCGCAGTACAACAGAAGGGAGCAGAGAAAGGGGAACCATCATGTGCTGAACACTCTCAGGGCACCAGATATTGTTCTAGGTGCTTCCATGCACGGGACGCTTTGCCCAATTTTCAAACAATTCTGTAAGGCGGGACAGATGAGCTCACTTCTCCAGAACATGAGCTCCTGTGGGCCAGAAAAGGGGTGTGCCTGCCCAGGGTCAAACAGCCAGCGAGTGCGAAAGCTGGGAGTTGAACTTGAGTCTGGCGGACCCCAAGACCACTTTCCACTACACCACTGGGCTTGACCTTGGTTGTATTGGAATCAACTACAGGTGCAGGTCCCAACCCCAGAGGGTCTGATGCAATCGGTCTGGGGTGCGGTCCCCCAACCGAGGCCTGAAAGCCAAGGGATCCCAGGGTGCAGGTCACCCACAGATCAGACTCACCTGGAGGGCTTGTCGGGGGTCAGTGTCTGATGCAGGGGTCCCTGGGGTGGGGCCCGGGATATGCACTTCTGAGCAGCTCCTAGTGAGCTCAAGGGCTGCTGGTGGGGATCCATGCTTTGGAGACACCGCCCTATGCGGTGGGCCTGTCTGTGATCTTTCCTCCCTCGTGGACAGACAGGTGTGGAGGCCGAGAAAAATTAAGGCCATTCCACCTAAAGTTTAGCATTAGCACAAGTACAGCCATCTTAGGCCCCTGTGAATAAGAGCTGAACTTTACAGGAAAAACTGCAGAATGTCCTCGGCAGGGAATCCCATATCAGAAAGACAACAGAGCCCACACCGGTGGTAGAAAGCCCCATATTAGAATGAGAACAGAGCTCAATGCCCTATCAGAATGTAAACAGAACTTGAGAAATACCTCCACCCCTTCTGAAAATCCCCTAGACCATCCTATAAAAAACCCAGCTGTAACCCACTTCGGGGTCCAAGTCCCTGCTCCGCTGTGTCAGGTATACTTGGACCCAAGCTCGAGCTTACTAATAAACCCTCGTGCACTTGCATCGGTTTCGGCTCCTTGGTGGTCTCTCGGATTCACAATCTTGGGCACAACACAGGGACACGAGGAACCAAGGAGCAGATCACATTCGAGCACCCACCCACATGGTTCAGGCAGCCGCAGGGGGCTTTCTTTGAGGTTTTCAAGGCTAGAAGTGTCATTGGTGGGAGCTCAGGGCCCACACCTGCCCATCTTTCTGTCTGCTGTTTGCCATGTGCTTCCTGGGCCTGTAAAAGAAAGCCCTGTCTTTTCTCTGGAATTCTGAAACGCTGACACCCCAGGATGACCGCCCCCCTGCAAACATGTCCTCATTTTACCTCTTTTCTAGGGCTGGGGGGCCGCTCCTGCTGAGCTCCCGGCTGCTGCCAGCTAGCTCCGAGCAGCTCATCCCCATGCCTTCCTCTGCAAAAAGAGCCGAGATTCAATGGGCAGGAAAGACACTCGGAGGTCATCTGGGCCATCCAGGGTGGGTCCCCCCTCCTGGCAGGGCCCCGATGCCCAGGCTTCCCGGCTGCCCAGACTCGCAGAGGAAAGCGGTCCCCCAGTGCCCCCTGCTGGCTCAGCTGGAAAAGGCTTGCTGCACCTGGCCAGTGCAGCCAGAATCGCAGAAACCTCAAGATCTCCCTGACTCCTTGGTTAACGTGCAGATTCCCCTGGAAGGGACTTCCGTCTTTCCAGAATCATCTTCAGTACCTGCCACAGGCCTGCCGTTTGTGTATGTATTCCCCACCAATAGCCACAATCCTATCTCTAGGAGGTGGAAAGACGCTACGAGGAGTAGGCCCTCCTGTGAGGCCTTGAGAACCTAAGGGACATTGCACACGCTTTGGAGGAATTCACAGTCTAACCCGCAGGTCAGCAACCCCGGCCCACCAGCCAAATGTAGCCCACTGTGTTTTTGGGCAAGGCCTAGGTATGTATGACTTTTCCTTTTTTTTTTTTTTAAGATTTTATTTATTCATGAGAGACACAGAGAGAGAGAGGCAGAGACACAGGCAGAGGGAGAAGCAGGCTCCTCGCAGGGAGCCCGATGTGGGACTCGATCCCAGGACCCCGGGATCACGCCCTGAGTTGAAGGCAGACACTCAACCACTAAGCCGCCCAGGTGCCCCAACTTTTCCATTTTTGTCGGTATTTTAAAAACCAAGAGTAGACTTACCATGATGAGAGCACCGAGCAATGTATAGAGCTGTTGAATCACTACACTGCACACCTGTAAACTAATAGGACCCTGTGTGTTAACGACACTGGAATTAAAATTAAAAACTTAATTTAAAAAAATCAATAGAATCTTTTGCAACACGCGAAACGAGCTCAGCGAGGTCATTCGACTCACCCGAGGCCACACAGCTAAGAGGCAGCAGAGTTGGGTTCGAGCACAGACCTGTCTGGCTCTGAAACTCGCCAGGTTCCCTGCAGGCTCACATTCTCAGCATCTTCTCCCACCTGACAGAGGAGAGAACGTGGCTCATAAGCTCAGGGGACTTGTTCAAACGGCACTCAGCCAGCACGTGGGGAGGAGGGGACTTGGACCCCAGCACCGCCTGCAAACCCAGGGTGCCGTTCCAGAATGCAGCTCCCGGCCCCGGACCGAACTGGTTCTCTGTAGGGATGACACCCAGTCGTAGCAGCACCCAGCAGGGAGGAAGTAACGCATTCCCCACGTTTCTCTGCAGGGGTTGCTCCTGCCCATCCCACACTGACAGGTCTTCTGCAAAATGAGTATCACTCCTCTGGGTGGTGGGGTTTGAAGCGTCCCCCAGGGGGCCCCCAAAGTGGTGCCCAGGGCCGCCAGAGGTTAGGTGAGAATGAGGATGCCAAACAAAGGAGCCAGGGAGCCCCTCCCACGGCACCTGGCCACCAGACCGACCCTGCTTTTCCGTTACACGGAATGCGGAGCCGTGTAAGGTTTCACCTGGAAAATTCGGCTGTGCAGTTAAGGAAAGAAAGCTGGCAAGTGACACTTGGACGAGCGCGAGCTGCAGGGGTGCATTCTGAGCTGGCCCCCAGGTCCCAGGGCCGAGGTCATGGGCTCCAGCCACTGCTGACCTCACAGCTTAAACAGTGGCGACTTATCCCCCACGATCCTGGAGGCTGGGAGTCCAGGGAAGGATGCCGGCAGCCTGGATTCTTGTGTGGCCTCGGTGCGTGGCCGGTGGGCACGGCCGTCTGCGTGTTTCCATGGCTCCCTCCTTCCAGGCGAGTCTATGTCCAAATTTCCTCTTCTTGTAAGGACCCCAGGCACCCTGGATGAGGGGCTACCCTAGTGACCTCCTGCTACTTAATTATCTCCCTAAAAACCCCCTCTCCGGGGGCGCCTGGGAGGTTCACTTGGTTAAGCATCTGCCTTCGGCTCAGGTCCTGATGTCAGGGTCCTGGGAGTGAGCCTGCTTCTCCCTCTGTTGCTCCCCCTGCTGTGCTCTCTTTCTGTCTCAAATAAATAAATAAAATGCAAATAAATAAATAAATTACAATAAAAACCCCATCTCCAAATACAGCCCCATCCTGAGGTGCTGGGGGCTAGGGTTTCCGCACATGAGTGCAGGGGGCGCACAGTGTAGCCCAGAACAGAGCCGTAGGGCACCTGGCTCCTCTGTCCTGCAGAAGCAGGGACAGGAGGGACTGGGCAGAGGGGAGAAGGCCCAGAGTCCACTCCGAGGGGAGGGAGGGCTGGAGTAGGGCCCAGCGTGGCCGCAGCGGGGCACCCAGAATCCGGTGGCCAGGATTTATCACTGCAGTCACCAGGGTAATGGGAGAGAGGCAGGCTGTCGGAGGCAGGACCCGGGGACAATATTTCAACCGCAATCCCCCTGCCCAAGCCCCACTCACACTCCATGAATTATCATCCTGGGACCTGGTGGGTATTACACTGGAGGGTATTACACTGAGTGAAGGAAGTCAGTCAGAGCAGGACAATTATCATATGGTTTCACTCATACACGGAATATAAGAAATAGTGAAAGGCACCATAAGGGAAGGGGGGACATTGAGCAGCAAAAAATCAGAGAGGAAGACAAACCATGAGAGACTCGTAACTCTGGGAAACAAAGGGTTACAGAAGGGAGGTGGGTGAGGAAATGGGGTGACTGGGTGACAGGTGCTGAGGAGGGCACTTGATGGGATGAGCACTGGGTATGATACTATAAGTAGGCAAATTGAATTTAAACTTTTTAAAAATGTAAAAAATAAATAAAAAATAAAAAATAGGGCAGCCTGGGTGGCTCAGGGCTTTAGTGCCGCCTTCAGCCTAAGGCATGATCCTGGAGACCGGGGATCGAGTCCCACATCGGGCTCCCTGCATGGAGCCTGCTTCTCCCTCTGCGTGTCTCTGCCTCTCCCTCTATGTGTCTCTCATGAAAAAATAAATTAAAAAATAATAATAATAAAATAAAAAATAAACCACCCCACTTGTGGTCTTTTCTTCTGGCAGCCCGAGGACACGGATGCAGGGCCCACGCATGGGGGCAGCAAGGACACCCAAACAGACGTCCAGCAAAGCCAGCCCCAGACTTGCAACAGTCAAGGGGTGCAGAACAAGCCTGGAGAAACTGCCTGCATGGCACCTCATGAATTAATTAATTAATCTTTTTTTTAAAAAAGGAATAAAACCAACCACAAGCTGGACTGCTCTTTATCATTACCATGCGAGCCCCACAATCCTCTTCCCCCCAAAATACCTCCCATGGTCTAAGTTCTGAACACTTGATGCAAACAGCACTGGGTTTTTGTTGGGGATGGGGGGGGGCGGTATAATTGATACACACAATGTTATATTAGTCCCAGATGTACAACATAGTGATCCCACAATTCTATACATTATTCTGTGCTCTGTTGAGATTTAATAATATATATACATAAACTTCAAATCAGCACATTTTTATCACTTACTCCTTTTTTTTTAAGATTTCATTTATTCATGAGAGACACACAGAAAGAGGCAGAGACACAGGCAGAGGGAGAAGGAGGCTCCCTGCAGGGAGACCGACCTGGGACTCTATCCCAGGTCTCCAGGGTCATGACCTGGGCCGAAGGCAGGTGCCAAACCACTGGGCCACCCAGGCGTCCCTTACTTACCCCTTCTTAAACACTGAATTCTCCGGAAGTTCATTCTGAGAATGCCCAGCTACACAACCAAATAGACCCGGCTCCCACATTTGTTTGGAGAGAAAAATCGGGGTGGCTGTGGATTCTCGGGGCTCTGTCTGGGTGCAGTGCGCGTCTCCAACACCCGGACAGTGGTGTTGTGTCCTTGCTTGCAAGCGGCAGCGTTAACACACTCGCAGAGGGCTCAGTGACAGGGACACAGAGCTGGGGCTACTTCCATTCTCTGTCATTCTGTTGGCACATAACTTGGGGGGTTTTATTTGTGTTTACAGCCTAGGCCCCTGAAAAGGTGGGCTCTTGTGGGGTGAGCTATTTTTATTCTGTAAATGCAAATTCCAATTCACGGTGGAACAGGGTAGTGCCTCCCAGAGTAACAGCTTTCAAATTGAAATGGCTGCTTCTCTTTTAGCTGTTAATCCTTTGTTTTTAAAAGGAAAGGAGGGAGGAGTGGGGTGGCAGGGATGGGCCAAATAGGGGAAGGATAAGGATGAAGAGGTACAAATTTCCAGTTATAAAATAAACGAGTCAGCTCGGAGAGACGTAGTCAATAATACTGTAATAACACTGTACGGTGACAGATGGTAAATACACTTGTCATGCTGAGCGTCTTCATAATGCACATAAATGTCAAATCTCTATGGTTTGCATCCGAGACTCATAGTATGTGTCAACTGTACTTCAATTAAAATTTTAATTTTTAAAATAAATTTCTAATGATGAAAGGACCAATCAAGCATCTGTGATCGCTGCTGACTCTCGCAGATCATTTTGTCGCTACTGTAATCACCGCCACTGATCTGCATGCTTAAACATGGTCAAAATGGTGCATGTTATGTGATATATATTCTTTTTTGTGTGTGATATATATTCTTATGACAAATATTTAAATGTCATGTCGTATGCCCAACACCATCTAATTTTACCTTCAGGGGATGAAGCATTGAGTATGTGAATTGTTTCTGAATAAAGTTGTCACACACACCCCCGGAAAAAAAAAAAAGAAAAGAAAGTAAGTAAAGGGTGTCAAAAATGAGCCACTCTGGGTGTCATATAAGCCACATATACCACTGGGTGGTATCATCCTTATTCTATTTTTTTTAAGATTTTATTTATTTACTCATGAGAGACACAGAGAGAGAGGCAGAGACACAGGCAGAGAGAGAAGCAGGCTCCCTGCAGGGAGTACCATGTGGGACTCAATTCGGGTCTCCAGGATCACGGCCTGGGCCGAAGGCAGGCGCTCACTCCCTGAGCCCCCCAGGTGCCCCGCTGTCATCCCTATTCTACAGAAGAGGAAACGGAGGCTCAGAGAGGCGAAATGATCTGCTTAAGGTCACACAGACTCGGCATCAGGTCTGTGGGCCCTTTCTGCTCTGCCATCGTGCAGCCTGCAGCACCTGCCGTGGCCCCTTCCCTCTGTGGTTCAGGGACACCAGGGGGCTGACACCCCAGGCTTCTGGACCAGCCCCTTGGCAGCAGCTCCCCTGGGAAGGGAGTCAGGGTCAGATGTGGCAGTTCGGGGAGCGGGAGGTGACCGCGCTGGCAAGGCCGTCGGCTGTGAGCGGGCGTGAGTACGGCCAGGACACGAAGCAGGCACACGCTCGGGGTCCTGGGCCAGCCGCGCTCACCTGATCGCGTAGAGGTGACGGGCCAGGTGCAGGCCAGGAGAACTCAGGAGACACCTGCCACTCGACTGAGTCACAGACTCAGGTTCCGGTGAGAGGCGGGAGGGCCCGACGTAGCCAGCGGTTACTCGGCTGCTCTTTTGGGGTCCTGGACGCAGGACACAGGCCACTATCACCCAGGTTTGTCCAAAGCCCAAAACGATGGGTCTCGAACACATATCCCTGGAGGGTGGAGTTCACCCCACCCTCTGGGTTCTGCAGACTCGGCAAGGAGAAGCTCCCACAGTCCCCCTGGCCCCCCGCCGCCCTCCCACCCCTCCGCCAGCTCACGACCCCACCCCATGGAAGCGGAGCGGGAGGCAGAGCACACCCAGGACAGACACGGGGTTTCGGGGTGCAGCCCGGCTTCCCGGCCCCAGGGACAGGTCAGCCCCAACCCGTGACTCGTGTTGGCCAGAGACAGAGAGAGGAAAGGTTAATGAGAGACACAGACAGATGAAGAAGGGAGGGGGAGATGCCCCTGGCACCTGGGGGGGTGGGGGTAGGCAGGGACGCTGCGAACACAGAAGCTCCCAGCCCCAGTGTCAACGTTCCTGGAGTCAAGGCAGAGACAAGGGGACAGAGCAGAACAAGGGAAGGATCCAGAGGCACAGGTACAGGAACTGTCATCCTGCAGAGCAGAGGGAACCAGGAAGGTAACTGCTGGGCCACTGGGGGGTGGGGGGGTGGGGGGGTAGCAGGGAAGAGCTCCGTCGAGCAGCCCCATCGTCCAGCGGCCCCATCGGAGCCAAGCTCCAAATTCAACAGCCTCGCATTTCAAAGATTTGAGTAATAATAAAAATGTGCTTCAAAAGAATATATATTATCTGTGCCCATCCAAAGGCTGGTAGCGTTTGCTGGACTTGCTGCCGGAGAAGCAGGTGAGCCAAGCTCCAGCCGCCAGTGTGCACAGGGGAGAAAGAAACCCAGGCAAGCAACGGGCTTCACCCTCACAGGAGAAAAAAAAAAAATTTTTTTTTTACAGGAGAAATTTTTAAGTCACTTCCAATAAATAAGCCACAAGACTCTGAAAGCGTGCATTTGTTCTGCTTCCAAAGGCTTTCCGAGCACCCGTTCCTGGTTCATGAACTAAGCAGCTCCAGATGCAGCCCCAGGGACTCCCCAGAAAGCCTCTTTGCAAACCTCCAATGGCCCCAAGTGCAGGGCTGAGTTCTTTGAGGCCCCAACACCCAGTATGGTCCCCAGGGAAAGCAGTGCCCCCAAAATCGTGTGCCGTGTTTCCAATGGTTAAACTTGACCTCTTTGTAGGGTCAAAGTTCCAACATCTCTGCCTTCACCTCCTCCTTTCCACTTCCCTGCTGTGTTCCAGCCACACTGGCTTCTGTGCTGCCCTCAAACCAACCGGGCACATGCCTGCCCCAGGGCCTTTGCACTTCCTGTGTCCTCACAGTTCCCTCCCTCTTCCCCTTCAGGTCTTTGTTCCGAGGTCCATTTACAAAACCCACCACCCTCTCTCTTCCCCATTCTCTGCTTTGTTTTTGCTGGTAGCACTTACAGTCCTTCCAACTTACTTAAATAATTCCCTCCTGAACCTGTTCAATGCTTTATCTCTAGATAGACCCTAGAGTATCTAGTAAAGGATCCCAATAAATATGTCCCCAATGAAGGCATGGTCGTTAAGCCTCACAGTGACTCTCTGTGATTAGTAATGTCATCGACCCCTTTAAAGACAGGGGAACTAAGACACACCGAGGTCATGTGACTTGCCCAAGGTCACTTAGCTACACGGTCCAGAGCCGGATTCCAGGCTAGGCAGGCTGGAATTCCAGTCCCCAGGGTATCCCGTCTCTACCAGTTGGCTATGCAGGCTCTCAAGCAAAGCCTTTCCTCCGAATCCTGTTCTGTCCTTGGGTCCAGGGGACCTTGAGCAGGTTCTCTGTCCTCAACCTGCTTGCCCAGAATGGAGGCCATCTGGAGACTCGTTCAAGGATCCCTCGGGGATTCCTCCGTGAACATCGCATGCGACTGCTCCCCTTCTGCACGGATAACACTGAGCTCAAACTTTTAGAGAGCCACGATGTGGAATGGGGAAAGTCAGAGACAGCTGGGGGGACTTCAAGCATGCCACACTGTCCGTTGTGGGATCTCCCTTAAAGAGGGTGGATGTTATGGGTTGAACTGGTTGAACTGGCTGAGACCAAAAGAAATGTTGAGACCCTAACTCTCAGGGCTTTAGAACGTGACCATATAGGCCACTGTCTGACCAACAGAGGTAAGTAACCAGGTTACGATGAGGTCGTGACAGTGAGCCCTTAATTCAGGAAGACTGGTGTCCTTAATTTTTTTTTAAGATTTATTTATTTATTCATGAGAGACACAGACTCAGAGAGAGAGGGGCAGAGACACAGGCAGAGGGAGAAGCAGGCTTCATGCAGGGAACCTGATATGGGACTCGATCCCGGGTCTCTACGATCATGCCCTGGGCCGAAGGCAGGTGTTTCACCGAAGGAGCCACCCAGGCAACACAGCCCCCCGACCCCCCAGCACACTTTAATAACAACCAAAAAACCTTGTGACTAAGGATGCGTGCCTTATCTAGCAGGTTGAAAGGATTCAGCCCCTGTCTTGCACGGAAAGGCAGCTGACACCCTGATACACGTTTGCCTAAAGAAAACTAAGCAGGTGTAAATCAGGAGGAGGAAAACCTTGCCATTTTGGGAGAACGTGGATGGGCCTGGCGGATGTCGCGCTAAGGGAAACAAGTTAGACACAGAAAGACAAACAGCGCTATGAATTCACTTAGGTGCAGAATCTGAGACACAAAACAAACAACCAAGACAAAACAGGAACAGGCCCATGGATCCAGGAGACTGCTGGAAAGCAGGCGTGGGGAGAGCTGAGGAGGGAGGAAGGCAAAATAGGCGGAGGGGATTAAGAGATACAAACTTCTAGTTACAAAGTAAGTCTTGGGTGGGCACCTGGGGGGCTCAGCCATTGAGCATCTGTCTGCCTTCGGCTCAGGGCGTGATCCCAGGGTCCTGGGATCGAGTCCTGCATCGGGCTCCCCGCAGGGAGCCTCCTTCTCCCTCTGCCTGGATCTCTGCCTCTCTCTGTGTGTCTCTCATGATAAATAAAATCTTTAAAAAACAAAGTAAGTCTTGAGGGTGGGGAACATAGCACAGGGGATACAGTCAATAATATTGTAGTGACTTTGTGTGGTGACCGACTCACTTACAGTGTGGATCGTAACGTATACAAATGATGAGGGGGGCTCAGCGGTTTAGCGCTGCCTGCAGCCTGGGGCGTGATCCTGGAGACCCGGGGTCGTGTCCTGCGTCGGGCTCCCTGCATGGAGCCTGCCTGTGTCTCTGCCTCTCTCTCTTTCTCTATGTCTCTATGAATAAATAAATAGAAATTTAAGAAAAAGTGATCAAGTCGGGCAGCCTGGGTGGCTCAGCGGTTTAGTGCCACCTTCGGCCCAGGGCGTGATCCTGGAGACCCGGGATCGAGTCCCATGTCAGGTTCCCTGCATGGAGCCTGCTTCTCCCTCTGCCTGAGTCTCTGCCTCTGTGTCTCTGCCTCTCTCTCTCTCTCTCTCTCTGTGACTATCATAAATAAATAAAAATTTAAAAAAATAAAAAAAAATTAACCTGTCTTTTTTCCAGGTAAACAGGACCTTAGGGGCAGTCAAGTCAAGAGACATTAATTAGACACAGTAGAATTAAATAGTTGACCAATGAACCATCCACCGTGACAGAGCACAAAGCTGAACAGGGGCCACTGATTCCTGAAAAATATTCCCACTAGTGTTTTGAGACAGAGGAAGCCAAGAAGAATGGAACTAAATTGTTTTGAAAGGCTGGGTTTCAAATGTGGAACGACTGAGCTATGTGTTTGTAAACACAGCTATTTAAAAGAATGTGTGACTTATCACCCAATTAAAATACCATGCCAATTTGTAAGGCAGGGCTTTGTCAGCTTGAACAGTAAACAGAGCAGAGGAACTTAAATGAAATTATTTCTAGTGGAATTAGTTGTTGAGGATATCTTTTTTTGCAATTGTTTGGAACCGAAAAGAAGTTGATCGTTTTCCTTTGCAGAACTCCTCTTTAAAGCTCTCCCCAGAAATGCGGGATGGTTATTTCACCCAAACGCTTCAGAAGGTACTAATAAGGAGTTAACATGTCCTGAGTTTTTACACTGTGCCAGGTACTGTGATAGGTGAGTTGTATACAGTATCTCATTGAATCTCCCCAAGACATCGATGAGGTCATGCATTTATTAAGAATAAGTTCAGGTGGGCTCTCTGGGTGGCTCAGCGGTTTGGTGCCTGCCTTTGGCCCAGGGTGTGATCCTGGAGTCCTGGGATCGAGTCCCACATCGGGCTTCCTGCATGGAGCCTGCTTCTCCCTCTGCCTGTGTCTCTGCCTCTCTCTCTCTGTGTCTCATGAATAAATAAATAAAATCTTAAAAAAAAAAAAAACGACTTAAGTTCAGTTTATAGGTAATAGAAACCTAAAATGACAGTAACCTAAATGAGATGATATTTATTTTCCTGTGATATAAAAGTCTGAGATGAAGTGATCCAGGACTGGTGTGGCAGTTCCATGGTGTCAGGGAAATGACTTTCTTCACGGTCTTTTATGCATGCTCTCCATTCTTCATTCCTAAAAGGACCTCATATTCCAGAGGGCTGCTCCAGCTCCAGCCATTACACCTGTAATCCAGCTCAGGCGATGGAGGAAAGAAGAGAAAGGCAACACTCCCCAGAAGTTTTCTATTCCACTTTTATCTCTGCCCCATTGGCCAGAACTTGGTCACATGGCTACGCAGTTATACGGCTATAGCTGCAAGGGAGGCTGGAAAGTGTAGTCATTATTCCGTGCAGCTATGTGCCCCAGCTAAAAACAGAGGGAGAAAGTATCCTGGGAGATAATGAGCAGCCTTTGCCACAGTAAGGTACAGTTGTTCATTCTCTTGTACAGATGAGAAGACTTAGAAGTTAGTGACTTGACCCAGGTCACAGCAAAATCCTATTTTGTGATACTTTTTCTCATGCACCTGGCATTGATAAGGTATTAGTAATTAACTCTTCTATGTTGCTCAGAAGACAGAAATTTTACAAAAACAGTGCACTGACAATTCTACTCTTTTACGCTCAAATCATTGCTTATTTTATCAAATAGAATCTTTTTTAAGATTTTATTTATTTATTCACGAAAGACACACACAGAGAGAGGCAGAGACATAGGCAGAGGGAGAAGCAGGCTCCCTGCGGGGACTCGATCTCAGGACCCCAGGATCATGACCTGAACCAAAGGCAGATGCTCAACCACTGAGCCACCCAGGTGTCCTATGTCTTTTAATTTTCTTGATGTTGTTTTTTGTAGAGCAGAAGTTTTTTTCAATATTTTTTAGACTTGAGAGCGAGCAAGAGTGGAGGGAGAGGGACAAGCAGGCTCCCCACTGAGTGTGGAGCCTGATGCGGGGCTCGATCCCACAACATTGAGATCACGACCTGAGCCAAAAATCAAGAGTCAGATGTTCAGCTGACGGAGGCACCCAGGTGACCCTGTGGGATGTGGGACAGAAATTTTTGATTCTTTTTATTATATTTTTGATTTTTAATGAAGACCGGTTTATCAATTATTTATTTCATGGATCGTGCTTTTGGTGTTGTATCTGAAAATCATTACTATAAAACTAAAGTTCATCACCATGCCCAAGTTCATCTATCTGGGTTCCCCTCTGCTATCTTCTGGGAGTTTGATAGTTTTACATTTTACATATAAGTCTGTGGTTACAAAAAAAACTTGGGTTAATTTTTGTGAAGGGTGTCAGGTGCTGCAGACATGGCCACAGTGAGCCCTGGATAGCAGGATCCATCCGTTGCTAGCAAACCCCCTGGGATGTGAGGGGGGCTGGTTCATTCGCCTATATCCCCTAGAAAAGGAGGAAACCTATTTTTTGCTATTCTGCTTATTCTTCTCTGCCACAGAGATACTGCACTTTTAAAGTTTGAGGGGCACCTGGGTGGCTCAGTGGTTGAGCGTCTGCCTTCCGCTCAGGGCGTGATCCTGGGGTCCCGGGATAGAGTCCCATATCCGGCTCCCGGAATGGGGCCTGCTTCTCCCTCTGCCTGTGTCTCTGCCTCTCTCTGTGTGTCTCTCATGAATAAATAAATAAAATCTTTTTTTAAAAAAGAGAGAGAGAGAATTAAAAGACAAGCCACACACTGAGAGAAAATATTGCAAAGGACATATCTGATAAAGGACTGTTATCCAAAAGAGACAAAGAGCTCTTAAAACTCAACAATAAGGGAGCACTCAGCTGGCTGATTCCGTGGAGACTACGACTTTTGATCTCAGGATTATGAGTTCCAGTCCCACGCTGGGTGTGGAGATTACTTAAAAATAAAATCTATTTTATTTAAAAAGAAAAAGAAAAAGAAAAGAAAATATTCAAGAGTAAAGAAACAACCTGATTTTAAAAAGGGCCAAAGAACTTAACAGACACTTCACCAAAGAAGATATACAGATGGAAAATAAGCATATGAAAAGATGCTCCTGGGGTGCCTGGGGGGCTCAGCTGTTGAGCATCTGCCTTCAGCTCAGGTCATGATCCCGGATTCCCTGGGTCGAGTCCCACATCGGGCTCCCACAGGGAGCCTGCTTCTCCCTCTGCCTGTGTCTCTGCCTAATGTGGGACTCGATCCCGGGACTCCAGGACCTCGCCCCGGGCCGAAGGCAGGTGCTAAACCGCTGGGCCACCCAGGGATCCCCCATAAAATCTTTATAAAAGAAAAGATGCTCCTCATCACATATCATCAGGCATGTCAAATTATAACAATAGTGAGATACCAGCACATACCTGTTAGAATGGCCAAAATCTGAACACCAAAAACATGAAATACTGGCAAGGACGTGGAACAGCTGGCACCCTTGTTCATTCACAGGAACAAAAAATCGAACAGCGACTTTGGAAGAGAATCTGGCAGTTTCCTACACCACTAACCATACTCCTACCACGTGATCCAGCAATTGCATCCCTTGGTATTTACCCAGAGGAGCTGAATGCTTATGTCCACACAAAATCCTGCACGTGGCTGTTTGCAGCAGCTTTATTCACAAACTGTGGTACATCCAGGCAATGGGATGTTATTCATCACTAAGAAAGGAACTTTCAAGCCATGAAAAGACAAGGAGGAAAGTTCAATGCACATCACCAAGTGAAACAAGCCAGGCTGCAAAGGCTACATACTGTGTGTCTCCAACTACAGGACACTCTGGAAAAGGCAAAGTTTGGAGACAGTAAAAGGATCACTGTGGTCGCCAGAGGCTGATGAATAGGTGAAGCCCGTGGAGATATTCAGGACGGTGAAATGAGTCTGTATGATGCCATAATGACGGATACACGTCATTATACACGTGGCCAAACCCATGGAAGGTCCACCACCTAGGTGAACACGTATGCAAACTGTAAGTTTGGGTGATGATGCAGTCAGTGTAGGTTCATCGACCGTAACACACGTCCCACTCTGGTGGGGTGGATAGTGCGGGAGGCTGAGCATCAGGGGTGGGGTAGGGTGTGTATGAGAAATCTCTGTACCTCCTCTCGATTTTGCTGTAAACCTAAAAATACTCTTTAAAAAAAAAAGTCTTAGGGGAGGTGTGCTTGGCTAGCTCTGTCAGAGAAGCATGTGACTCTTGATCTTGGGGTTGTGAGCTCAAGCCCTACACTGGGTGTAGAGATCACTAAAAAAGGGGGGGAGGTAATTTTTAATTTAAAAAGAAACCTTAAAATAGTCAAGGAAGGGGCAGCCCCGGTGGCGCAGCGGTTTAGCACCACCTGAAGCCCGGGGTGTGATCCTGGAAACCTGGGATCGAGTCCCAAGTCGGGCTCCCTGTGTGGAGCCTGCTTCTCCCTCTGCCTGTGTCTCTGCCGCTCTCTCTGAATAAATAAATCTTTAAAAAAATAGTCAAGGAACCTCTTAAACAATTTATCTATGTGTTTCTTTTTAAGATTTTATTTATTCATGAGAAGCAGAGACACAGGCAGAGGGAGAGGCAGGCTCCCCACGGGGAGCCCAACGTACTCGATCCAGGATCAGGACCTGAGCCAGAGGCAGATGCGCAACCACCCAGGCATCCCTATGTGTATGTTTCAAAGGAGAAAGTCAAAGGCTCAGCACCAAGCCCCAGCCCCAGCCCCATTTCGTTATAAAGTATCACTGGTCTGGGTGGATGGCTCTTCAACTTCAGCCTGTATCAGAATCACTTGGGGTGGAGGGGGGGAGGTAGAATTCTAAACATTCAGTATCCCTGCCTCCCCTGCCCCAAGGAGGTCTGATTCAGGGGCAATGGGATGGGCCCTGGGTCTTTACTATCAGGGTCCCCACCTACCGACACTAATGAGGGTTCAAGGACCACATTTTAAGAAACATGCCCCCAAGGCTTCCTTGATCCATACAAAGATCTTGCCACAAGGGAACTGGAGGGGGTCTTCCTCGCGGTGACGGTCCTCCGAGGCTTCCAGAAAACAAGCAGCTCTCCCAGGCAGCGCGTGTGCAGTGAGAGAGGGTCTGGGCAGCTGCGCCCAGAGTCGGTGTGAGGGGCTGCAAGGGACCTGCAAGGGGCAGCTGTCCTGTGGGCCCGGGGCCTCTAGATGGCAGTGCCCAGCCAGAAACAGAGCCAGTGGAAGTCCCAGGGAGCCGGCGAGTTGGGGAGGAGGGAAGCCAGGGACACGCCTCACAGCCCTTCCCGGCTCACCGACCCGGGGAGACGCTCAGATGCACGTCACCCGGCCAATGAATTACATGAATGAACGAATGAATGAATGAATGAAGGGTCACTAGAAGGTTTGAAATCCTTCATAATGAAGAGTAGCTGACGTGTATTGAAAACTTGCTGCCTGGCGCCGTTCTAGTCCAATTAAGACCATGCTGTACACATTTACTGTATGAAGAGCATTCCCCCGTTTCTTGAAATAACCGTCAGAGCACGCTCCATATATTTATAAATAGCAGCCTGGTGAAGCCGGTATGTTTGCTCAGTTCCCAATCGTTAGGTTTATGGGGTCTTGTTAATCCAAATACTGCACTTTGTATTGTTGCTTAAGAAACGCCTTTTACAGTTGGTTTTCCCCCCTGTTGGGATTAATACTTAGAAATGGAGCTTAGAGGACAGGAGACTAGGAATGATTTTAAAGATCCTCCTATAGACCAACCTCCTTTTCAGCGTGACAGCCAGGTGCCCATCAGGAACAGCGTGTGCCAGGCCCCATCATGTCAGGCTTCCCGGGGCGAGGTAGTAGCAACTTTTCTTTTCAAAAGCGAAGTCAGAACACAGAGGCTCCTTTTCAAATCTGAATTTCACAAAGTAAGGTCGAACTTTTTTTTTTTAAAGTTGAACTTTTGATTCATAATATTGACTGGTCACTTGTATTTCTGCTTCTGAAAACTCCCTGTGCATGTCTTTGGGTCCATTTCTCCTTTTTGGGCATACTCCTTATTTGCATATGTGCATATTGCACACGTGTATGTAGGTAACCATGGAGATATACACAGAGAGATTAAATCTGTCATCCTTGTCACAGTTCCTTTTTCCTTTTTCAATTTTTATTTCTATCGGTGATGTTTACTTACAATCAAGCTTTTATTTTAAACTTTAAAAAAAAGATTTTGAGAAAGGGTGAGCGAGAGAGCACAAGCAAGGGGAGGGACAGAGGGCCAAGACTGCCCGCTGAGCTCGGTCTTGACCCTGAGATCACACTGAGCTCCTATCAGATGCTTAACCAAATGAGCCACGTGGGCGCCCCCCAAGCTTTTATTTTAAAAATATGGGCCACGGGGCACCTGGGTGGCTCAGTGGTTGAGCATCTGCCTTCCGCTCAGGGAGTGATCCTGGGGTCCTGGGGTCGAGTCCCGCATTGGGCTCCCCGCATGGAGCCTGCTTCTCCCTCTGCCTGTGTCTCTTTGCCTCTCTGTGTCTCTCATGAATGAATAAAATCTTTTAAAAATAAATCAACCAATCAATCATAGCGCATGTGGGCCACTTCTGTGGCTCAGTTGGTTAAATGTCTGCCTTGGGTTTGGGTTCTGGTCCCAGGGTCCTGGGATCCAGCCCTGCATTGGGCTCCCTGCTCAGTGGAGGGTCTGCTTCTCCCTCTCCTCCTGCCCCCCTCTTGAGAACCCCCCCATTCCTACTCTCACTCAAATAAAATATTAATAATTTTTTTAAAAATCACAGGACATGCTCCGGGAGCAGAAGGCAGCAAAAGCTTTCTATAAAGGACCAGACAGTCCATACCTTCGGGACTCAGCGAACCATAAGGAGCCTGTCACAAATGCCCTCATAGCGCCAAAGCAGCCCTGGACAGTAATGCAAAACACACAAGTCTAAATAAAACTACAAAAACAGGCAGTGGGCTGGATTTGGCCCTCAGGCTATAGTCTGTGGACTCCTGGGGTAGAAGGACAGCTAACAATATGAGGTTGCCTCTGCAAAAGAACCAGGATTGGGGCTTGGGAGACAGAGGCCACTAGCTCTGCTTCATGTCAAGCTCTGTGTTAACTATGGCAAATGCCATCCTAAGGAGTTTATGACTCACTAAACTCACCTAAGCCTCCTAATAACTCGAAACAGAAACTACCATTGTCCACGTCTTATAGGTGAGGACACGGAGGCACAGACAGGTTAAGTGGGTTTGCTCAAGGTCACACAGCTCGTCCCTGGTTGAGCCGGGGTTCACATCAGGCAGGCTACGTCTGGAGACTGTGTATCAGTGTTACTTTTTTAAAGGCCTTTGGAGGTGTTCTACTTCCTTAAATAGTGTGCTTCTAATATTCTAAACCACCAATTTTAATAAAAAATTCCATTATATATATATATATATGATTTCATTTATTTGAAAGAAAGAGAGCGAGCACAAGCAGGGAGAGTGGTAGGGAGAGGAGAAGCAGGCTCCCCACTGAGCAAGGAGCCCCAAGCAGGGCTGGATTGCAGGACCCTGAGATCAGGACCTGAGCTGAAGGCGGATGCCCAACCAGCTGAGCAACCCAGGCGCCCCAAGAATTCCATTCTTTTGTGTTTTAAGATTTCATTTATTCATTAGAGACACAGAGAGAGAGAAAGAGAGGCAGAGACACAGGCAGAGGGAGAAGCAGGCTCCACACAGGAAGCCCGACGTGGGACTCGATCCCGGGTCTCCAGGATCACACCCTGGACTGAAAGCAGAGCTAAACCGCTGAGCCACCCGGGCTGCCCCAGAATTCCTTTCTTATAATAAAGAAAAAGTATGGCTGCATGGAAAAAGAAACGATTTTTCTCTCCTTATGCTGAGACCACAAAACATCATCATTTCACTGGAGTGAATAAAAAAAAGTAAAGCATGTAAAATGATGCCAACGTCACACTGCCCACTGGGTCTCCTGTTCAAAGGAAATCGGATTGTGCCCTTTTTCAGGTAAGGAAAGTCACACGGGAGAAGAGAGTCAAGACTTTTTAGAAAAACAAATGTTTGAGGTGGGCACCTCCCCAACAAGTCCCTCAACCTCTCTGAGGCATAGCTTCTCCAATGGCAAAACAGGTCCTTCCATGCAGGACTCGGGGGTTGGCAAGCTTACGATGGGATGATGGGATTTGCACATAAAGCACCCAAAAACCGTTGAAAAATGGGGGTAGGAGGGTGGCCTGGCCCCTCTCCTGTGCCCATCACACCAATTCCTGCAGGATTGGCAGGGTCCGTTCCTGTGTCTGGTCCCCAGCTGGCAGCACACAGAGAGGCCGGAGCCTGCATCGTGGAGCCTGCATCGTCCGTAGCCGCAGTTTACCTTCTGCCAAAGGCTAAGGGAAGAACTGCAGCCACAGCAGGAACCTAGGCAGGCCAGGCCCAGAGCAAGGCCAGCACCCCATGTGGTACACCCTGGGACACAGAGGGAGGTGGAGGTGGAGGGGCAGGGTCTGAACCCTGAGGACATGTATCTGCAAGTTTCAGACCCCTGACTGCCCGGTATCCCAGACCCCAAAGCCATTTTACAGGTGGACAAGGTGAGGCCCAGGGAACCAGGCAGCAGCTTCTGAAGGAGCCTAGGAAGGCATCCACCCACACATTCTCCTGAGGCCCTGACCAAGGCAGGCCCAGGTCAGCCTCGTGCACAGGGCCTCAGAGGGACAAACACCTGAGTGTGAGTGTCCTAAAGGAGACCTGCAGCCTGCAATCCACAGCCGTCTCTGGGGTGCCAGCTCCACTCCCCTGTCCCCGGCAGCGTCCAGAGTGTGTGCCGATCTGGTGGGACTGTTACCATCAGCCTGGGATATTGTTACCCAGCCTCGTGGGAGAGGGAGAGGTGACGAAGGACAAGATAGGCTGCAAGCTTGGCCCTTCCCAACTGGCCCGGCCACTGGATGGGGCATCGCAGCAGGGGAGGAGGGTCCTTAGGGGCAAAGAGGAGGGCTGTGGGACCTGGCAGCAGACTTGCTGGGCTCAAATCCTAACTTCAGCAACACCCGACCCACCATCACCCCCGAGGAGCCCTGGCCCAGGAGGACAGTCCCTTTAAGGCTCTGGTGGGCGGGCCCAGCTGTTACCATGGAGCTCGCTGAGCAGTTTCTCAGTCTTCCAAATTCCAGGCCCAAACAGGAAGTGAGTCATGGCAGGAGAATGCAGGGCTCCCGGCCTTAGGGAGCCGCTCAAGGGCAACCAGGGGTCCCCCTGTGGGGGTCAGGCCTTTGCGGGGTGCTTGGCTCAACGGGGAGTGGGACAAGATTTCAGCCTCTGCTTGCGTCACAAGCTGGCGTGCAAGTGACAGGGTCTCAAACTCAACCCAAGTTCATGGGGGTTGACCAGGGTCAGGCAGGTCACACGGGGATCTCTTTGGGTCCCTGGCCAGACCCCCAACATCAGGGGCTGTGGAACACACGCCAAGAATGCGCTGAATGATGTACAGATGCTCACAGCACTGTCAGGGAGTCACCTTTGTCATCCCTACTTCACATAAGAGTAAACTGAGGCTCGGTTAAGGGGACCTCCCCAGTCCCAGTGAATTTTTGAACCCGAGAGCGCCCTTAGAGACAGGAAGGGAGCCAGACAGATCTGGGGTAGGATCCTGGTTTGGCCATTCCCTGACCCTTTCTTGGCAGAGATGGCCTCATCCTTCCAACCACTACTTACTGATCGTCTATTTCCCGAACGGACACAGGGACAAGCCAGAGCACACACGGCCTGCGGGAAAGACAGACGCCAAACAAAAGCAGTCCAGTAAATAAATAAATAAGTAAATAAAATCTCAAGACGTAATGGGAAACAATGACCAGAGACAACAATGCACGAGTGGAAGGTCGGGGGCCTCTCCCATGAGGGGACGTGGAAATGAAAAGAGGACAGCCTTTTCAAAAAGTGGGCAGAAGGGCAGCTCGGGGGCATATGTAAGCCAGAGAACTGCATCTGATAGAGCCCCCGAATTGAGTGTTTAAAGGACGGAGAGGCCTGTGCCGAAGGTTCCAGCGGGGTGGACACCAGGCCCTGCCGGGTCACACCCAGGACGGGAAATCCTCGCTGCTGGCACCCACTGGGAAGGCCAGCCCGGGTGCCAGCACATGTGGCCCAAGCTCAGTCCTTCCCGGCCTCAAAGAGGGCCAGTCAGCTCCACACCGGGGGCCTGGAAACAATTGACCGCCCCCGAGGCACTCCCCGCCCCCCGCTGGGCCGGGAGCCTCGCAGGATTGCAGGACTGCCATCATTGGGCCGGTGACCACACTGGCCAGCTACCCGTGCCTGGCACATCTGTCTGCGCTCTGGCTTCCGCCCCTGGAGGGAAGCCCACGCGTGATGGACGGAGGGAGGCAGCCCGGCTGGGGCGCTGACTTGGCAGATTTCTTTGGGCGGGTCAGGTCCCAGCAGAGGCAGCTCTGTGGGAGCCCCCCTGGTCCTGCGTTGTGGGCAGGTTGAGGTCGAGGTCAGGGCCTTGCAACACTGGGAACAGACAGTTCCTGCCCTTTGAGGTGGGTCCGTGCCGACCCCAGGGGTGTCACCTAAACTGTTCCGGGTGACACTGGCTGCACCTACACTGGCCGCTGACCTCAGCACACCCCCTCCTCCCCCAGAGCGCTCCTCTCGCTGGGGCAGCTTCCAGCCCACTTCGGGAGAGCAATGGACAAACTGCAGAGCACCCGCTCTCATGGCCACGGTGCCAGGATTAACTACTCCGCCACATGCCTGGGACCCGCCCATTCCGGCATTACCTCAGTTCCTCCTCACAACCCTCTTTACAGACAGGGAAACTGAGGCAAGGCTGCTCAAGAAGTTGCCAAAATGGGGGACACCGTAAGCACCAAGCTCTTGGCCCTCCAGGCAGTGGCCACAGGCCCTGCACAGGGCAGCAGCCAGGAGTCACTGAAGCCTCAGCTCCCCATCTGGTCGATGGGGAGGAGGGTGGATGTTCTCCAAGCAACTTTGGGGGCGCAGGATGCAGTCTGCACAGGCGGGTAAGGGTCCCTTCCGTGTACTGTTTTTCAGGCAGATGTATTTGCCAGGACACACATAACAATGTTTCATAAAGGACACCCAGTACCTCCAGACAAGGTAGGGAGACTTAGGGTGTGCAGGGGTGTGGTGGGCACACCCCGCCCTATCCCGGCACAGGGACAGGTCCTGCAACACGGTTCCGGGTTGAGAGGGGGCAAAGGTCCAGCTCCCCGCCCAGCTGCCCACAGGAGGCACCCAGGAGGCTGCTCAGCAGCGGAAGCAGCTTCACCTGGGACCTTCCTGTCCCAACTCCCCCCAAGTGCACGTACTACCCATGTCGTCTTTCAAGTGTCAACAGGTAACCGGGCGGCAGGCTTTGGGAGCCATTTTTGTTTTATTCTCTTCCGTTACCCTGTCCCCATCCCAGACCTCTGTGTTTGGGGGATGTGGGTGGTGTGCCCCGGAAATCTATTTTAAACCCCTCCCAAGCTGACATATTCCCAACCAGGTGCAGGAGAGTCATCATGGGGGCACGCCTTCCGGGTCACTCCTGGTGAGCCATGGTTCACCACGCCCCAAAGCCCTGTGGGTGCAGACTTCCTCCTGCCAAGCCCCGGAAAGCACCCTGCCCCAGAGGAACGCACTGGTCATGTCCAGACTTCCTGCAAGCTCGAGGGACTGAAGGTGGATGGGCAGGCAGCCCGAGGTGAGGGCCAGAGTCCTGACAACACCAGCTGCCCTCCGCCTCGGGGACAGTAGAGTCCAGTGTCACTGGCCACCTGCCCAGTAAACACCCTGGCAAGGGCCCCAGCAACATTCCCTCCTACATGGTCTGCAGAAAGCACCAAAGCCCTCGTGCAGTGTGGAGCTCGGGAATCACTGGCGCCTGCATCCCATGCCGAGGAGCACCTCTAGTTTGCCTTGGGTACAGCCTGAGTGGGGCGGACTCTGATGTGCAGGCAGCCTGAGAACCATGCGATCTGAGAAAAGGGAGGAACGGGGGACAGTGAAGCTGCAGGCTAGAGCAGAACGCGGGGAGCGCCCTCCAACAAGGGAATTTTATGCAGGCACACAGAGGGCGGGGAGCACACATAGTGCCTAACGGGTGCTGTGCTCACCATGTGCCAGCCGCCCCAGCTGGCATCTACCCCTGCCCCAGAGCCCTGGCAGGGACGCCTCCACCTCACTGACCCTGAAGTCCAGCTCTTAACCACCACACCCTGCTTCTGGGCGTACCGTGAAAGCCCAAGAAGAAAAGCAGGGCCTTTTCATGAAAACCTAGAATATCATAAGCCACCTTTTTCCCCCTACTGTCTGGGTACCAAACTGTGTGCCAGCCACAGATGCCCAGAGAGCCAGGGTTTCCAATCTGGTTGTGAAATGGATGTAGTAGGATCACAAACAGCAATCTAAGGAGATAGCAAGAAACTGTGGAGTGCAGAGACAGAGGGGAACGGCCCTCTCAGCTCTCTTAGTAATAGTGTGTACGGGTCTACATCCACAGTCGGTCTCCAAGGACTGTGGATCACCATCCGAACAGCCGACACACACAGACATGGGCAAGAGACAAGCCTTAATATACAGATACAGGTGGAAGCAAGCACAATTCCATGTTTGTGTTAACCTAAGCCTCCAACAGCAAACCAGAACCTCTTGGTAGTTACCAATTTTGAGATCCACCTTGACACCAACCCTGCCATTGGAGTTACAAGATTCTCTTTGGGGGAAGCCATCCATCTCTTCCCATGGCACTCAGGGACTATTGGTAGGTGCTCCCCTAACCCCCACCCCCACCAGGAATCTCAGCCGTGGCACCAGCACCCCTAAGGAGTATCAATGGTCTGAGATGCTCCCTCACATCTCGTCATTAGTGGCACATACCTTGGTGGATTTGGATTTATGGAGGACGCGAGCATGAGTCCACTGGCCCAGGTGCTGAAAGCAGCCCAGAGAACTGGCGGTTATAACCGAGTTACCCGAGTCATCTTCCTCAGTCGACTGAGCCTCCCCACTGCCGAAGCTGGATACAACCTAAGAATCCTGGAGCTCTCGGGGGCAGGTCTGTAAGTGATCGAAGCCCTGGACACTTAAGGCGGCTCAGAGTGACACATCCAACGCTAAAACAAGGCAGGGCCACGGCCCTAACTTGTGCTGTGACAGAGGTCTTCACCATGAGTTTTTGTGACACACAGCAAACACCCCTTCAACCCAGATTCAAAAGGCGCACAACTCCCTCATCGGAGAGTTAAAGACCAGTGACGTGAGGCCACCTGTATTTGCTGGCCCGTGGCATCTCCTCGGGTAGGCACTCTGTCTGAAAATAGGGGCACACTCTCGTGTGGACAACTTTTGCTCTGAAAAGGAACCACTTCACACACCACGAAAGCTTCCCCATGTGTCTAATACCTACCCCTCTGGTTTTAAACTGCACTGGAACACGGTGAAATCAGTCCATTTCCAAGACTAGAGACTCCAGGTACATTTCCCACAGTGATTTACATCCCCAAACTGCATTACCCAGCGCTCAGCGCTAAGTCCTAAGTAACCATCAATCAACACTGCACATTTTTAATGGCTGCACACATGAAAGACAAACATTAGGAACAGGAAGGTTATTCTCCAAAACGATTCAGTTTTTACCTTTGGGGAGGACAAACTAAAAGGACCTTTATATTCATGTCCAACATTTTAATTCTCTATACAAAAATGTATGTGAGTTTTTATGTGCAAAAATGATCAGCCACAACCCAGAGCGCTCAGGGGCTCCCCCGATGTGGAGGCAGATTATAGATGCAGACGGAAATGCGCCCAAGGAATTTGAGTCATTGAGCTTTATACCATTCTTTTTCTTCTTGATATATACCTATTTCACAGATGACAAAACCAGCCCAGGGAGACAAACTTACCCAGGTTCTCACACCCATTAGTGGTGGAGTCAGCACTCAAATCCACAGGCTTTCGAGCAAAGATTCTTCCTTCACATAAGGGGGTAAAAAAGCAAATGAAAATGGTGAGATCATCCCCGCCTGCAAATGGTACAGATAGCCAACACTGGCTCAGATGTAGGGAGAACCATGTGGATGCTTTCATTAACCGGCATTTTACAGAAGGTCCTCGGGCAGGACCCATCTTACCTGCAGAAATTTGTCCTACAGAAACTGAAAAACACTATGAAGTTCCCTACTACACTACCACTAATTACGAGAAGCTAAAGGCTCATCCATTCAAGGAGTACCACTGAGTCATAAAACCTCCTATATAGACTCTGACGCAGCGAAGATCTGTATACACTGTAAACAGGTGTGGCTGGACTTTGGTGGGGAGTTTTATAGTGTTTCTTCAGAACATTAATGCCATACAAATGCAACAAGAGGCCCTCAGAAACTCAGAACAGCCATCAGTGAGACTCCTCAGTTTTACCAAGGACCCGGCCCGGTTCGTGTTGGACCCTCCAAACCTGTCCTACCTGCGGTCTGCTGAACTTCACAGAGAACATGCAGGTGTGTAGCAGAAGTTAAACCCGGATCTCAGCGCGTCACACGCATCAGTGCAACATGTGGAGTGACAGGACGGCAGGCCTGGGGACGTGGGCCTGCTGGTCTCTCAAAATGTCAGACATTACACACCACAGAAACATTACAGTAAGGAGTCTGCAGGGTGGCCATGAACAGAGTGGTAACTGCTTTCAGGGAGGGGGGAGTAGGTACAATGGACATCTGACCAGCACCACCACCTTTAACTAAATTAGACAGATGAACCTTCCATTTCTTTTACCTTTATGATAAAGGAGGGCTCCTCTGGCAGAACCTTTCGAGTCACCGCCCCTCTCCCTACCCAGAGAGTCTGGAATGGATCTCTGAAGGACCACCCCCAACCCTGTCACTAGACACCTAGGTAGTCACTCTCATGAAGTTGGCAGGCTCTAACAAACAATATGAAATCAGATGCAAGGAGGCAAATATACTGTCACAACACCCCTCAAAAAAATCATGCCAAAAATTCAGTGATTCATTCATACTTTTCGCCTACGCAGCCTGTGTTCCCAACTAGATCCCCAGCTCCATTTCCAAAATCATCCCTTGGCATCTTGCACCTTCACTGCACTGAGGTTTGCTCACCCTCTTTGGACTTCGGCTGCACCCCTTGACTCTCAAAGGAAGAAGCCGCCCTGTTTTCACTGCTTGCGGGGAACCCCTATGGCCCAAAGACATAGTCAACTTTAATGTGTTCCAATACCCCTAGGGAGGGGGGAAAAATTAAGAAGGATGGTTCTTATCTAAAAGCCTGCACTTGATTACATCAAAAAATTCAAATGTGATGACCAAAACAAAACTGCAGACAAGCCCCATAGTTTTTCAGTTTTTTAAATGATTTATTCATTGAATGATTTAAGGTGTGTACCACTACTCCAGGTTGGGTAAATAAACCACATTGAAGAATTTGACTGTGGGTCTTTAGATTCAGCCAAATGCTTTCCATTAATTTTGCTCTATAAGGTACTAAACATTATAATTAAGTTTTTAATGCTTCAGCCATGCTCAGAACACTGCAGCAGAAGGATGAACTCAACCCACTCATGCCAAGTTAGGGTGACAGGAACAGATCTAACGAGCTGTGATGTCTAAAAAAAATCTGAGAATCTAGCTTAAAAGATAAAGGGAGGTTCCATTCTCCCAAAGTAAACTGTTAAGTTTTAAAATTCAGCCTACAATGTTCTCAAGAGACTGAAGAAAAAAAGAATGTTATTAAAAAAAGGTACCACACAATATGCAATCTTCCATGATTTGTTTGCATCTAAAATGGCACAAAGGTTTCAAAAATCTAGCAGTCAGAACTAAGTATTCCTATGAGAAATCATTTCCCTTTCTACTCCTAGATCTTAGGGTTATTTTGTGCTTGGAGGGTGGGGGAAGGGGGTCGCGGGAGAGAGCCAGGAGACAGAGCAGGTGGAGGAGTTATGAGGAGGTTGACAAATAGCATTTGAGGTTAAATGCAGTGGAAGAAAGTAACGAGTGCTAAAGTTTTTTAAAAGTTTAATGGAGCCAATAAGGCATATAAATCGTGTTCTGGCAGACATGAGACCTGCTTTCTCTTACCAAAGAAAATGGCACATGTTTTATCAAAATTTGACAATCAAGAGTAAAGGGTACTGAGATTAAGCGTCAGAGCACCAACTAAAACAAAAACAAAAAAAATTAAAAAATGGTTATTCAACTCAGAGGGAGGAACTAGAACCAAGGCATAGAGGGGAGGTTATACAGGTGTTCCTCAATCTCAAAATCCTTTAGGAAGAGGAGTTCTGGCCACTCGTGAGCAACGCTTCACATCACCAAACGCCAATTCCAGAATCTAAATTTACAATGACAGAAAAAACAAAGATAACTCCAAATGCATTTCTGGGCATATTCCAAAGGGAAGCTTGAAAGTATTCATAATACACAGGCTTGTCTGTTTCAGGTAAAATGACATTGCTGTAATTCTTCCTCCTATTATATTCAAACAAAAACTGATTCACTTTCGCAAAAATTTAGAAAACACCTCACTTTCATTCCTAGTTTAAGTATGGAATTGACTTGTTTTTAACTAAGGGCTAGATCTATAACGAGCACAGAACTTCAGCTCACACATCTGTGACATTCCATTCACCTCCCACCCAGTCAATGAATATTATGGTTAACTTAGCAACATTTCTTCACAGAAAGATTATTATTAAATGGCTGAAGGAATTGCAAACTTCAACAAAGTGCTGTAAGTTAATTACTGGAAAAAACCCTTACACTGATTTGCAATGGTCTTTTCAGGATAAAAACAGGAAGTTAACTGATACTGGACTACAAGTTTGCAAGGAAACATTTTCACTGTCCTACTTGATATAATATAATAATATGATAGAATAAATTACAGTACCTGGCAGGCTGACATCAGTTCTTCTTCTAAAAAAGACTATCATTCAGTTCAAGATATTAAAAATGAAGAGGAAACAATCAAACATGCTCTAAAACATTGTGGCTACAAGAGGTCTTATAGGGACTCAACAGAGGATCTACTTGGAACCTTTATTTAGGTCTACCTAACATCTAGAGAGCCTCCATGCGATTCCATCTCTTCCAGAATAAGATTCCAAACTGCAATTGTTAGGGGAGAGGGACTGCAGAGTGGGCTGTTTCTACTTAAGTTGTGATCACATTATTAGCAGATAAAAGACCTTTATCTCCCACCATTCCAACCGAAACTGCACAAAGTAGGGCATTCATAAAAAAAATGTGGAACAGGACACAAGACTGGAATCCCTACCCTCCCCCACCATCCATCGCCCTCTTGCTAATACTGAACCAAAAAGGAAGCCCATCCTCAAAGGTCATGACCTCTCTACTTCAGGTCCCCCTTGAATGCAGTCTACATGTTTACATTTACCATAAGGAACAGTACCCTGCATGGGAAGTAGTACTTGTCTTAAAAACGGGAGTATTTTAAGCCTACAGGGTCAATCTGGGGACAATTTAATAATATTGCTACTTTTAGAGCGCTAACACACACAAAGTGAATCCGATAAAGTTCTGTGTATTGATTCAATATTAAGTATTAATTGCATGACCATCATAGCACCTCTTTACATCACACAATCACCAGAATTAGAAACTGCTTGGAAAACTAAAACAGGGCACAGTCCAATCGTTAGAAGTTGCACACTGTGACTACATAGAGACCAGGTGCATGGTACAGTGCTGCTGCAAAAAATGGAAGCCTGCAGATTTGACGAGGAAGCCAAATCATGGGTTTGAGATAATTTTAGGAACCTGGCAATACTGTTGAAGCAAAATACTCAACACAGCAGGAAATGGACCAAAAAAAAAAAAAAAAAAAGAAAAAAGAAAAAGAAAAAAAAAGCATTCTATAAACCAAATAAACATCTGATATTTCCTTTCCCTTTGAGAATAAATACAGTTAAGGTCACTTTTAGCCTTGGAACGGATATATGTTTGCCTATGATGATCTTGCTAATGACTACACGATATCTGATGTCCTCTGCTAGGATTATAGTTTTAAGAAAGCCATAGTTACAAGAGGCATCTACTGTAAATACCTAGAACTTCCTTTTATGGCAACCACTATAGAATTCACTTGTCTTAAACAGTGAACAAGGGAAGATGGCCTCATGTTTCCTTTGCAATAATAGTATATGTTGAGGATCAAGTGGCTTTCAAGCAGCATGGTGGGTGTGAAAATGTCTGCAGTTTAGATCATTCTGTTGCGTTTATGGGTTGGTGAGTCTGTAATGACATCGCCACACTGGGCTGAGGTACGCTTTCTAGTTCCACCATTGTCCAAGTGGAGTGCCATTTCTTCTGATATGAAAGTGTTCAAATCGACATCATGGAGTCCATTTCTCCTTCGACTAGCATTCGATCCACTGCTTACATGTGTAGGAGAGCCTGGGGTACTCGAACGCACGCTTATACTAGCCATTGCACCACTAAGACCTAGGAAGAAGAAAACAGGTTTTAGAGTTGCTCGATTCTGTAACCCTCTTGAAAGCAACCCACTTTACTCTCAATGTTTCACAGGGTCAAAGGAGGTCAGCCTGCTTTCCTAAGGGGTCACCAGGGAGCACTTATGCTTTCTTCTGGAAAAACAGATTGCTGGGCTTTGGACATAGGGAGATATTCCCTTAGTAATACAAATAATGTTGTAGATATTGGTAAATTACCAATTGGAAGCACACTGTGTCGCAAAGCACCATGCTAGGGCATTCACATATATCACAAAACACTCCCACCTACTCTGCGGGACGTATATACATATATACTACTTGTAGTTTATGGCTGAAGATAGCAGGTGCCTGCTTTTAAACAGGACAGTTTTGCTATCTGGTTACCATCCCCAACAGGCCCCTCCAGGGTTGTGTATGCAGACACATGGGGGGGGGGGGGGCGGCGAGCAATCATTTCCAGGTCTTGGGGGGGGGGGGCGGGCTTGTTCCAACTACCCTTCCAAATAAGGTGACTTTTTAACTTATCATCTAAAACAGAGCACTTTTGAGCCCCTAAAAGGGGTCACTATTAAAAAGTATGCTGGGACATCAAATATAAAATCAGTCTGTCCTTGGACAAATCAAGATGATCACCAAGATCTGGACTGTATTTGGTTGGTACTCCTTAGGACAGCCTACCTTATTATCATATATAATCCCTCAGAGAAGGAAGGAGCACAATGCTGCTTGTTAATAATAACAAGAATAAACCCAGCACTCATTGTTGGACACTTATTCCTTAGAATAGTTACAGAGGCTAACATATGTTCCACGCTGAAACATACAGGATAAACCTGTGAGGGGCACCAGTGAGGCCAGGAAACATTAACCATAGTGGTAAGTTTGAAAACCTCCCAACCTGGACAGTGGGTCTCGTCTTATGAACTTCCCCTTATGTTATTCTAGTCTCACAGGAAATCTTGTTATTGTTGGACTAAATGTATAGAATATGATCTAGTATAACCAATGTTCCCAAAGAGCAAAACCATAATTATCTTAGATTTTAAAATAAGCTTAGAGGTTGGCTTGGTAGGGGCCCCTAATTTTATGCTCTGTAAATGTGATTTAAATTTGATCATTAACTCGAGAAGAAAGTCTCTGCTTTCTACCACATCAAAATCTCTTAATAAATTCCCTTGGACATCGTTCTTACTCTACAAATACTCCGTGAACATTCTCAGGTCCACGGCCTCCCTTAGGCTGACCATGTTCTACAGCCCACACCTCTTCTCAACTGTTCTCAAGTGGCCTACCTGGCACTGATCAACCCTCTCACTGCTCTCCCAGTGGAAGATGGGTCCTCCCTCCCCACTGATGGTCAGAGGAAGGCTGATCAAGTCCCTTTTCAGCTCTAAACTGTTCCAAGGCTGGTGCCTATTTAGAATATATATACTTATGACATATATGCATACATATATGTATATATATATGACAAAGGCAGTCATCTTGGAACACTTCCTATGTCAGGTGCTGCTACACTAAGTACTTTTAAAATTTCAGACTCAAAATCATCCCTCAACATTTGTATTACCAGTTTTGCAGATAAGAAACCAAGGCTGAAAGGTTGAGCAAGTGACCCAAGGTCACACAACTCCTGAGCAACAGCTGGGACCCAAACTCAAGCACAATCTAACAATTACTCTCCCTTCCTGCCCTCTGCGCTCCCATCAGGTGGGCAGACATGCACTGCCAGAAGCAAAGGACCTGTGGCTCCTTCCGAGGACTGAGCCTGCACCTCCCCTTCCAACCGAGTCAGCTCCTGCAGACTGAGGCCTCTAGGGCCTCAGGAGCCTCCTCCCACTGAGGCTTCTCTCCAGGTTCTCCTACCTCTCTCAAGTCTCTTGCTGGCTCCTCTTCCCTCCTGCTTGAAACTCTCCGCTTCCTGTTCTCCAGCCTGCCCGCTCCTTCCTCAGTGGCCTCTGCGGGCTTCTCTTCTGCCCTGACAGGTTGGCATCACCCAGGGTGGTGTCCTGGACCCCTTAGCTTACCTACAAGGCCTCGTTTTCCACGAGAGCAGGCATTTCTCCTGAGCTCAAGGGCCCCAGCCACATCTCTGACTGCTGGACATCTCCAGTGTAACATCAGAAAGTAACTGCATTTCCTCCTCAGCCCACACAGGTTTATTAAACATAAAAAGAAGGGAAAAGACACACCTCGGGCACACTGTCTACAGCACCATACGATCCTGTCTCTTCCCATCACCGGGGTCGGTTCAACTCTACCTAAAGCACACAGTGCCTGGCACACAGCAATCACCGAATTCTGCTAACAGGGATGTGCTTCAAAGTCCTGCCCATTTTGAAATCCACCGAAACCCTAAGCTCCTGATGTTCATCTCTCCAACGCTAGGAAACAAACCCAGGTGGCTCTCCTCTTAAATCTCTACCATCAAGTTTTTTAAAAATCTAAATTCTTCCCAAATTGCTAGCATTTTTTTTTCCAGCTCTCCACCACAGTTTGAGGGAGAGCTGTGCTTTTTTCTAACCTAGCAGCCTGCAACAAACTACTAAGAAGTGTCCATGAACTTAAAAACAACCTTTTCATAGTGGTTTCAGAATGCAGGATGTCCTAACATACATAATTACACTGCAAAGTTTGGGCCCTCAGCACAAAATCAGGCTATTTACTTCAGTAATTAAACTGAGGATCCCCTTTACCATTTGAAACCATCAAGAGAATTCAACCACCTCCCCCACCCCAGAACCCCTCTTGTGAACATAGCATCACGTTTAGCACCTAAGGACAAATACCCAAGGCCGACACAATACTCCACCAGAAGTTAAGGCACATCAAGCAAGTATTTCTATTGTTTCCACTGCTATTCTCCATGAAAAAGAAGAGATATTAAATTATCAATTTGGTCAATTTGAAAATTCCCCAGTAACTGCTAGAAAATCCATCTTTTTCTGTTGGGTGTAGGACTAGGGGCTTGGTTTGACAGCTGAAGTCAAGTCATAATGTGCAACATTACCTGCTTTCTATCTACTCTCAGCAGTGAAAATTCTTTTCAAAGTTTATCTAAAATCTTCCCCTAAAAGACTTTCCGTGTCAAAAAAAAAAAAATTAAGATTAACAACCAAAAAATATGCATTTTAAACAGCCCAAATTTTATTTTATAAACCAATGACAGCTACTGGAAGATGCTTCAGGAAACCTTAGCTAAGCCACATGAACAATCAGGCCTATACAAATACAGAGAGTCTGAACATGCTTCAGAGCTAAAAACTAAGTTGTACGGCCCAAGGGCATACAACTTAATTTCTACCAAAACACACTTTTTCAAAAGGACTATGGGAATATCAATTGACAAAAGCAGCAGAACAAGTAGTATGATTAGACAGAAAAGTCTCAATTGCTTAACACAAGATAAACTCAGTTTTAAAGTTTCCGCATCCATTTTAAATGATTAGTCCAGGAATAGGAAAAAAAAAAAAAAAAAAGATTAGGATGATTTCATCATACTTTGAAAAGAATGCTCCCACTGGAGCTAAAACAAAGTCACAGTCCAGGTTATATAGGAATCTAGGTTACATGGTCAATTGTTAAAAGTAGCACATAACTATTATTTTCATATCAAGTTCATGCTTGAGATAGTAAGAAAATTCTGTTTTCAGAATTAATTACATGTCATTCCAGTTTGCCAGCACGGAGTCAGGTCACACACAGGCATAGAAAGAGCAAGTGCAGAATTGGTCCACCTCCCTTCCTCCGTCCACCAGCAGCCTGTGGCCTGGGTGCTTCCTCTACACTGTCTAATCCCCCAATGCCCTTCAGCCTAGGAGGGCAGAGGGCCAGCCCGGGAGGAGAAAACGCAAACTTGTCATTACTGTCGATCCACGATCCATCCACTCAGCACAGGCTCAGGACCCAGGGCCAGATCTGCTCCACCAGTTTTCTCATCTCCAGTTATGAAAAGAGGGGATCTGAAATCCCCACAATTTGAACGAAGTGGTAACTTCCTGACTGGAACCCCAGGAAACTGGCATTCTTGCATTTCAAATGAATTGGGCTATTCAAGTGGGGGACGCTCCCTTTGCACAAAGTGGTGTTCTGAGGTTTTAAGCAAGCAAGCACTTGTGTGTAAATGTTGTGTTTCAAATGAACCAGGGAAGGAGTTCAAATCCTTGAAAAAGGAATTCTACTAAGATTTTAATAATTTGAAGTAGATACCACTCCCCACCCCAATATGCAAATTGTAATACTGAATTTTTATTGAAGTAAAGCACACTAAATCAAACCAGTTACAAAGATACATGTGTCATACCAAGAAAACATTTTCAGTTATGCTGACAGCCCAATGCTTTCAAATTTTCAAAGACAGTTTTAATGCCAAGGAAAAAAATGCTCACGACGTTAAAATGAAAAAAGCAAGATACAGTACCATATATGCAATATGATCTCGACTATGAAATATAGTTTTAATATTTATACATTGAAAAAAAGACTGAAAGAAAATGCACCAAACATTTAACTGTAGTTACCTCTATATAGTGGGATAACAAGATACTGAATTTTTTACTTTTCGGAAATTTTCAAACTTTCCAAGAAACTGGTATTTATAAAATCAGAAAACTAGTGGAAAAATTAAACTCAAACGTTAAAATGCTTCATAACTACCAGTACTAGGTGAGTAAAATGATGAGGCATGGCTACATGGACTCCTTTTCACATCAATGAAAAAACGTCCGACAAAATTTTACCGCAAGTTCAAAAACAATTTCCTATGGTAGCTTTAGTAAGTCCTACCCCCAGAAACTTCCGCAGCTAATATCTAATCTTAATATACAGAAAATGCCAACTTTTCATCAAAAACTTTAATGCTGTGTTAATTCCCTTCATTTTTCTTGTTCTCAAAAGCTGGCTTGAACAAAGGGCATAATTTAGAAATTCCAGCCTTCAGAGGAATTTTAATTAAAGATTCTTTGAAATAATCAATTTTAAGCAATTAAAGTGATGAGACTGCTTTGGTGCATTAATCTCTTAACATCTTAATTTCTAAGCATGTTTTTAAAAATATATTAGTGTTAAGTAAACTATGGATAGTTCTGTTATTTCAGGAAGATGCAGACTGCAACATTCAACATGCTTTTTATTAAGTCTCTACTATGGTGTTCACACTCTGCACTAGGAATATGGACAGACAAGAGGAGAATTTGGAAGGACTTTGACGGATGGATCAAAATCCCCCAAAGGTCAGTTCCAGTTAGTCCTCCGTCAACAGAAAGTTACAAGGAGTTTCCCGTATACTATACCATCAGTTTAAAAATACTTAACCTAAACATCTGTGTTAGCTATCAAAATCTGTTTCTAAATATTTAGCTCTATATATGGAAGGGGAAAAGAGTGATAAGGAGAGGGGAAGAAACAGAACCAAGCAAATACTTAACTTCTTAAATGTACTGGACCTCAGGGTATCTGGCAAATTCTATCAGAAACCTTGTTCTCACCGAAATTTCTTCTCTTTTCTATTGCTCTGGTGCACACAGGCTCAAGAATGTTTTCTGACAAATTAACAAAAGCTCCAAAAACCTGTGCTAAGAAAACGAACACCCTATGGATTCAGACTTCCTGGAATCTACAGGTTTTCATGAACACTACTAGAAGAAGGTACCAGTGTTATACAATGAATGACAACTTAGGAATTTGCCTTACACATTTTTCCTAGGTAAAAATTCCTATCTGATCTTTTACATTATTCTGAAAAAGCCCTATATTCAGTTCCTTCAGATTCAAGAATCTATCAAGCAATTTAATGATTCAAGAGAATAAGAGTCACCATGTATGTAGCCCAGAAAAGACTTTGTTAGGCAAAAAAGAGGAGCCAGAAACGGAGTCTATTAAACTCCTAGGGCAATGGTACTGTCTGTCTCCAACTGACTGTGTGTATTTATATACTTCAAATACTCTAAGAGAATTCTATCAGGCTAGAAGCTCCTCAAAAATATTATGGAACTCATCTTTGTACCACAGGCCCTATCACTAGCCTCTAATAGTGCTTAGTATTCAGTGTTCAGCAAATGCTGGGCAATAGAAAAGGCTACAGAATGAAAAGGATTTGAACTGCAGAAATCAGAACTCAATAACACCACATCCACCAAAAGGGAGGGGTTTTAACTAAAAATGGTTCATATATCAAAATTCAAATCAAAGGAGCTGATGTCTTAACTAAGTGCTTTCTTTAAAACAACAAACTTTCCTGTTTCTCTCCTGTGTCTGAAGTTTCCCGTTAGAGCTGGCCTGGCCTCTTTCAGGACTTATACCAGTGAGTGATGGATACAGCCCACTGCCTTTTTAAAACTTGCTAATTTAAACATGAAAGGAACTTCAAACTGGGCAAGGTGAGATCCTAAAGCAAATGCCAATGACAGCAGTTCCCAAGAAGCCTACAGGCCTTGCAGGTTAGCCCACCACCCCCCACCTCCCACCCCCCCCCACCCCCCCTAGAGTGTGAATGGATATAATTTACAGAATGGACAAACCTAGGCTCAGGGAGGTTAGTTCCTAATACCTCAGTGAAGAATGTCATCAAAATTGACTTTTGGAACTAAAATCAGATGTTTCTGATCTGCACAGAGCAGTCTGTATCAGGGCCGGGAACCTACAAAGATCACCTATGGGATGATAGATAGGAGTGAAGTCTGCCTTGCCCAGCCTGGTCTCTCTTCCTGTCCATGAATACATGTCCCATTCCTCCTCTGGGCCCCTTTTCACCCAACCCCACCCCCAGAACAAAATACAAAATGAGACCAGACTTCAATCTAAGGCTTTCTAGACACAACACTAGCTTGGGCAAGTCAACTGGGAATCTCTGTCCATCCAGCAGAAAGAGTAGCACCAACTTCACTGGTTTGTATCAGCAAGAAAAATGAAAGAAAAATGAAAAAAGCTTCCGATTCCAGCAAGTAATGTTAAGTAACAGTAAGTTTTACACATTATACTTCCCCTCTAGAGTGATACAATTTAAAAGACCATCCTTACTGAAAAGGGAGGGGGAAAGTATCCTCAGAGGTTACCTGAGCTCCAGGTCTACTCTGCAGTAAAATACCACCCAGAGGCAAGGAGGGCACTCACAGGATTTAGAACTAAACAGAAGTCCCACTTCTCTCTCAAGGTAAAAAACACAGTGTTGTGAAAGGGTAGGTAAGGTACTTTGCTTAGTTTCTCATTTAATCTAACACCTTACACAGTACATGGCCTTCCACAAGGGAGCAGATGGCCTTGGAAAAGTCAACCGTCTTGCCCAAGGGGATACTGGGAATGGAGCCTACCTACAAAAAGTCTTAACTACTCTTCTATAAAGTAAACCAGAAACATAGCAGGTCACGAACTATTCATCATCAAGCCTACTCAATGAGATTCACTTACAACAAAAAAACCCGAGACAAAATTTATTTTCTGATGTCTTTATAGAGAAGAAAAATAAGCCTAGAGACCTTTCCCACCCCACCCTCAGACCCATAGGGGAGGGACCACAAATGTACAAATGTGGAGGCACAGTGGCTAAGAGCATGCACTCTGGAGACAGGCAGGTGCGCAGTATCTTTTCTACCACTCACTAATCTATTCCACTAAAGCCAAGTAAGCCCCTTTCTTCATCAACGAAATAGCAGTAACTCAAGACAAGCACTGGATTAAATGAGAACCTCCTCAGTAGAGTGCTGGCACAAAGCAAACACTAACATAGCTGTAACGGTACACACCTTCAAGCCCCCCGTTCAGTCTCAGTTTTTCTTTTGCAGCTCTCCTAAGGTACACACCATTCGCTCTACCCTCACTGCAATCATCCCAGATCTGTGATCCTCCAACTCTTCCATCCTAAATATTCTCTGCCCCCACTGTGTCGTATCCACTCACATTAACAGACCTCAGAATGCTGTTCAACTCAGGACATACCCACATCAGGTTCTCTCTGCCAGGTTCTGTGAAAGCCAGGAGCTTTAAGACAAGGCCCTGCCCTCAGGGAGCCCCAATCCATTTGTGGGGATAGCCACAGAAACAAAGCCTAAGGGGAGAGAGACCATCAAGCCAGGCTTCAGAAGGGAGAACTGGAAGAAAGTTTTGTTTTGGAAGAGGCACTTGATCAGTCTTTAGGTATGAGAAGGTAGGGGGATAGAACTGGGAAAGAGTATGGAGATATTCCTTAGAGCACAGTATGGTTAAGGTACCTGGGCCAAGGTCAAGACCCGTCAGAAGGGCCTCGCAATGCCATGCTAAGTTCTGACTTCAACAAACTATTAGCTGTAAACGAAAGTTATTTTTCATTGAAGTGACAAGATCGAAAAAGACTACTAATCCAGTGGCCCCAGGAAACAAGGCCTGAAGACTGGTTCACCTCAGGGCCAGGAAGCATGAGCAGAAAGGAGATTATTCCAAGAGCACAGGGCTCACCTCTCCCAAAGAGCCTTCTTTTTCTCTCAGCACACAGCCAGGCTGCACAGTAAAATGTCCCTTTCTGCCCCTAGATTGTTTTACACATACCACATTCATGATATTAAAATAAATCAAAGTATGTGTTGGCCTCAACAGAAATGGAAGCACTAGCTCTTCATTGATACATTCCCAGAGACAGCACAGAATCTGCCATGTATGCATTTGAATGGCTCAATGAGGAAAAGACAGGCACCTGCAGTGGGCCCCGAAGGGGGAAAAGGGGAAGTCCCGTGTGAAACCCTGTGTGAAACCCTGTGTGAGACGGATGACTGCGGGGATGCTGGAGAGTGGAAGTCTGCCAGAGGACACTGGAGGACAGCACCTGCAGTCAGAGACAGGGATTAAACTCCAAGTATGGGGTCCTGCAGGAGGCGGCTAGGGCTCAAGACCTGGGGAGTGTAACCTAAGTCAGTGAAAGAGCCTGAGGAAAGATCAGAGGCTGAAAGAGCATACAAAGGAAAGCAAGGCCCCAAATGAGAAAGGATGCCTAAAAAGGCATCATCAGAAAGGGAGACGGAGAACCACAAAACGGTCCAGAAGATTTTAGGTCCATCTAAAATCTGCTACATTAAAAACAAGGTGGCAGGTACGAATTCAGCACCTGGTAACTGCTTGGTGTTCTTATTTTAAGACAAGAATTAACGAGGCAAGGATAAAAAAAAAAAATCAGCTTAGCACATGCTTATGTCTTTTTCTCTGACTTCTTGGGGAGTTTAATATCCAGGATAACTAGATTCCATGGTACACAGGGAAAAAAAGCAACCTATATTGCAGACCAGTGCCAAAATAAAGCAACAGATTACATTTTATAAGCCTCAGTAACCAACAGATTTGACTGAAATTGTTTGACAACTATTAATGTATGTATGACTGAAATTGTGTTGAGTCCGAGGCTGAGGAGGATCTCAGAAGATCTTACTCATTATCACACCTTCTGTGTCTATGGGAAATAAACACTCTACCAGTATCTTACATGTTTGCCATTTTTCTTCAAATAAAATGCCTATTTTAGGTGTATATAGATGTGTGTGGTATAGGTTGAATATTTAGGAGCTGATGAAGAAAAACTATGCAAGAACACTGTCCTCTCATAAAAAGGAATAGGATGATGTGACCTCCTACATTCATGTTTGCTGATTATAAACTAAGAAGTTTGCCTCAAAGTTCTTCATGCAACTCTCTTCCTATCCCCCCCCCCACACTTGGTAGTCCAAAACTTCATGGATTTAGACTCTCTTCCAATGTTGATCCACCTAAGAACTTCACAATTGGACTTCAGTAACATTTCACAGATCCAGCTAAGCAATTATATGCAGAACTAAATTCTGACAAGAATGTACCCTACTCAAGATGTCACCATATAACATTTTTAGAAGATCATCTGCACAGTTTTCACTTCAATTTACAGACTATCCAATTAACTCAGATGAGGACACCGTTACAAAGTTGGTCATTAATCTGCCTTACAATTTAGTGAACAATGCTCTATCACTAGAAATCATTCAAATAACTCAAACCAGACTAGAATTTTCCTCAATACACTGACATTCTCTAAAACCACAACAGCACAAAACTCAGTGTAATTTATGTTCTATATACTCTTTCAAGGGGCCATATTACTTGACCACAACAGTGTTTTAACTAAAAATCTCAGTGTAGGAACCTTAGGAGTACACAGAATCTCCAGTATATCCTGGACTGGCACTACTTGGTAAGTCTATTGAAGAGAAAGATTACTTTTTCTACATAGCTTTATAATTAAACTTTCTCAAACTTCACAATTTAAATGTAAATCAAGATTATAAATAGTCTATTCTTAAAACTATATTACTAAAACTCCAAAAATTCAGGATAATAACAAATAACAAGCTTATCAGTCAAAAAAAAAAGGGGGGGGGGGGGAGTTGGTGGAGATAAGACCTGGCCCTTTTTACAACATATATAACTACACTAAGATTTTATAACAGGAGTGGCATTTCTAAGACTTAAAACTATCTTCTAAAGTATAGTATAAAATAGAAAAAAGAAACTTTTATGAGAGAGGTATGGAATGAATCTTAAATGCACTTGATGATAAGGAAAATCAGAATGCTTAGAGACAACCACATCCCAACCCAACTGTGCTTGGACAGGCCAGCTACCTGACACTACACACGCTTCCAGTTATTTGTTCCAAACTTAATGGTAAAAGATGTGAACTCTGTAACTAAGAACACATCAACCTCATTTTTGCCTGAGTTTAACAAGTTCTAATGGCATTGACTATTCCCTGCATTAGAAACAGCCAGCAGTCCTAAGTACACATAGGAGGGACTTCTTGCAATAAATGCTAGCATTTTTAACTTATCAAACTGTCAGGAGGAAAAAAACACTTCTTCCAACCCCATGTTCTGATTAGGGTTTTAGGTAAGGAATCAAGGTCTGCCAAAGAGAACAAGAATCTGTACAAGCATTAAAGCTTCAAAGATATAGAAGCTCTGTGCATATATATCCCATCTTTTTAATACCAGGTTACTTAGTGTTTAGATGACCCTATACTATGGCCCAGGAATGTTCCGTCAAGGCCTCCTAACCCAACTAATTACTTCTCTCCTCTTAGTCACCTGCACCATCCATGTTTTCTGTTCAGTTCCAACTAAGTCTCATTACTTTGTTGTTATTTTTACAGCAGTATTAAATGTCATGTAAGTACCTCTCCCACCTCTACTTGTAAATCTGTATTAGAGAGGGACGAACAACAACAGACTTGTTGACTACACATGCCCAAGGCTTCTCCAATAATACATAAAGCCCTTAACCAAGAAGGCCTTCTTATGGCAGATCTGGCCTGGGGAGATGGTGATGGACTGTCCTGACAGTCCTATCAAAACAAGGACCTAAGGGACAACAGACGTAAAGAAAAGTCGCTTATTCTTACATCTATCCATTCCCTCTTGGGTCATCAACTCTCATCCTTTACAGGCACACTCAATAACTGAGTGTCAATGGGAGTTCCCACAAGAACCACTTGCTCAACAACTATGTGCCTCACTTGCCTGCCACTGACGAGGCTATCTGGGCAGTCAGAAACTAACAGAATTCTTAAGACATAAGAACTTCCTCTTTGACTCAAAATATCAAGAAAACATGTACAATAGTAAGTATAAAGCAGTAAGGTCTAATCAATGTTGCAAAAGATTCTGTTATTGTGACACCGATAAGCTCAAACTAGCCTTCTAAAAACATTTTTTAGGATGGGCTAGCTAACATTCAAAAATCGCCCACATAAATTCTTAGCTTACATTCTACTTAAACATTTCTAGAGCACGTAGTTACTATATTAGACAAAACACAGACAATATATCTGGACCTAAATCTAAATGTGAAAATGGGTCCACAGGCACACTCTTAACCATTTTTCCAAAGAAATATGTTTAAACGGCTTTACCATGCAGAGCTATGGCTTCCCGGAAGGGTTGCAAATCAGTCTCTACAGATGAGCTAGTTTCCGTTGAAGTAGCTCGGTTAGGGGACACTACAGTCAGTCTTGGGGGAGCTCTAGAGTTTCGTGGTGGAGGAACTTTTCCACACAGGAAGCTGATCAAATCTTCTCTACGAATAGTTCTTCTGCGCTTTTTAACCCAAGCCAACACATCCTTATTGCGTCGCTGATAGCCAATCTGAATTCCAATATCAAAACTTCGCTGATGAGTATCCACGCTTTCTGTTAGAAAAAGAGAAGAAAAAAGATACATGATGATCAGTAGAGCCACCCTGCATTCTCTTCTAAAAGAAAATCATTTTACAAGTTAACCAAAAAGTATGGGGTTCTGTATCTCATCCGTATTTGAAATGTTATACATGGCATTTAGTCTTAATGGCCTAAATTCAGAGTTAACACATCACATAGTCTTAAAGCATCTGCCTCATTCTTAAATTATTAAAAAATAATTATTTTTTAGGTTTATTTAAATAATCTCTACACCCAATGTGGGGCTTGAACTCACGATCCCAAGAGCAAGAGCCACATATGTGCTCTTCTGAATGAGCCAGCTGGATGCCCTACAAAAACAGTAATTTTGAATAGAAAGCAGGACTACTTTGTTAGCCAAGTTACCATTTTTTAAATGTTAATTATCCCTTAAAAATCTTGCTAAACAAAAAAAATAAATAAAATAAATAAAAAAATAAAATAAAAATCTTGCTAAACATAATCTAATTAAGCCAGCCTGTTTATTAATACTCATGATGGGTAAATTATTAAATGTGTATTAGTACTACACTCCACAAACAGTAGTTAGGAACACTTTGAGGAGCACCTGGCTGGCTCTGTGGCAGAAATGCATCTCTTGATTTTGGGGTCATGAGTTAGAGCCCCACAATGGGCATAGAGATTGCTTATGTAAATAAAAAGACCTTGAAAATGGTACTGGGGTGCCCCACTGCAATGAGTAAATAGGAACTAAGCACTGAGCAACTCAAACAAGGTCACAGAATACATACAAGAGCTGGTATTTTGCTCCAGAGTCAGTATTTCTTAACCACTAAGCTCTATCACCTTCACAAAAGATAATTCTTACAATTAATTCTAAGTAGGAACATGTTTCAACAGATGACTAAACATTACAGATTGATCACTCAGGCCACGTGCACTTGCCACGTGCATTTTCGGGATGCGCTCCTTCCTCCCAAAAGGTTCAGCACCAAGATGTGGGAACACAATGAAGGCAGAAGCAAACATTTTAGAAATCAGGAGGAAAAATTAATTGACTACTTCAACACCAAACCAGAGAGCACAGTACAAATAGAAAAGGCTTCATTCACTTCCTTAGGTATACTCTTTCTGCTTCTAGTTCCCAACAGTTTCCCATAATTCAATTGCCAAAAAGACCTTGCCTCAAAAATCTCTCAGACTGGCCTCCCAGTCTCCCTGTAAAAAAAATACTACCCGTGTATACTGAACCCAAGTTTTCAATAAATGACCCCTGACCTACTGGGAAATTCAAGTCCACTGCCATCTACTTTTAGTTAAATTGCCAGGCTTGCAGAAACTCACAAGTATACCTTTAATGACATTAAAGATGGTTCCTTTATCTCTGGGCCTTTTTTTTTTTTAAAGATTTATTTATTTATTCATGATAGACACATAGAGAGAGAGGTGGAGACACAGGCAGAGGGAGAAGCAGGCTCCATGCAGGGAGCCTGACATGGGACTCAATCCCGCGACTCCAGGATCGCGCCCTGGGCCAAAAAGCAGGCGCTAAACCACTGAGCCACCGAGGGATCCCCTCTGGGCCTTTTATAAGAACAAGAATTCTTTGGTAGTGCAAAGAATCATTGTATTTCTTTTCTTGGCCATGATTTCTTAATTCCTTGTCTAAAACATCTAAATCAGGGATGCCTGGGTGGCTCAGGGCGTGATCCCGGGGTCTCTGGATCCAGAGGAGTCCCGTTATCAGGCTCTCCATGGGGAGCCTGCTTCTTCCTCTGCCTACGTCTCTGCCTCTGTCTCTCATGAATACAATAAATAAAATTTTTTAAAAATCTGGGCAGCCCGGGTGGCTCAGCGGTTTAGTGCTGCCTTCAGGCCAGGGCATGATCCTGGAGACCCGGGATGGAGTCCCACATCAGGCTGCCTGCATGGAGCCTGCTTCTCCCTCCGTCTGTGTCTCTGCCTCTCTCTCTCTCACTCTCTCTGATGAATAAATAAAATCTTAAAAAAAAAAAAAAAAAAAGTAAAAAAATCTCCATCAAGAGGCTCTGAAAGGACAGCAATAACCAATAAAGAACTGTGTTCCAGAAAAAAAACAACAATCCAATAGAGACCCCTGAGCTGCATGAAGGACAAGAGTAGAACTTCATTCATCACAAAGCCTATTCCTTAGATGATCAGTCCTTACTGCTAAAAAATGTTCCAAACCAAAAAAATGGAAGTTGTCCAGAGGAGCACTCTTAAAAATAGTCCACTCCATCACAACTTTGAGAAGTAGATTATTCTTTTTTGAAAGATATAAAAAGCAGCTTGGGAATGAAGTAATTTCTCTAGTGTCTTATTACTAGAATAATGGCCACGTTACAATGTGAACCAAAGGCTTCTGATTTCGCATTTCACCATAAACAAAGCCAAGTGTGAACTCCATTTTTTTTTCTTTGTGAATTCCATTTTAAATGTAAGTAACACTGGGGCACCCTAGGTGGCTCAACTGGTGAAGTCCACTGCTGCCTTAGCTCAGGTCATGAATCTCAGAGTCTGTGCTCAGTGGGGAGTCGGCTTCGTCCTCTCCCTCTCCCTCTCCCCACTCCCCATTTGTGCTCTTCTCACTTTCTCAAATATTTTTTTAAAAAGGTAGATAACATGTATGAATATAAATCTTTCCAGTCTCTTAAAGACTTAGAGAACGCCAACCTGAGAAGTAGATAAACTTTTAATATGACCTTGGTAAAAGCTGCAAGGTCAAAGCTGTATCTAGAAGAGGGATTCTGAAAGAGCTGGAAGCATTTTAAGAGAAACCAAAACTGAGCAAAACCTAAGCCTATCCCACAGAAAGCCTAGCACCACAGAAAGAAATGTGAAGTGTGAACCTCGAAGCAACCAGGTTTCTACAAACCTGCTCTACCTAAAAGAACTGTTCCATTCAAACTCGCATAAGTGGAGACATGGGTTTCAAACAGAATGACCATGGTAACTATTTTTCAAGAACCAAATGGAAGTAAGGCCCAGAACTGGAAGTACAGAAGGGAAATGCTGGAAGCACAAAAGGAACAAGAAACAAGTCTGACGCTGACTAGCACAGTGCAAAGCAGGATGAAGCAGACATGTAAATGCACACCTGGGAAACCTGACAGCAAAATCTTCTCCCTCAACCAGATACAAAACTTAAGAGCCAGTGGCAACTCGGTGGCTCAGTCAGTTAAGTGTCTGCCTTCAGCTCAGTTCATGATCCCGGGACCTGCCACTCTACCATTTGTGCCCCCTCTGTCAAATAATTAGAATCTTTAAAAATACAAAAATCTCCAGAGCCAAAGAGAGGGGACCACCTGAGGTGATTATTAAAAAACTGACAACCCAGGGAAGAAAGTTGGTTACATTTTGGTTTGTTTTGACTGAGGACACAGTCCCAAAAATCAGATGTGCAAGGGCCTGAGGCTTTTTTTTTTTTTTTTTTTTTAAGATTTTATTTATTCATTCATGAGAGACAGAGAAGACAGGCAGAGGGAGGAGCAGGCTCCATGCAGGATCCCTCCCGGGACTCCAGGATCATGCCCTGGGCCAAAGGTAGGCAGACTACCAATCTCTGAGCCACCCAGGAGCGTCCCTGAGGCTTTCTTTTTAAAGCAGGCTCCACGCCCCAAGGTGGGGCTTGACCTCATGACCTTGAAATCAAGAGTCACATGCTCTACTGACTGAAGCCAGCCAAGTGGCCCAAGGGAGGGCGATGCTTCAATCACAGATTTGAACAAAGTTGGAAAATGCAATATTCACTGGCTTAGATGAAAGACCTAAGTTGTGACCTCATGCAACTAAAAAAAAAAAACTCTCTTTCACATAATTAACCAATCATTTCACCTCAGAAATTCTGAGCAAGTCTCAACATCAGAATCAACCAAGAACAAACTAAATATCAGGCATTGACTTTTACAGATTAGAAGGTACAGGAAGAGAAAAGCAGATATGACATTTAACATATTCAGGTACCTGCTATTGCACTGCCTGAGCATAATTTGGTTTTATATCATTAACAGCATATCCTGAAAGCCAAATCCAATTACCTTACCACCCAGATTAATCCAATCTCAGTTATTTCCCTAAACAGAAAATCTTATGTTGACACTAAAGGATTTCAAATAAAGTCCTTATATGTTTAGGACTTTAGTTACTTGGGGGATGCCTGGGTGGCTCAGTGGTTGAGCATCTGCCTTTGGCTCAGGGCGTGATCCTGGGGTCCTGGAAGGGATCCACATCGAGCTCCTTGCTGGGAGCCTGCTTCTCCCTGTGTCTCTGCCTCTGTCTCTCTCTATCCGTATCTATCATAAATGAATAAATAAAATCTTTTTAAGAAAATAAGTTACTGGTTGAAAATAAAATCCTATCATACTCTGAACTGAACAGGAGAGATGTGAATACTTATTGGAGAATCTCAGGCATGATGAGGCTAAATTTTAGTGTAATCACAGGCTGATTTAGTGAGTAGCAGCACAATAAACATGCACAATGATGGCTTTCTGAGGGCTCTCAGCCAAAGACTGCTGTGAAAACAATCTGAACCTTGACAAAGAGACATCCAAATTCTAGAAAAGCAGAGCACAGAAACTGTGGGGACAGTCTTAACGTCCAAAACTCTTTTACTGAAGCCAAAGCCACTATTTTATACTGAAGCCAAAGCCACTGGGCCATAAGCTCGAAGGTTAGGCAAACCTCAAGGGCATCAAAATGTCAATCTAACCTTTAAATACAACACATTAATTTCCTTATTCAAGAAACAAACTGATGCAGACAAGTTAGAGTAGATATCCCACGTTTCCTATGTTTTTAAAAAACTGTTTTTATATAAGCAGCTGGAATGGAATTCCAGATTTTTAGAAGTCTAATCCTCTCACCACTGACAAGGGACAACAGACAAGCACAGAAATCACCTGATTTCTGAGATGAAGACCAAATACAGAGCTTTCTTACATGATACACAAGACGAGATTAATCCAATTTCGCTGTTTACAGCTTTTTGATACTCACAGACCTTATGTGAGTCCAGAGCAGACATCCCAACTTCTTAAACAAGGAACTAGAACTGAGGCTCAAAGGGCCTTGCCCGAAGTTAGGTTAAGTGACAGTTCCTTCTACAACACAGTTCTTCCCAAACAAATGAGAAACCATCTCCCATCCTCCTTACAGGACCTATGAATTGTAAGAGCACATTGCTAGATCAAAGCAGCATCTCCAAAGAATAATACCAACAACTACAAAATACTTGAACTTAGAAATTCAATCTGCACTAACTAGTCATCCAGTCTGCTATGGGGAGAAGTATTAACAATGTTCCATTAAAAACAAAGATCTGAGTTGTAGGCAAAATAAAACCACTTTCCAACTATTTGCAGAAAACGATTCAAGTACTCTCCGACAAAGCAAGTACCCGAAAATGGGCACCAACTTCTAGCTTCTTAGGTAATTACTTTATTTTCACCTAGCACACACAACAAAGGACAAGAGCCAGGGAAGAACTGTAGCAACCCAGTATGCTTGGCATCCAATCCTCACCCTCCCTCTCCTAAAAGTACACCAAGTTTCTGTTTGGATAGCTCTGGGGTGAGCTTCCTCCACATTCACTCAAAAAGGTGGAATGTGTGGTTTAGTTAATCTTATCTGCATAGCCCCAAACAGTGGCTATGATACCGGTTCTGAGTAGGCATGTGACCTAATTCTGGCCAAGAGACTATGGAAGTCATTTGCTGGTAGTTCCTGGAAGAGCAGCAACCAGGCTCTTCGAAGTGTCAGCAAGTAACCCTAAGACGCAAGTTGCCAATGTACTGAAACAAATCCCAAAGCAAAGCTCATACATGCACATGCATGTGTGCGCACACAGCGCGCAGAGCTATAGAGGACAGTTTGAACCACTAAATTCAGTCAATCCTATCCTCGACCTTTAAGTTAGACAGGAATCAGTCCATGTTCAAACCACTGAGGCCTGTCTGACTTACCTGCCATCAAAACATCCTTTACAGAAAAGTTATACAGAAGAAAACGATTGCCTTCCATAATTCACAATCTATAAACGACGCTGCGAATGACAGAGGCCACTGCTCCTTATGGTAAAAATTAAAGAATACAACTTAAGACCCAGGGTTTCTAATTGTAATCCATACTAAGGTGTTTAGAACAAAGTCTCAAAGCTCAGTAATGTTTTTTTCTTTACAGGAGTCACAAACCCGCTGCAGAAAGTCAGATTTTAAGGCGATGAAATTCTACTATTTGTCTCAAGTGGAACACACCTTTTCTGAACATTCATTTCTATGTCTCTCATTCCCCATAGGGCCCACGAATTTTCAGTATATCCTGCTCAGTTTCACTTTACATACAGGTCTGAGATGGCCACAATGAAGTGAGACAGCAGGTCATGAAGGGAACTGGCATCAAGAGATCCCGGAAATAAGGACTGAAAGGGCATCATACCATCTTTCTCACCTGTCAACTCTATTTAAAGTTAGCCCTCTTAGGGAAACATGAAGGAGGAAAGCACCACACCACAAAGCCTGTTTCAACACAAGAAACAATGAGAGGACAAAACATAATCTAGAATTGCTTCCCTTTATCTTAGGGACTGCCCATGGCCAGAAACACCTGGAAAACTTCAACCACAGCAAGGTAGGCCCTTGGACTATTCACCAGACCCAGCACTCAACTCAGACCTTGCTCTCTAAGGTGGGGTAACTCCTCCCCAGTCCTGTCAGAGAGAATGAAGGAGCACCGTGGTGCGGTATCATGCTCCATCATAGGCCTCCACAACCACACACAGCTCAGTCACAACAGACCAAAGCCAGAGAACTCATACAACCTAGGAGGAGATGCCATTCTAACAATGCTGGCCTTCTTCAAGCACTGCCAGAGTACAGATGATCCCTGGGCACGTAATGCTCGCAAAGAGACCCGGAAACATTCTTCACACAAATCTCAAGAGAAAGCCCTCAATATACGTGGTAGTACTCAGCCTGAAACGGAGGTTTCAAATGCAGATTTTAACAGTAGACACAGGGGTGTCTGGCTGGTTCAGTTGGCAAAGCATGTGATTCTTGATCTCAGGGTCAGGAGTTCAAATCCCACATTGAATGTAGAGCTACTCAAAAAAATTAAAAACAAAGACATGTTCTCAAATATTAGTAATTTAAAGTGGAGGCAAAGATGGGGACAACTGGGTGGCTCAGTGGTTGAGCGTCTGCCTTTAGCTCAGGGCGTGATCCTGAGAGTCCCGGGAAGAGTCCCGGGATCCAGTCCCACATCAGGCTCCCTGCAGGGAGACTGCTTCTCCCCCTGCCTGTATCTCTGCCTCTCTCTGGGTCTCTCTCATGAATAAATAAAATTTATTAAATAAATAAATAACAACGAGGAGGCAAAGAAATGGAACTTAGCATAAAACAAAAGTCAAACCAGAAAAAGACATTAGAAACCTGAAAGAACCATTAGGGAAGTGCTGAGAAGTGACCCGCGGGGTCCGCTCAAGTGCTGGCTAAGGACACTGCTAAAGAGCTAAGGCGGCACCACCACCCAGCTCAGGCTGACCACTGGGCTTCCTAGGATAACCTTATGCCAGAAGACAACCACCAGTCCAACCTCTGTTCTGAGCAAGGAATCCCAAGAAGAAAAAAGTTAGCATTAAATAAGGAGAATAATTTCCTAAGGAGTCAGGAGACAGCAACTACAACTGGCACCCAGGAAAATGCAAGGAGGGGGCTTTAAAAAGCAAACCACTACCCAAGTAAGCATGAATCCAGGGCTAGTAACTTCTTCCCCTCTCTTCAACTGCACGTATCAAAAAATATACCAGGCCAGGAATAGAACATAAACTGAAAACTAAACACACACACACACACACACACACACACACACACACACCACCCAATCAAGGGAGAAACAAGAACCAGCAACCAAGACTTTTTCCTCCCCTTTCCAAAAGAGCATACCAAAGTCTGGCCCTACAACAGGGAGTAGAAGGAACCACACACACTCCATTTTGCTGAATTCTGTCCACACTGAGGGACAACTCACTCTCCTCTGAATCCTTCCAGCCAAACCATGCGAGTATTTGATTTCTCAAAAGCCCATGAGCAATCAAAAGAGGCCATCAGCCAGGCTTTTTTTTTTTTTTTACCTCCATTCTGAACTTCCCATGTGTGCCTATTAAGAGTCACCAAGAACCTGTTAAAAGTGCCAACCTCTTCCCAGCCTGCAAAATAAGCCATTTTTAGCTTACCAGGTAAGTGTTTAATCAGACAAGATACAGAAGCACTGCCCACCTCAAGAGATCTCTCCAAATCTCCCCCCTTATAAATTACATCTAAATATTTAATCGGAGCTACGAAAAATCGTTTAGATTTACCGCTACTTAATGCTACACACACTAGTGACAGTAGCATTCTAACTAATTGTACTGGTTCTATTTAAGGTATCTAATCATTCCTACAGCTGTAGTTCTGTTCTCCAAAGGCTTCACCCCAAAAAAGAGGAATGTGAGGATCTGCAGAGCATTATCTCCTCTCCTTCAATCAGGTAAGAATATGTTGCTACACTACCAAATTCCACCAACCACAATTTACCTTTCCTGCCAGGTATAAAAAAAGGATGCTATTTACTTTTACAAAAACAGTGTATAAAATAAAGCCAGTTCTGACACTCTAGCACACCTGCAGTAACAAGAACAGCATGTGATTTTTCATTTTTTAAAAAAATGAATGTTCCCTCTCACTAAATTTTCTGAGCAAAGAAAGTGAATTATAAAAAGCAATTTCGAATCAAGCAATCCTAATTTGGGATTATTTGCTTGTTCAGCTTCTGAACCCACCTTCTTACACACAGCGCTACACAAAACTGTCTGCTTTAGTCAAGAAACATTGTGACACTACATAGCAGCACCAAAAACCAACAGAAAATCTGAAGCACGTTCATATTTCTGTACGGCCTTAATGAAAGAGAGGCATACAGAAGACACCAAAAATGGTGCCATCCCCATCCCCTTCAAGCAAAAAGCAACTGCAACAAACAAATTTAGCACCCCCACACACACAACAGAATGCTACTCAGATGAGAAAAAAAAAAAAAAAAAGACTGGGGTGGGGGAAAGGACCAGAATAGAATGGACACTGAACTAACTGCTCATCAACACGCGCAGCATGAACTCCACGGATCAATCTCAGAAACATGGGAAGTGGATGAAGCCAGGGACAAAAGGTTGTGCCGTAAGGCTCTATTCATGACCTTATGGAAACGGGACACCGTACATATGGCAACCATATGGGTTGAGCTGGAGGTAGATGCTCTGCCTTTACAGTACACATTTTTGTCAAATTCAAGTTATGATTGTTACAAGGGTGATTACACAGTATCCAAATTATACTCCAAGAAATCGTCTTTAAAACATGTTTTAAGTACTATCTCAAAATTCTATGGATAAAACCAAGAGCCATTCCAAATAATGCTTTAGACCCTCAAACAGTGACAGATGTTAAAATTTGCTTGAGTCAAAATTTGAGGAACTCGGCTACATAAAATCAGAGTTGACCACTGGGGCACCATCTGTGTTTCCCTTTTCTTGCAGGCCTAGACTGAGTTCCTCCTTCTCTAAGATCAACATTCTATTCACTGGCTTCAGCGAACGTTTTCAAATTACTGTCCCAAAAAACTGCAAATTCTACCCAGGACATCTCACAATAACGGATACTTTCCCTATAAAATGCTGCCATCATTTGCACGTTCTTATGCAAAAGAAAGAATCTGAGAACCAAGTTGCTTCCCCAGCCTGTGTTTCAACCCGTTTTGATTAATTCCGAAACGCACAAAGTCCATTACTGCTATGCGCAGCTTTCTCCACCTCTAAAAGTGTTTAATTACATTTTTACTAAGATTAAGAGTCGAATTAAAATCCCTTCTCCATAGAAACCTTGCCCCAAAAAACATCAAATCCAAATCCTGAAAAAATCTTCAAAATCACAGAGACCCCAAATCTAAAGCCGTGAATTCTGACAGAGCACGCAGTCAACAGGAACGTTTACTTACAGATCTTCAGGCCATGGGGAAGGGAGGGGATCCAGAAAAACACTACCACAGAACACAAATCTACCAACGCAAACTCTGATCACACGTTTCCTGCCAACGATACGCGGTCAGATATGCGGTAGTTCTGAAAGCAAATATTTGAAGTTGCTGGGGAAGAGCAGTATGTCAACGTGCGCACGGATTATTCCCAGCAGCTAAGTTTCCGACACCCTTGGGCGCTACGCAAGCGCCTTGGTCTGAGCTGCCTGGCTCGCGCCTCTCCTCCGGAGGCTGGAGGGTGGCACGTCAAGTCCTCTGCTCCCTGGGGGCCCCCACTCTCCCCTCTCCTCCCCTCAGCTCAGGGCTTCCCAACCTCCGCACTGCCGACATTGGGGGCGGAGCGCCCGGTCCCACGCAGGGCAGCACCTTCAGGAGCCCCCACCAACCCCCCCGCCCGTGCCAAGTGTGCCGGCGGGAGGCGGGGACCCGGTCCAACGCCCCCCCCGCCCCCCCACCCCCCGGCTGAGCAGCAGGCACCTGGCGGCCCAGCGGCACGGTCCTGCGGGCACCGCGCACCGCGCCCCGCGCCCCGCCAGGGCTCCGCAGGCCCGCGCGGGGGGACAACCACCCTGAGCACGCGGGGCCCAGGCCCTGGCGCGGCCGCCCTTCCCCGCCGCCGCCGCCGCCGCAAGGTGATCTTTACCTTTGTAGAGGTTGGTGACGGCGGTGGCCGCGTTTTGGAAGGGGACCCAGAGAGAAAGTCCTGGCTGCTGACACACTCGGTCTGAAAGAGCGGGGGGAGGCCAGACACACACACACACACACACACACACACGGAAAACACAGAAGACACACACAGAGAGACAGAGAGACGGAGATGTTACTCGCGTCAGGGACTCCGGAACGGCCATATTAGGTTTCGCCATTTTGTCCCCGGGCTTCGGGATCCCTCAGTCGGTGGGGGGAGGGGCGGCGGGAAGAGGGTCGCTCCCGGAGGAGCAGCCCCGGGCCCGGGCCCGCCCGCCGCCGCCGCCGCCGCCGCCGCCGCCGCCGCCGAGGGAGGCGCCCCCTGTCAGTCCCCGCCCCGAGGCCGGCTCCGGGCACAATGGGCCGGCCCCGCCGCCTCCCTTCGCCATTTTGTGAGCGGAGGCCCCTCCCCTGCCCTCCCGGCCCGGGGGCGCCGGCTGCCGCGCCGCAGCCGCGGGCGCACCCCGAGAGAGGCCCCACCGAGGGGGACGCCCCCCGCCGCCGCGCCGCCCGGCCAGCGCCGCCGCCCCGCCCCCCGGCCGCCATCTTGTGGGGAGGGGGCGCCGGGGCGGGGGCGGCGGCGGCGGCGGCGGCGCGGGCGGCGCGGCGGCGGCCCGGCGGCAGGGGCGGCCGCGCTCGGGGTCCCCGCCGGCCGGCTGGCCCCGGGGCGGCGGCGGCGGCGGCGCGGCGGCGCGGCGGGGCGGCGGGGCGGCGGCAAGATGGCGGCGGCGGGCCTCACCTTTGTAGAGCTGGGCCACGGCGGTGGCCGAGTTCTGGAAGAGGTGCCACAGCTTCTGCTGCTTGTGCTCGGGCTGCGCGGCGGCCGCCGCCTCCTCCTGCAGCTCGGGGGGCAGCTGCTCGTCCTGCTCGGCCTCGGCCAGGCACTGCCGCTCCCACTTGGAGAACCAGTGCTCCGGCCCGTGCTCCTGGATCTCGGCCTCGCCCTCCTCCTTCCGCTCCTCCATCCTCCGCGGCCTCCCGCGGCCTCGCCGCCGCCGCCGCCGCGTCCTCCTCAGGCGGGGCGCCCGCGGGAGCGTCGTCGTCGAGCGGCCCGGCGGCGGGGCCCAGCGGCGGCTCCTCGCGGCGGCCCGGGCCTCCTGCACCCCGACGGCCTGCGAGCCCCGCCCCGCGGCCCCGCGCTGTCCGGGACGGCCCCCGCCCCGGGCCTCCCCGCCCCCGGGCCCCGCCGAAGGTCGCCGCCGCCCCGAGCCCGTCTACCGCCCGCCCATGGCGCCGCGGCCCCCGCTCGGGCCGCCGCCGCCGCCCGCCGACCCGCCGCGCAGCCCGGCCTGCGCCGCCGAGCCCACCCCGGAGACTGAGGAGCGTCGTCGTCGCCGCCGCCGTCGACGCCTCTGCGGCTGCTGGTCCCCGCCCTCCCCCGCCCACATGCTGACTGGGGAAGCACCGCCCACCGGCCTCGGCTCCCCCGCCCGATTGGGGCGCGCCCGCTCCGAGGGCCCTCATTGGTCCGATGGCACCGGTTCCGCGTGCCGGTCTCGCGACGCCGCGCCGCGATTGGCCCGCCGGCCTGTCTGCCTGACGTAACCAATGGGCGGGGGGACGGAGTGTGTGTCAGGAAGGATGGAAGAGGAGGCGGGGCTGACGGTGGTTGCGTCCGAGCCGACGGGGGCAGGGGGGAGGGGCGGGGGACGAGCGGTACGCATGCGCACTCGCTTGCCGCCCCCACCGCGGGGCCCCGAGTCGGGGGCCACGTGACCTGGCCCGGGGACCGGGGACCGGGGACCGGGGACCGGGGACCGCGCCCCGCGAGGGCTTTTCGGGCGCTTCCCGGGCCCGGGGGCCGCGACCCGGCGTCGGGGGCGCCAGTCCGCCTGCCGCAGCCCCTCGGGGCGCCGAGGCAGGAGGCAGCGCCCGCTCTCCCGGATGGGCGTCCCGGGAGCGCTCCCCGGGGCCGCGTGCTGCCGCCTGCCTCCCGCGCCGGCCCCCGCCTCCCGCGCCGGCCCCCGCCTCCCGCGCCGGCCCCCGCCTCCCGCCTCCCGCTAGCCGGCCCGCGGCGGCTCGGGGCCCGGGGGAGGCGGCCACGCCCGCGGGCGGTGACCCAGCACGGCCGGCCCCGGTGCAGGACGAGGCGCTGCCCCCCGCGGGGCGGGGCGGGGCGGGGCCGCCTCCTTCCCAGCGCCGACACCGACCCCTTCTCGGCCTCAGGGCCTTTGCACTCCCGGCTGTCGCTCTCTCTCCCCGGAATCTTCCTCCCCTTCCGTTCTCCGGCTCTGCTCAGGTGTCCTGCAAGCGCACAGCCGTCGTCACGCCGGCTTTGTTAAAGCAGAGCCCTCCGCACCCCTGTTGCCTGCTTGTATCTCTTCGCAACCCCGTGTCACCACCTGAAATGACTCCCTGTCGGCACGTTTACTTACGGGTCCCTTGTCACCGAAAAGAAACTTCTCCGAGGGCAGGATCTTGGCAGTCTTCTTCAAAAGATGCACACGTAGGGTTTAGGAAGACAGGCGGTTGGTTGGAGGCCACCGCCGAAAGGACATGCCAGGCAAAAGGAGGGGTGATGGGGGAACCCCAAGTTCTTCGGGCAACCAGAGGGGAGCAGCAGACAGTGCACTTTGTCCATCCGGTTTCAAGCACACAGCCTGGGAGTTTGCAGTTTTGTACGAGCGCTGCAAAAGCATCACCTGCTGATTCTATTTATGAAAAGAATTTTTTTTCCAATAATGATTGCAATAGAAAAACATCTGAAAATCTGTTACTTTTATGGCAAAAAAGGTGGGGGAGGCACCCGGGTGGCTTAGCTGGTTAAGCATGATGCGGGAGTCCAGGGATCCAGCCCTGGGTCTGGGTCCCTGATCCGCGGGGAACCTGCTTCTCCCTCTCCCTCTGCAGCTCTCTCTCTCGTTCTTTCTCTCTCAAATAGGTAAATAAAAAAAATTTTGTTAAAGGAGGTTTAATCTGAATGTATATCCATAGAGATTTTTCTGAGACCTGCCAAGGTCTGAAATGAGTCTCTCTCCTCCCTCCCTCGCTCTCCCCATCTCTCCCCCACCATAAGAAACACACACACAGACAGAGAAATGACTGGACACCAGGCTACTGGTCACTTTCATTCTAAACTGCCCTTTATAAAACCTAAGACACGTTATTACGCATCAATACCTGGTGGGTGCTCAACCTGCAGGAGCTGTGGAATGAGGCTTATCAGGGGCCACTGTGAAAAGTAGCGTGTACCTAAATGCCATGAGGGCAGAAAGTAAGAATCATAAGGAGTATGAAAGGGTACCTCCCAGTGGAAGGAATCATGGAGGGCTTCCTGAGGTAGGAAGCATTTTTGCTAGGCCATGGTGCACAGACAAGACTCCTGGAAGGGAGAGGCCCCTCCCAGCAGAAGGACACGTGGATTCAGAGCTAAGAGGTGGAAAAAGGCTTAAAGAACCAGGAATAGGGCAGCCCTGGTGGCTCGGTGGTTTGGCGCCGCCTTCAGCCCAGGGCGTGATCCTGGAGACCCGGGATCGAGTCCCACGTCAGGCTCCCTGCATGGAGCCTGCTTCTCCCTCTGCCTGTGTCTCTGCCTCTCTCTCTGTCTCTCATGAATAAATAAATAAAATCTTTAAAAAAATAAAAAATAAAATAAAAAGAACCAGGAATAATCCAGCTTGACTTTTTTTTTTAATTTCTGGTGTTTATTTTTAAGGATTTTATTTATTTATTCATGAGACACAGACAGAGAGAGAGGCAGAGACACAGGCAGAGGGAGCAGCAGGCTCCCTGCAGGGAGCATGATGCGGGGACTCGATCTCAGGACCCCGGGATCACACCCTGAGCCAAAGGCAGACGCTCAACCACTGAGCCACCCAGGCACCCCTAATCTGGCTTGACGTGAACCACGTTTTCTTTCTTACTGTTGGTGAGATAGTACCACCTAGCTTGGCTTTGTAAATTTTATAAGCGCTTCCTATCTGAGTGATCTTGGGCAAATTTATTGAGACTCTTTGAGCATCATAAATGAAGTTGGTAATAGAAAGTCCTCGGGTTTGCTTTCAGGATTAAATGAGACTAAATGAGAAAAAGGCTGAGTGCTATATCAGTCCACAAAATTATTCAATAAAGACTAGCACCCTAGGGGCCTGAGAAAGCGCTCCTAGGTTAGCCTCCAACCTTGGAATGGGGAGGTCTAGACAAACCACAGGGCATATGACGTCTCTCAGCAAAGCTCTGGAAACTTCACTTCAATCCATTTAAAGTAGTAGCGTTTGAAGACTCAAGAAAATGTGGGTTAATGTATACTTTCTTCTTCCCTTTTTTTATTTTTTTTATTTTTTTTTTATTTTAAGGAGGCTCCATACCCAATGTAGGTCTGGAACTCATGACCTCGAGATCAGGAGTCGTGTGCTCCACCAACTGAGCCAGCCAGGGGCCTCTGTATTTTCGTTTTTAACATCCTTCCAGATTTTTAGTATGTGTATGTAAATATTTTTATTTCTTTTGTTGTTGTTGTTAAAAATGTATTTATTTGAGAGAAAGAGCTAACACCTGTAGGGGGGAAAACAGGCAGAGAGGGAGAGAGAGAATCCTCAAGCACACTCCCCACTGAGCATGGAGCCCAACACAGGTGGATCCCAGGACCCCGAGATCATGACCCCAGCCAAAATCAAGAGTCGGACACCCGGGATCCCTGGGTGGCGCAGCGGTTTGGCGCCTGCCTTTGGCCCAGGGCACGATCCTGGAGACCCGGGATCGAATCCCACGTCGGGCTTCCTGCATGGAGCCTGCTTCTCCCTCTGCCTGTGTCTCTGCCTCTCTGTCTCTCTCTCTCTGTGTGACTATCATGAATAAATAAATAAAATCTAAAAAAAAAAAAAAAAAAAAAAAAAAAAAAGAGTCGGACACCCAACCGACTGAGCCACCCAGGTGCCCCACCTAAACACTTTTAAACATTAAAAGATATGTTACCCAGCTCGTTATGAAACTGAGCTTTTATTTTCCATTTTATGATCTATCTCAGACATCTTTTCTATTTCAACAATACACAGGTGACCCTTGAACAATGCAGAAGTTAAGGGTATGACCCCGTGCACGGTCAAAAATCCATGTGTGACTTTTGACAACCCCCAAACTTAACCACTAATAGTCTCCTGTTGACTAGAAGCCTTATCCATAAGTACACAGGTGATTAACACAGATTGTGTACATTCTATGTACTATATGCTGTACTCTTACAATAAAGTAAACCAGAGGGGGAAAAAATGTGATTAAGAAAACCACAGGGAAGAGCAAACACTTTTACAGTACTGCATTTATTGAAAAAAAATCTGCATTTAAGTGAACCCACAAAGTTCAAACCTATGTTTCACAAAGGTCAATGAAAACCACTTCTTTTCTCCTTATTTTTTTTAAGATTTTTTTTAAGATTACTTATTTATTTATTCATGAGAGACAGAGAGAGAGAGAGAGAGGAAGAGACGTAGGCAGAGGGAGAAGCAGGCTCCATGCAGGGAGCCATGTGGGGCTTGATGATCAAGGATCAGGGTCTCCAGGATCAGGCCCTGGGCTGAAGGCAGAGGCTCAACCACTGAGCCACCCAGGTGCCCCACTCTTATCTCCTTATTAGCAGTCACATAGCACCCCATGGGGTAGGTTCGTCGTAATGTATTATCTGTTCACCACGAAAGAGCATTTGACTGCAGCGTTCTAGAACTACAACATGTAGTACATGTACTCAGCATCTTTGTATATTTGTCTTTGCCCGTCTTCAATTATTTCTTTAATATACATCTCATGATGAAGAATCACCTGGTAAAAGCACTGTATTCTGTATTCACTGGTCCTGTTATTATTAGTACTATGAAATGACTCCGTGTTTCAACTGAAAAAGTCCAATTGCACAGTAAAGAGTGAAAGTCATGTCACCTACTTCATCCCAGATCCTCCTCAATTCTATACTCAAGAAATAACTTGGGGACACCCGGGTGGCTCAGAGGTTGAGTGCTGCCTTCGGCCCAGGGTGTGATACACGAGTCTCAGGATCAAGTCCCATATCGGGGTCCCCGCAGGGACCCTGCTTCTCCCTCTGCCTGTGTCTCTGTCTCTCTCTCTCTCTCTCTCTGTCTCTCATGAATAAATAAATAAAATCTTAAGAAAAAAAAAGAAATAACTTGTAGCCTTTGGAAATGTCTACACGTTTGTGAGTGTGTTTCACTATATACATGTATGTCTACCTTTAAGGGATAAAAAGGTGATCATCTTAGAGTACTATCACAAACTTTTTCCCTTAACATAATTTGAACATTGTTCCATGTCAGTACATAAATTCTTTTAAAATACTGTGAAATAGGGACCCCTGGGTGGCTCAGCGGTGTAGCCCCTGCCTTCAGCCCAGGGCTTAGTCCTGGAGTCCTGGGATCGAATCCCAAGTCAGGCTCCCTACATGGAGCCTGCTTCTCCCTCTGCCTGTGTCTCTGCCTCTCTCTTTCTGTGTGTCTCTCATGAATAAATAAATAAAATCTTTAAAAGAAAAAAAAATAAAAGATTTTATTTATTTATTCATGAGAGAGAGAGAGAAGCAGAGAGAGAAGCAGGCTCCATGCAGGGAGCCCGATGTGGGACTCGATCCCGGGACTCCAGGGTCATGCCCTGGGCCAAAGGCAGGCGCTAAACCGCTGAGCCACCCAGGGATCCCTAAATAAAATCTTTTAAAAAAAATACTGTAAAATATTTCATTGCACTGATTAAGTATTTAATAGATGCCCTGTTGATAGAAATTTAGGGTGTAACCAGTCCTTGGTGATTATAAATAACTCTGTAATGAACCTCCTCATATAAATGTGCTGCACTGAACATCCTTGCATGTATGTACATGTGTGCATATGCAAATCTGTACCCTTAGAAATAGTATTTTTCAGTCAAAGGTATTAAGAATTAAAAATCTTATATAAGACTTAGAAAATGCCCTTCTGACAAGAAGTACATGAGGGTGCTCTTTTTCCATAGTTTTGTTAATAGTATTTAAAAAAAACAAAACAAAAACCTTTGCACTTTGCTGATCAAATGAGAAAAAAAAAAAGGTATCTCCTTAGGGTTATACTTTGATCGGTCCAGTTTCCCAGGTTGTCATTGGCTGTTTTTTTGTTTTAAGGTTTTATTTATTTATCCATGAGAGACACAGAGAGAGAGAGGCAGAGACACAGGCAGAAGGAGAGGCAGGCTCCATGCAGGGAGCCCGATGCGGGACTCGATCCCAGGACTCTGGGATCAGGCCCTGAGCTGAAGGCAAACACTCAACTACTGAGCCACCCAGGTGCCTCTGTCATCGGTTTTTTATTTTGTCTATCCTTTTCCCATTTCCTTGCCTTGGAAATTTTTTAAATGATTAAATCTTTGACTTTATAGCTTCTGAGTTTTGCATCAGGCCTAGGAAGGCTTTCCACACTCCCAAGACTATTTGTTAACAATAAATGAATTAAAACTGAAATGGCAGCCCATTTTTTGCCTCCCCTACTGGACTACCGCACAGAAATGTTGAGAGAGTGCGTGATACCAACAGCTTCTCATGATATAGAATGCAGGCATTCATCACAGTAGGCAGTACAAATAAGCCCCGTAGATTAATTGTTGCCAGGAAAGGTCAAAGTTAAACTCAATGGTATGAGTCAAAAGCCATGAGAAAAGACAACACTGTGAGCACAAAGGCCAATAAAAATAACAAGATAAAATCAAACATCTTTTATTTGACGCTTAACAACATATACATTTATACAAGAGCAATCTTTAAAAAAAGAAAAAAGGAATTAACATTTGACCCTTGGGTGGCTCAGTGGTTGAGCATCTGCCTTCAGCTCAGGGCCTGATCCTGGAGTCCTGGGATTGAGTCCGGCATCAGGCTCCCTGCATGGAGCCTGCTTCTCCCTCTGCTTATATCTCTGCCTCTGTCTGTGTGTCTCTCATGAATAAATACACAAAATAAAAAAAAAAAAAAGGAATTATTCAAGAGTGATGTTTTTGTGTGTTTTAATATATGATACCTGTTCAAGTTTGAGACCAATGTTGACATATAAGTTTGCCCCCAATGCTGCGTTCAGCTCCCCGCTGAGGGTGAGATGCTTTCTTTGACTGTCCCTGTCTCCCTCAGAAGACTCCGAAGGCAGCGTGGCTTCCTGGAGATGAGGGTGGACCCACTCCACTCCCATCTCATAATCCGCATGCATAGAAAACAACCATCTGCTGTTCTGGGAGGTGGAGAACTGAGAGTGGAAGAGATGTGCTCTGATCCCCATTTCTACCTTTCCTGGGGCAGGATGGACAAGCTAATGATCAAATCTGGTCGCAACTCACCTCCCTCAGTGAATAGAAGGGACATGTTTCTCCCAAAACTCTTGTTTTCAACAGAAACACAGAAAACAAAGTTACATTTTGAAGAAGGAGATTTTTCACAAAAATTGGAAGACTTCTACATTCTCCCTGCCTTGCTATAAAAATGCAGTTTACATGGGCAGCCCGGTTGGCTCAGCGGTTTAGCGCTGCCTTTGGCCCAGGGCGTGATCCTGGAGACGCAGGATCGAGTCCCATGTCAGGATCCCCACATGGAGCCTGCTTCTCCCTCTGCCTGTGTCTCTGCCTCTCTCTCTCTCTCTCTCTCTCTCTCTGTGTGTGTGTGTCTTTCATGAATAAATGAATAAAATCTTTAAAAAAAAATGCCACTTACCTTGGGCAAGGCAAATTCCCCCTGTCTTAAAAAGCAGTAGAAAATACTGCTACTGTGTTGTCCGTGACACAGAAAAAGTGCCAGAGAATCACAGGCCTCGTGGGGGAAATGGTGGATTCTCTAAAGGGTCTCTCAAAATTGAGCACAGAATTGGAGAATATAAACAGAGCTGGCTAGCGCCCTTCCCAATATGCATTCCACAGTTGGATTTTTGCTAACAGAGCCTAAATTGTATTCCAGTGGGCAGTGTGCCCAGCTCGAGGACTACATTTCCCAGCCCTCTTTGCAACGAAGGGAGGATGATGAAATAATAAGAGGAAGTCATTGGGTGGGGCTTCCAGGAAAGCTATTTAGAAGGAAGTGACTTAGCTTGGTCTCTTGCTCTTGCTACTTCCTCCTTCCTGGGCCTGGAACTTGGACAAGATGGCCAGGGCTGCAGCAGCCATCTATGGCCATGAGGTAACCTTAAGGAAGGAAGCCACATGCGGTGAATGGTGGAACAAAAAGGAGGAAGTCTGATGCATTTGTGGATGTCCTCAGACTACCTCTAAACTTTTTTTTTTGTAAGTGGAGGAAAAACCTTCTAGTTTACATAAGCTGCTGCTGTAGCTAAGTCTCCGCACCAACAGCGAAACACAATTCATTACTCGTTACAGCAGGTAAAACTCATGGTAATCTGCCCCGTGCTGCATAAAGGCAGCATTCTGTAGTTGGGGGGCAATCTGAGGTTGCTGTTTGGGCTTTCTCTTTGCTCTTCCCCACTTTTTATGAAACGTTTCCCCATAACAACAGCATATTCCATGCAAGGCCGATCCTCAGCCTAAAACTGTAGCTGCAAATTGCTGCCAATTATAACATAGTAGTCAGGTTAAGAATAATCTGTCCTTCTGACTTCTATCTGAAGAGTGAATCATAGGCAATTAAATGCATTTTCAGAAACACTGCCCATGGCCTGCCCGACTTGCCGCAGCTTGGCAGGTGGTGCCCGGGGCTTGGGCTGGAGGCATGCTTTGGCTCGGTGACGATGTCACCATGAAAGGAGCCTTGTGATGGACTGTTTCTCAGGCCTCCAGCTTCTGTGTGCTAGGTGATTCCTTGGTTTTCCCTAAAATCTGTTTGTTTGTTTTTTTTTAAGATTTTATTTATTCATTCATGAGAGACACAGAGAGGCAGGCTCCCCGCAGGGACCCCAGGATCACATCCTGAGCCCAAGGCAGATGCTCAACCACTGAGCCATCCAGGCGCCCCTCCTAAAATCTGTTTCAAAACAGCACAGCTCTGAAGACAGAAACAAAGGTTCAGGTTGGCCACAGGGGTGTCAGGAGAGAACCAGCTTCTCTCTGGGGCCAGATGTCTACGCAGTCCAGCCACAGCCAGCATCCTGAAACAGGAAGTCAGCCTCTCAAATTCAATCCGCAGCTCCCAGATTCTCATGCAGCTCCCTGTGCGATCTCGTCCCAGTACAGAGTCTGGTTGTGTGCAGCTGGCGTGGGCCTTGAGTGGGTGAGTTTCTAACAAGTTCCCAGCGGTGCCGGGGCTCCGGAGGCACTTGCCACATGATAAGTGGGAAGGTCCTCACTGGCTGTTCTCATGACACAGTCCCAGTCTCTATCCGGTAACTTGTCACCTCCTCTGAGCAGCCCTCCCTGACCAGCCAGTTCATAGCAGAGTCTCCCCGACCCCATGATTTTCTACTATACCCAAATTTCATCTGTACCCATGTGGGGCCCTCCCATGCCCCGAATTTTTTTTTTTTTAACTTATGATAGTCACACACACAGAGAGAGAGAGAGAGAGGCAGAGACACAGGCAGAGGGAGAAGCAGGCCCCATGCACCAGGAGCCCGATGCGGGACTCGATCCCGGGTCTCCAGGATCGCGCCCCGGGCCAAAGGCAGGCGCCAAACCGCTGCACCACCCAGGGATCCCGCCCTGAATATTTATATGCATCCTCCCTCCACCCCCACCTCCGGCCAAAATTGACAGAAGATTATGTCAACTGATTCTCTCAATCACAAATTTAGAATTTGGGTGGAGACCAGAAACTGGGAGCTGAGTCATATTAATGGCTGGGTTATTCTATTTATTCCTCCTCAAAGGACATAACCCCAGCCCAGGAGCCATCCCCTCAAATTCATTTCCTATCAAGCTGGAGCTTCTTGGTTTTTAATACATGCATGATCACAGGGCACTACCATTAGCCCTTTGGCATTTTTCCTTCCAGTCTTTTATATTCATGTAATTATTTCCAGTGTTTTGCTAGAGCTGGCTCCTCAGGGTTTAGCAATCCAGTTGTATCCATCTATCCAGCTCGTCCCCCGGTAACATCATGAGGTAGCCACAGTGGGCATGTTTACACCCTGAAAATCAGCAAATGTGACAAATGGGAGATTTTCTTTTCAGGGAGTCAGTTATTAACAGCCTACCAGCACATAGCTGATTTTACTTACATGACATGGGGTTTCCCCAGTCATGTATCCCAACTAGTTAACCCTCTGCTAAAGTACACCAGGAGCTTCTGTCCTAGTAAATGGACATAGATGATATATAACTAAACACATATATGAGAAAATTCTAGGAAGCAATATGGTATGAAGAAAATGAACAAAACCACTGATACGTTGAGTTGTACTCCTTTTATCTCCCCCCACATATCATAATCAGTTGCCCAAATTTTATTTTATTTTTTTAAGATTTTATTTATTCATTCATGAGAGAAACACAGAGAGAGAGAGAGGCAGAGACATAGGCAGAGGGAGAAGTAGGCTCCCCATGGGGAACCCGATGTGGGACTCGATCCTGCAACTCCAGGATCATGCCCTGAGCCAAAGACAGACACTCAACTGCTGAGCAACCCAGGCGCCCCAGTTGCCCAAATTTTAAAAAGGTCTAAGGAGCATTCTCCCTAATGGCTGCATAATATTTAATCCTTATAATAATAATCTTCTACTTTCTTTATGCATTCCTCGACAGTTCAGAGCTTCTCAGCCTGGGCACTGTTGATATTCTGGGTCAAATAATTCTTGTGGGGGGGTGTCTCATGCACTGATGTTGACCAGCATCCCTGGCTTTCTCCCACCAGATGCCAGTAGCACAGCCCTACTATGCCAGTTAGGGCAATCACAAATATCTCCAGATTTTTGTCCCCCGGTGTGGCAAAATCACCTCAGTTGAAGATCACTGCCTTAGCTGGACTTTCCATTGACAAATAAAAGCTTCCAACAAGGAAGCTGGTCTCAGAGAGTGGCTCTGGTAGCAGCTGTGCCAACTGGGAACTTGTTAGAAATGTAGATTCTCAGGCATCTCTCCAGGCTGCTGAAATCAGAATCTCTCGGGTGGGGCCAGGCAGTCTGTGCTTTAACGAGCCCTCCGGGGGATTCTGATGCACAATCCAGTTTGATAGGGGGCCTGCAACGAAGGGTTTTCTTAGAAATCACAATAGAATTTGATGGCTTTGTACTGCAATGCGTGGTTGTGGTTGCATCATAATGATGTTGCATCATAATGATGTACCCCATCTTTGGCTGGTATGGGTGATTAGAGCAAATTAGCTGAGTTCAGGTGTACTTTTGACTTAAGTACCACCTTTCAGCTCAGGATTACCGAACAACACTTATTTTTACCCCAGGGAGGCTCTGGGAGGCTCCAGGGCCAGAGAGAAAGTTAAGAATAGAAAGCAAATGGGTCCTGACTCTTAAGTTCCAACCACCACGTGGTTTCTCCACTACACATAAACGCTGGTTCTCTAAATAAAGACCAGTTGGTGGGGCACCTGGGTGGCTAAGCGGTTGAGCATCTGCCTTTGGCTCAGGTCATGATCCCAGGGTCCTGGGATCGAGTCCCGCATCGGGCTCCCTGCATGGAGCCTGCTTCTCCCTCTGCCTGTGTCTCTGCCTCTCTCTCTGTAGGTCTCTCATGGATAAATAAATAAAATCTTAAAAAAAAAAAAAAAAAAAGAGCAGTTGGGTCTTTTCAGAACCCAAAGAACCACAAAATGCGAAGTCAAGCCAAGATGTACCCCCTAGCGGATATCTCCTGCTCTTGCCACCATCTTGTGTTTCAGGCTTTGAGGTATGAACTCCATTCAGAAATAGGGGTTCACAAGCTTTCTTCCATTGTTCACAAATGGGGGTTCCTACCACTGGAACTAAAATGCCTCTGGTCTAGCAGTTCTCAAATGTGGCGGTATGGCCTCATTCCAAGGAGCATCTGGAAAGAGGGTTGGTGGGAGTCAGGTGTCACAGTGACTGGGACCTCTGGTATTTACTGGGTTGCTGCCAGGGTCGTTAAACATCCTATAGAGTGCTCGTGGGACTGTAAAATGGTACAGTCACTTTGAAAAATAAGCCAAGAGTTTCTTTTAAAATTCAACGTATGAGGGCACTGCCTGGCTGGCTCTGTTGGTAGAGCATCCGACTCTTGATCTCGGGGTCATGAATTTGAGATCTAAGTCCTCTCTACTCATATAGAGGTTACTTTTAAAATAAATAGATAGGGGCTGCCTGGGTGGCTCAGCAGTTGAGCGCCTACCTTTGACCTAGGGCATGATTCCAGAGTTCTGGGATCGAGTCCCGCATCAGGCTCCATGCAGGGAGCCTGCCTATGTCTCTAGCTTCTGTGTGTCTCATGAATAAATAAAATATTTTTAAAATAAATAAATAAAATAAATAAGTAAACTTCAAAAAATAGGATAAAATTCAATATATACTTATGATAAGACCCGCACCATCCCACTCCTAGGTATTTACCAAAGTAAAAAGAAAGCCTGGGGTGTCTGGGTGGCTCAGTCAGTTAAGCATTTGCCTTAGGTTCAGGTTCTGATTGGGGGGTGGGTCCTGGGATGGAGCCCAGCATCATCAGTGCTTCCTGCTCAGTGAGAAGCCTGCTTCTCTCTCTCCCTCCGCTGCTCCCTCGCTTGTGCTCTCTCACTCTCTGTCAAATAAATAAATCAATAAATCTTAAAAAAAAAAAAAGCCTATGTCCACGCTATACATACAAGTTCATATCCCCCCCCCCGTTTGCAACAGGCAAAAACTAGGAGCAACCCAAGTGTCCCTCAACAGGTGGAAGGATAAACAGACCATAAAAAGTCCAGCCATAGAGCGGGCTGCTGTGAAGCAATGAGAAGGGATGAGCCCTCAGTACACGGCACAACATGGATGAGTCTCAAAATAATTATGCTGAGTGGAAGAAGCCAGATAAAAAAAGAGTCTGTGCTTTATGATTCATGCCCTTTACAGAAAATGCAAACTTATCTATAGTCACAGAAAACAGACCAAAGGTTGCTCGGGGGTGAGGGGAAAGCCAGAGAAGGACCAGAAGGAGGGATTACAAGGGGATTCTATTGTAATCCCCTTTGGGAAAGGAAACAGTTTGGGTGATAGTCATGTTAATTAAGTCTCCTCGGAGCGGCTCTGGACCTGGCAGCTGGTTTCTTTCAGCAGAGGAAGAGAGAGAGAGAAAGACAGTGCCCAAGACAGAAGTGACAGTTTTTCATAACCTACTCTTGGAGGTGACATCCATCACTTCTGCTGTATTCTATTCATTGGAGGCAAGTCAGTGGATCCAACCCACACCATAGGAAAGCGATTACACAAGGGCATGGATCTTTGGGGGACCCCCTCAGAGGCTGCCCACCACAAGGAACAGGTGCAAATGTGCAAATTCTCTGGTTCCACCCAAATGAGGGAACGTTAACCATGGCCTGGCAAGTCAGAATCCTTTTTTTTTTTTCTTTTTTTTTTAGAATCCTTTCTTTCTTTTTTTCTTTCTTTCTTCTTTCTTTTTCTTTCTTTCTCTCTTTCTTTCTTTTTGTTTTAAAAAGATTTTATTTATTTATTTGAAAGAGTGCACAAGCGAGGACGGGGGGGTGTAGGGAGAGGGAGAAGCAGGATCCCCCCTGAGCAGAGAGCCCGATGTGGGGCTCAATTCTAGGACCCTGAGATCATGGCCCAAGCCGAAGGCAGACCCTTAATCTACTGAGCCACCCAGGAGCACCTCACAAGGACATTTTCCTTCCTTCTTTAAAAAAAGGCACTTGGGAGACCTGGCCGGCTCAGTCGGTAAAGCTTGCGACATTTGATCTCAGAGTCGTGCAATTGGAGCCCCACTTTGGGTGCAGAAATTACTTAAAAATAATATCTTAAAAAAAAAACAACAACTCCCCTTGTATAGCACGGGGAGTATAGTTAATAATACTGTATTGTACGTTTGACAGTTGCTGAAAGAGTAAATCTTTTTTTTTTTTTTTTATAATAGTCACACAGAGAGGCAGAGACACAGGCAGAGGGAGAAGCAGGCTCCATGCACCGGGAGCCAGATGCGGGACTTGATCCCGGGTCTCCAGGATGGCGCCCGGGGCCAAAGGCAGGCACCAAACCGCTGCGCCACCCAGGGATCCCTGAGAGAGTAAATCTTAAAAGTTCTATTCATGAGGGAAAAAAATGTGGTGATGGATGTTAACTAAATTTACTGTGGTGATTATTTAACAACACATACAAATATTCAATTATCATGTCATGCACCTGAATCTAATACACTGTTATATGTCAAACGCCAGTTATATTTCATTTAAAAAAAAATTAGGGGTGCCTGGGTGGCTCAGTCGGTTAGTGCCTGCCTTTGGCTCAGGTCATGATCCTAGGGTCCTGGAATCGAGCCCCACTTTGGGCTTCTTGTTCAGCAAAGAGTCTGCTTCTCCCTCTCCCTCTGCTACTCCCCTTGCTTGTGCTCTCTCTCTCTCTCTCTCTGTCTCTCTCTGTCTCTCCCTCTCTGTCAAATAAATAAAAAGTCTTAAAAAAAATCCGCCAGCATGAGTGGTGGGACAAAGGATATGAGCGGCAGTGCCCTGTATTGTCCAAATACATGGTCTGGGTTATTGTCTGGAAGCACTCAGTTATGTTATAATGGGATAAGTTATGCTGTTGTCGATGACCAAACAACAATAAAAACATCTAATGAGCTAACCCCACAAAAGTTTGTCTCTGGCCCAGGCACAGCCTACTCTGGGTCCGAGCAACAATCCACAGCTGCTCCCCTCCACAGGTTGATGCTCTGTGACTCAGGGATGTAGGCGGCTTCTGTCTTGTGACCCCGCCCTCCACAAAGGGGAAGATGAAGCCCGGAGACTCTTGCAGAGGCTTTTTGCTGCCTCAGATAGGAAGTGACACATCACTTCTGATTATAATCTGTTGGCCAGAGCTAGTCATATGACCCCTCTCACACAAGAGGACCGGGATGGATATCTCCATGCGGCCAAGAACAAGTTAATGTCAATAATAACCTTTCTCATAAGGGTCCCCCTGCCATACATATGATTCCACATGTTTTATTTTTATTTTATTTTATTTATTTATTCATGACAGACACAGAGAGAGAGGGGCAGAGACACAGGCAGAGGGAGAAGCAGGCTCCATGCAGGGAGTCCGACATGGGACTTGATCCCGGGTCTCCAGGATCACACCCCAGGCCGAAGGCGGCTCTAAACCGCTGGGCCACTGGGGCTGCCCGATTCCACATGTTTTAATATTTATGGCAAGGCCTTGGTATTCACTTATTTGATCCCAATAACTCCCTAATGAGGTTTGTATTTTTTTAAAGATTTATTATTTATTTGAGAGAAAGAGAGTGCACAGGGAGAGGAGTACAGAGGGAGGAAGAGAGACTCTCAAGCAGACTCCTTCTGAGCACGGAGCCCACGCGGGGCTCCATCCTAAGACCTGGAGATTATGACCTGAGCTGAAACCCTGAGCTGGCCGCTTAACTGACTGAGCCATGCAGGTGCCCGTGTCATCATTTTAAAGCTAATTTTGAAAGAAAAGAGAGAAAGAAAGAAAGAGAGAGAGAGAAAGAAAGAAAGAAGAAAGAAAGAAAGAAAGAAAGAAAGAAAGAAAGAAAGAAAGAAAGAAAGAAAGAAAGAAAGCAAGCAAGCTAATTTCTTATTTGGGGCACAGAGCTTATTTCCAGTTTTTGGTTACTACAAATAATATTGCAATGAGCTAGGTTGGGTTTTCTGTTGACCAAAGCTTTGCATACATATTTATTTTCTTCATATAAATTTCTAAACATAGAATCAAAGGGTTAGAGTGGCATATTTCAAGCCTTTGCAGGTGAATTGCTGAATGCCCTCTCCATCTCCACTCTCACCCTGGACAGCGAGTGAAATGCCTGTTTCTCTATATACTCACCAACAGCGGATATGAAATATTTGTTTAAAATCTGTGTAAAATCTCCCACAAGAAGCCTGCTTCTCCCTCTGCCTGTGTCTCTACCTCTCTCTGTGTGTCTCATGAATAAATAAAATCTTTAAAATAATAATAAATAAAAATCTGTGCAAATTGCTTCAGTGTAATACTTTTAACGCAACTCAATGTCTTCTATCTGAAAAAAATAAAAGGTCTTTATTTAAAGTGTGAACCCAGGGATGCCTGACTGTCTTAGTCTGTGGAATGTGTGACTCTTGATCTCAGGGTTATGAGTTCAAGCCCCATGTTGGGTTTAAAGGTTACTAAAAATAAATAAGTAAATAAAACTTAAAAAAACAAATCAATAAAAAAATTTAGGCGTATTTATTTATTTTTAAGTAATCTACAATGTGGGGCTCGAACTCATGACCCTGAGATTAAGAGTGGTATGCTCCTCCAAACCAGCCAGGTGCCCCATCCCCCACATTTTTAAAGTGTGAATCTAAATCAAGTGTGTTAAAACTAGCCTTCCTTTGAATAGATCTATGTCACAAAAACTAGCATTACATTTATAACCACGTGGCCAAAGGGAAGAGGCAATTGATGCAACTGTCTATTCAAATCAGACACTTTAGAGTGGAGAAACCTGACAGACATTGCATCTACCAGAGGACTGAAGCTCACAGAAACAGTGAGAAATCATAATAATAGGGGCGCCCGGGTGACTCAGTCAGTTAAACGTCTGCCTTCAGCTCAGGTCATGATCCTGGGGTCCCAGATTGAGCCTCACGGCATGGAGTCTGCTTCTTCCTCTGTCCTGCCTCCTGCTCATGCTCTGTCACTCTCTAATAAATAAATAAATAAATAAATAAATAAATAAATAAATAAAATCTTTTTTTTAAGAAAACTATTCTGGGGCACCTGGGTGGCTCAGTGGTTGAGCATCTGCCTTTGGCTCAGGTCCTGATTCCAGGGTCCTGGGATCGAGTCCCACATCGGGCTCCCCGCAGGGAGCCTGCTTCTCCCTCTGCCTGTGTCTCTGCCTCTCTCTCCGTGTCTCTCATGAATAAATAAAAAATAAAGTCTTAAAAAAAACCAAAATAATAAACTCTTCTAAAAGTTTGTTAAAAAAAAAAATCACACCCAATCATGATAATTTGGGCCACCTAAAAAAAAAATTCAAGGATTTTTGACTCTAGCTATAAGGACATCAGGCTATTCCGATTTTGTCATCAGGAAAACTGCCCGTTTGGAAAGAGAGCCCCGCTGTGACATGTGGGGTCACCAGGGAAGCTGTTGGCTGAGCTGAGGATAAACACCAGGGATTCTATTCTCAGTAAGTGGCTTTCACCACTAACCATCCTTCCTTCCCCGACACTATGTATCGTGTCGGAACCTGAATTATCCTGTTTAAGTCCTGATTCTGGGAGACTTTTGGTGTTGGAAAACATTGGGGAATTTCAGTGGATTTGCCTGGAAAGAAAAATCTTACTTTTCTTTTTTTTTAAACAGATGATAAACTTCAACATTAATGCCAGCTCTTATGACAGGAGGTCAGATGATGTGAGGCAAAGCAGGAGCATCAGACTTTTCTTTTCTTTCCTTTTTAAAGATCTTATTTACTTACTAGAGAGAGGTACAGAGAGAGGCAGAGATACAGAGGGAAATGCAGGCTCCCTGTGGGGAGCCCAATGCAGGACTCTATCCTGGGATCCTAGGATCATGACCTGAGCCAAAGGTAGATGCTCAACCACGGAGCCACCCAGGCGCCCTAAGCATCAGGCTTTCAAATGACACGGGGCTTTAGGTGATAGCCAGGCCGCTGGTTTGCAAGTGCGTCCTGGTACAGCCCTGGGAAGCCACTCTCCAGAAATACCTAGGATGGTGCCTTAACTCAACAGAAGGTAACTGCTCCAGAGTTGAGAGTTTGGTTTTTCATGAAAGTTTAAATGAGGAGAAATTGTAGTTGAAGAGCTTAAAATCATAAGGGAAAATGAGGGAATGGACATCACATCTGTGAGCATTCTGAGAAATCATTTAAATTCACTAAAATTACTCTAACAACAACAAAAATAGCAACGAGGAGCATTTTTCTGCACATGCAGCAATGCTATGTTTGTTCTCTTTTTAAAAGAAATCCTGTGACCCCTCTCTCCACAAAACCCAGCATTGAGGTTGAGGCCTGGATCATTCTGGATACACACCCCTTGGAGAGGCTTGACCCAAACCAATTCAAAAAAAGAAAGCGCCAAGGAGCCAAATTCTTGGCTTTCACCAGTTCCTAAACAGGCTTTTGAAATTCATGGCAGAGATAATAATCTTGAAAGCCAAGGCTTTTGATTTGCAAGATTCGCAAAAGAGGCTGTTTTTTTTTCCCCCAATGGCTCTGAACTGGTTTTGAGTAGCAAGACTTTGGATTCAAAAGCAAATCCCCGAAGGAATCTTGGAATAAAGTTTCTGCCACAATAAACAATACATGGGGGGAGGGGGCGCTGATGAAAAGTCAGATTATCCTGAGCGTGAAAATGTCCAAAATAAAAGAAAAAATCCAGGGAGGAGGAATTACAAACTCCAGGGGGCTAAGGAGAGGGTAAAACAAGGTTTGGCCGCGAGCTGATGCGCGAATCATTGTTGAAATTGGCTTCATTATTCTATTTTCTCTATTTCTGTTTTTCTTTCTTTCTTTTTTTTTTTTAATAAGTAAGTGCTACACCCAATGTGACGCTCGAACTCATGACCCTGAGATCAAGAGTTGCATGCTTCACCAAGCCAGCCAGGCGCCGTGATTCTCTCTACTCTTGAAATTTTTTATATTAAAAACTCTACTATAGTTAGTTTTAATGGTGAAGCTGAGAGTCCAGCAAGGACGTTATCAGGATTGTGCAGGCAGGAGGTGGTGGTTGTGTGGGGCCAGGGTAGCTGAGAGGCTGCGGGTGCAGGAGGCTGGAGAGAACTGGATTAAATCCCCAGGCATTTTCCCTCCTCCTTCACCTCCGGAGTTTAGGATACCGGGCACAGGGCACTGGAGAGGAGAGGCGGAGAGGGAAGGTTGAGAGGAGAACATCCTAGGTCAGCCCGGCTGCCACCTACAGCCTGGGGATGTTGGTTGCACCCAGATGACTTTGGGTTTCAGCCTAGGAGCCTTGGGAACCTCGAGGCAGTGGCCTGAACTGGTTTTCAAAATCCCCTAGGGACACCTAGGTGGCTCAGTGGTTGAGCATCTGGCTTGGGCTCAGGTCGTCATCCCAGGGTCTTAAGATCGAGTTCCACATCGGGCTCCCTGCAGGGAGCCTACTTCTCCCTCTGCCTGTGTCTCTGACTCTCTCTGTGTCTCTCATGAATAAATAAATAAAATCTTAAAAAAGAAAAGAAAAGAAAAGTCCCCTCTATTGCAGCTATTGCACGGAGCAGTTGGGAATGGGCTGCCTACGGAAACAGTCCAGTTAGGAGGCCCACAGCCTTCAGAGTGCTAACATAAACACACTTTCTTACTTCTCAAGGCTAGCCCTATCTCTCATGAATAAATAATAAAAATAAAATAAAATAAAATAAAATAAAATAAAATAATAAAATAAAATAAAATAATACAATACAATACAATACAATACAATACAATAAAAAGCAGCCCTGTACAATGGGGATCGGTAACCTCCTTGGGAACACAGGGAATCTGAGATCAGAGAGATGGAGTGAAACACCCAAGGCCACACAGCAATTAATTACCTGTAAGGTTGCCAGACGAAACGCAACAAGACACGGCACACAACATAATTATACTGAGAAATTATTCACCGTTTGTCTGAAATTCAAATGTAACCGTGTGACCTGTACTTTTATTTGCTAAACCTGGCAACCTTAATTACTAATCAAGCCAGGATTTGAGATCAGGGTCTGACTCCAAAGTCACAGTCCTCCCTCCACAACCGCCCCAACTCTGGGGCGAGGATTTGCTCTGGTTCATCTCTGTATCCCTGCTCTTTGCCTCCCCGGGGCCCCGCTGACAACCAGAGAGCCCCCTAGAGAATCTTTGTTGTGTGAATATAGAAGTGGGGAGGTGCAATGAATGTCTGAGAATTCGGGGACCTTTCTGGACAGTCCAGAATGTTCGGACAGTGAGTCCAGCAAAGTGGGGTAAGAGCGGTGATTCTGGTAGCTGGGTTCACAAACTGCCACTGTCACTCACCTTCCAGCTGTGTGAATTTGGGCAAGTGGCTTAAGCCCCCGTGCCTCAGTTTCTCCATCTGTAAAATGTAGGGGTTAATAGGAGCACTCATGATAGTACATTCCCCATAGGTCGGCTTTGAGTAATAAACTCATGCAATGCAGTGCTTTATATAGAGAAAGATCATGGGAAATCTGGCTATGATGAGTGGGCAAGAGTAAGATAAAGAAACAATGAAAAAAAAAAAAAGAAACAATGAAAATGCTGCAAACCCTCCTGGCGCTGCCAGAAATGCCCAGAGAATTTTTTTTTGCCCCCGGGGTGGGAGTTTTCTTACCTGTTGGCTCTAGCCTGGTGCATAGAGCTCTGCTCCCCTTAGGGGGCGTGGTAAATATTGACTCCACTAGCCAACGAGCCAGGAGAGGAGTTTCTCACCGGCCAGAATCCATCCCTTACAATAACCCAAACCTCAAGAATCCCACAAAAGCAAAAACTGTATCAGAGGGAAGTTATTTGAGGTACAACTCCCGAATGTGATGAGTGGGTGAGGAAAAGCTTCTCTTATTGAAAAGATTGTGTGTTTTGATTTTTTTTAAAGATTTTATTTATTTATTCATGAGAGATACAGAGAGAGGCAGAGACAGAAGCAGCCTCCCTGCGGGGAGCCCGATGTGAGACTCGATCCCAGGACCCCAGGATCATGTCCTGAACCAAAGGCAGATACTCAACCACTGAGTCACCCAGGTGTCCCTGTTTTGAATTTTTTTTGACATCATCTCTACACCCAACGTGGGGCTGAAACTCACAACCCCGAGATCAAGAGTCACATGCTCCACCGACGAAGCCAGCCAGATGCTCCAAAAAGATTGTGTTTTGAGACACATGTTTGCTCACTCAGAAAAAGAAGAAAAGGTTTAGGGGTGGCAAGCCACAACAAATACTGTCATTAAAACAAAATTAGTACAGGTCTTAAATTCCGGAGGTTACAAAACAGCCTGGCTGAGGTCATTTGTGCCTAATTATTGTGCCTAATAATTACCTTGACTAATTAGAGCAAAGGTTTTGGAGTATGTGTCTATTCCCAGACACTGAGTCATCAGTGACCCAGAATAAATCATTTCACTCTATTTGTGTCTTGGATCTTCCGCATGGAAGCACCCGTGGCCAACTCCTCAGGGAGATTCCAAAGGCTTCATTAATTAATATTTGGAAAACAATGTAATTTGTGTATGTCGGGCCTTTGGAAACATGACATCAGTATGTTTTGTATGTTGGGTTTATTTATTTAATTATTCAACTACTCTCCAGGTACGCTTAATATTTGTTAAGCACCTACCCTGAGCCAGGTGCTGAGATAAGAAGTGGGAGCACCAAGCAAACAAGACAGATGGGCCCCTGTCCTCATGAAGCTTATAGTCTAGGGGTGGAGGCAGATGGTAAGTATGTACAGCAACAGAGGAAATAATTGCAAACTGTTAAGTGCTATGAGGAAAACTAACAGAACTGCCATCAGTACGAGCAGGAGGGGGGATCATGGAAGGCTTCTTAGAAGAGGTGGTCCTCAAGCTGAGACCTGAAGGCAACAGCCAGGAGAGTGGGCGCTCTGTATATACGGAAGGCAAGACAGGAAGCAAAACATGACAGGCGGGCAGGTGTGGTAGGTGGTCAGGACAAGCACAGACTTTCTGGGTTTGAACCCTGCTCTGCCACTGCCACTAGCAGACTAGTGGTTGCAGGGGACAGAAGAACCGGGAACAGGCAGTGACTGCTTGGTCGGCACGGGGTTTCCTTTTGGGGTGATGAAAATATCTTGGAAGCAGATGGAGATGATGGTTGCACAACAGCGTTGCACGTACTAAACATCACCAAATTGTTCACTTTAAAATGATTAATGTGTTGGGGCGCCCAGGTGGCTCAGTGAGTTAGGCGTCTGCCTTTGGCTCAGGCCATGATCCCAGGGGCCTGGGATGGAGCCCAGCATCGGGCTCTCTGCTCAGCGGGGTGTCTGCTGCTCCCTTTTCCTCTGTCCTTCCCCTCCCCCTGCTCGTGCTCCCTCTGTAGCTCTCTCTCTCAGAGAAATAAATAAAACCTTTAAAAATAAAATGATTAAGGTGAATTTTATGCTATGTGAATTTCATCTCAATAAAAAAATATATTTTTAAAAAATATTTTATTAATTTATTCATGAGAGACACAAAGAGAGGGGCAGAGACACAGGCAGAGGGAGAAGCAGGCTCCATGCAGGCAGCCCGATGGGGGACTCAATCCCAGGATTCTGGGATCACATCCTGAGCCGAAGGCAGATGCTCAACCGCTGAGCCCCCCAGCATCCCTCAATAAAAAAATATCTTAAACACACAGATACACACACACACATACTGAGCAAGCAGCTGGGAATCCCCAGCCCAGCCCTGGCACCCTGTGGGAATGACTTCCCATCCCCTGCAAGGAATGGAGGCTGTTCAGTCCTGCAAACCATGCAGTGCTTACTCCCTAAACTACAAGGAGGGGGGAATTCAGATCTCTTTGTGGAGGCCCTACTATGTGCTGACATTATAATGCAGACATATGATCTGATCATTTTGTTTTTTTTTTCTCCCCGGAATGTAAGCTTCATCAGGGCAGGAGTTTTGTCTGTTTTGTTTACTACCATATTCCTCGTGCCTGGCACAGAGTAGATGCTCAAAACATTACTGATTAAGCGGAGCAACCTGGCAAGATAGGGGTTGGCCTCTGCAGCTTACAGGTGGGGAAACGCAAGCTCAGTGATTTGCTAAAGTCCCATGATGGCTGAGGAGCTGAGACAGAATTTGAACTCAGGCCATCTGGGGCCGAGCTGATGCTGCAGGGAGCTTTCCTTCATCGGCTTCCTATTTCCTGCTGGGATGAGTTAGAAGTCTGAAAATTAAAGGTATATAGGCCATGACTCATCTCTTAGGCAAAGAAGAGGGAAATCATGACCTGGAGCTGAGTCATCGTTTCTGCTTCCCTGCGTGCTGACTTGTTCATACTCCACTTGTTGGCCTTCCTGAGTTCTTTCATGGGATGAGGCCAGGGGCTCAACATAGTCCAAGGCTCCTTTCTCATCTTGACTCTGCCCTCTTGGCTGGGACATTCTGACCCAGACAAAACCACTGACGTTGGGCCAGGCCAGCAATGCCCAGAGGGCCGTGCAGATCCAGAGGCAAGCATCTGAGGCCACTGCAAGGTCTGAATGCTGGCACTGTGAGACCTCAGAAAGCACTCCTGCTTTTTGGTTTTCTTGGACAGATTATGCCAGGAGTGACTTATTTAAAACACTAATGAAATCTAACTTTTTAAAAAACATTTATTTATTCATGAGAGACACAGAGAGAGAAGAGGCAGAGACACAGGCAGAGGGAGAAGCAGGCTCCTCGCAGGGAGCCCAATGTGGGACTCGATCCCGGGATTCCAGGATCATGCCCTGAGCCAAAGGCAGACGCTCAACCACTGAGCCACCCAGGTGTCCCGAAATCTAACTTTTAAAAAAAGACGCAAGTCTTAACATTAGAAAGAGGTGGGATTGAAACCCAGCTCTGCTGCTTATTAGCTGTGTGCCCTTGGGCATGCTACTTGACCATTCTGTTCTTCAGTTTCCTCATCCGGGAAACGAGGAAATATTATCTGCTTCTGAGAGTTGGCAAGAGGACAGAACAGGGCCGTTTGCACAGCCTAAAGGAGGAAAACATGTCCTGAGGGCATAAAGACCATGGAACGCTGAGGACTGAACTCTGTGGCACAGATGCTGATGGGGTGAGGTTAGAGGTAACAAGATTCTGGGTGTGGGCCCCAGGCTGGCCAGTGAATCAGAGCTTGAGGCTGGACACGTAGCTTAACCTCTGGCCACTTCCCTTTCTCCAACTGCACGAGAGTGGGGGCTGGACCATGCTAGACCCTGCCTGTCCCTCACAGAAAGAATATTCCACAAAAGGAAGCATGTTCATTGACATCATGGTGAGGGATTGGGGGATGGGGCTGTAAAACTATTACCCTGGGACACCTGAGTGGCTCAGTGGGTTGAGCATCTGCCTTCGGCTCAGGTCATGATCCCAGGGTCCTGGGATCGAGTCCCACGTCAGGCTCCCTGCTCAGCGGGGACTCTGCTTCTCCCTCTTCCTCTGCCTGCCGCACTGCCTACTTGCTCTCTCTCTCTCTCTGTCAAATAAAAAATAAAATCTTAAAAAAATAAAATTTTTACCCTAGTGATACACAAATATATTTTTGTGGAAGATTCTAATAATTCAGATCTATGTAGAGCAAAATATGAAGTTCCTCTTCATCAGCTTCTACTACCAACAGCTTGGAGCACATCCTACAGCCCCCTTGCTTTGCATTTATGTGACTATGTGCACAGGGCTACTAGCTAACACGAATTAAGCACTTAGTACCTGTCAAGCACTGTTCCAAAGAATTTATATGTTAATTTATTTAATTTTCACACCAATCACATGAGGCAAATTCTATTATCTCTTTTACAGAGGAGGAAAGACAGGCCCAGAGAGGTGAAGTAACCTCCCCAAAGCCACACAGCTTCAGAGAGGAGGAGCTGGGATTCAAACCCAGATGGCCTGGCCCCAGATTCTATATACATAACCATTGCATTTTACTATCTCTTAAATATCTTCTCTTGGGCAGCCCGGGTGGCTCAGCGGATTAGTGCCGCCTTCAGCCCAGGGCCTGATCCTGGAGACCAGGGATCAAGTCCCACATCAGGATCCGTGCATGGAGCCTGCTTCTCCCTCTGCCTGTGTCTCTGCCTCTGTGTGTGTGTGTGTGTGTGTGTGCATCTCTTGTGAATAAATAAATAAAACCTTTAAAAATAATAAAAAATAAAAAAATAAAGATGGGTAAATTAAAAAGAATATATATGGGGGAAGTGATGCTGGGTAACTTGCAATACAAGGTCATGAACCGTGATACAACTTCCAGCTGCCTCTCTCTCTCTCTCAGGATGTTCAGCCCTGGAACCCAGCCGCCACACTGTGTGAAGGCCCAAACCAATCACGCAGAGAGACCCATGTGGAGAGAAACTGAAGCCCAGGCTACAAGCGGCCTCAACTGCCGCAAACGGGAGTGAGGGAGCCTTCAGATGTCTCCCAGCTGCAGCCCTGCAGATAAGGAAGAGCAGAGACAGGCCCCACCAGGGCTGGGGCGCTTGGCCTGCATTCCCGACCCATGGCATCTGTAGGGCATAATACATGGTCGCTCTGTGGCACTGAGGCTGGGGGTATGTTGTGTTGTAGTTATAACAACTGGAGCAGCTAGCAAGTGGGGGAGTCAGGGTGTGAAAATGGGAGTCCTCAGATCTGTCCACTCACCTTGCACCCTTTCCCTGCTCTTGCTACCTGGCAAACTGGCAGTGTTGTGGGTTTCTTTGTTTAACATTCTATTTGTTTATTTGGTGGAGAGAAAGAGAGATAAGCAGGGGGAGCGGCAGAGGCAGAGGGAGAAGCAGATTTCCCGCTGAGCAGGGAGCCTGACGTGGGGCTTGATCCTAGAACCCTGGGATCACAAGCTGAGCGGAAGGCAGGTGCTCAACTGACTCAGCCCCCCAGGCTCCCCAAATCAGCAGGCAGTAGCGTTATCAGCTGTCGGCAGCATCCTCTCTCCCAACCCCAGGGACCACAGACTAATCATTTGTATTGGGAAAAGAAAAACCAGAATTCAAAGCCAGTTGTTCACAGAATGTGGAAGGGGCTCCCCTGGCGAGAGCTGTGGTTCTTTCTGCAAAGGAGAGCCTCTGGCCCATGGACCACCCACCCCCGTGCCAGAAAACCCCGAGTCAAACAAAAGTGATGAGAATGTCTGTTCATTCTTGACGCCCCTGCTGTTTGCTCAGGTCACAAAGGCTCCTCTTTTATTTTGTTTTTGTTTTTGTGTTTGTGTTTTTTACATGAGATCTTCAAGCATCTGCCAAGGCAGGCATTCTCTTTTCTTTGCCCATCTTACTCCCCGCCAAAACAGTGGGGCTCATTTCTTCCATTTGGTTTAGCATTTTAAAAAAATTGCACTTAACTTTTCCTGGGCAGGCCTAGAAGCCCACCTGCACACCTTCAGGCTAGACAGAGGAGCTTGGCTGAATGTGAATCTGTTTTCTTCCTTCTGGCATGAAGATGGATTAGGATGCATTGCAAGGTGGGAAACAGAAAAAAAAAAAAAAAAGCCCCAAACCCCAAAACCCAACCATCTCCACTTAAGCTCTTTAAAAATAAGGATAATTAAAACAAAGACATGTATTCATTTATCCACCACCAGGAAGTTCAAGCATAGTTTGACTTTGGATGAGGGAGGATCCAGCAGCTCAGATAATACCATCCAGCCTCAGAGTCTCTGCAGTCCTCTGGCCCCCTCTTTGCCTTCCCTGTGCTGTCTTCATTTCCTGGGGTTCCATAGCCACTTCAGGTGTTCCATCTCCCTGAACCAAATGCAGAGGAAGACAGAGTTTCTCTGCCCAGCAGCTTAAAAAGACTTCAAGGAATGGAGACTTATTTTCTCTGGCTGCCCCTTCTTTGCGTCATGAGCGCTGCCCTAACCCCATCAGCATGGCCCAGCGAACAGAGTGCACCTATTGGCTCCCTTTGGGTCAAAGGCTGTGAATTTGAGCTCATGGGAGACTGGTGAAGAGGCTTAGGGCCAGACAGCCTGTTATCTCCAGAAAGGGTAGAGGCTTTGGACAGCAGAACCTAAGTGGCCATGAATGGATGGAACTGGGGTGTACTGAGAAAGAAACATTAAATATCCATGGCCTCTTGGGCAGCCCTGGTGGCTCAGTGGTTTAGCGCCACCTTCGGCCCAGAGTGTGATCTTGGAGACCTGGGATCGAGTCCCACGTTGGGCTCCCTGCATGGAGCCTGTGCCTGTGTCTCTGCCTCTCTCTCTGTGTGTGTCTCTCATGAATAAATAAATAAAATCTTAAAAAAAATATCCATGGCCTCCAATGAAACATATCCACTCACAGAAGACAATCCAGAAATGGTCTTATACAGACTTGAAAAGATGCCTGAGTTCACTGGTAACCCAGGAAATGCAGAGAGAGGCAGGCTCCATGCAGGGAGCCTGATGTGGGACTCGATTCCGGGTCTCCAGGATCACACCCTGGGCCAAAGGCAGGCGCTAAGCCGCTGAGCCACCCAGGGATTCCCCACCCCCATATATTTTTTAAAAGATTTATTTATTTATTTTAGAGAGAGACAGCACAAGTGGAAGAAGGAGAGGAAGAGAGAGTCTTAAGCAGACTCTACACTGAGCATGGAGTCTGACTCAGGGCTCGATTCGCCCCTTTCCCCTACTCATCCGCGCATTCTCTCAAATTAGTGAATAAAATCTTTTTATTTTATTTTATTATTTATTTGACAGAGAGCGAGCAAGCACAAGCAGGGGGAGCAGGGGAAGGAGAAGCAGGCTCCCCGCTGAGCAGGGAGCCCGATGCAGGGCTCAATCCCAGAACCCTGAGATCATGACCTGAGCTGAAGGCAGATGCTTAACTGACTGAGCCACCCCCTGAATAAAATCTTTAAAAAAAGTCGGATGCCCAACTGACTGTGCCACGCAGGCAGTACCCTTGCCTCGCCCCATATTCTATGAATTGAAGCAGTTACAAGGTCAGACAGAGAGGAAACAGATTCTGCTTCTTGACGGGGAATCATAAGGTTCTGGAAAGGCACGTGGGGCTGGAAACATTGCTGTGGCCATTTTTGGAAATTATAAGCTGCCACACTGACTGTACGAGATACCAGGCAATTTGCTTCACCTCTCTGGTCTCAGTTTTCTCATCAGTAAGATGGGGGCCATAATAGTGTCTACTGTGTCAGGAAAGACTCACATAAGATTATGTATAAAGAGTACTTAGTGCTGTATTTATGTGTACCAAGTGATCAGTGGCTGAATTTATCATTAATAATAGTTATTATTGAGCAATGAGGCATCTTGGTATGGCTGAAACAGGGTGTTGTGAGTTGAATTGTATCTTCTAAAAAGATATGTTCGGGATGGCTGGGTGGCTCAGTTGGTTAAGTGTCTGCCTTCAGCTCAGGTCATGATCCTGGGGTCCTGGGATCAAGACCCATGTCAGGCTCCCTGTTCAGCAGGGAGCCTGCTTCTCCCTCTGTCTATCTCTCTCAAATTAATAATCTTATAAAAAAATAAAAAGATATGTTCCTAGTGTTGACCCCCGGCACCTGTGACTGTGACCTTGTTTGAAAATTGGGTCTGTGGGTGCATTGGTGGTTCAGTCGGTGAAGCATCTGCCTTCGACTCAGGTCATGATCCTCGGGTCCTGGGATTGAGTCCCACATCGGGCTCCCTGCTTGGCGGGGAGCCAGCTCCTCTCTCTGCCTCTGCAGCTCCTCTTGCTTGCATTCTCTTGCTCACTCTCTCTCTCATATAAATAAATAAAATCTTCAAAAAAAAAAAAAGAAATGAAAATTGGATCTTTTGCAGATGTAAGTTGAGGTGAGATCAAATTGAATTAAGACAAGCTCCAAATCCCATACCTGGGAACCTCACACAGAGACACACAGACACACACAGGAAGAATGTCACCTGACGATGGAGGCAAAAACCAGTGTGATGCATCTGCCAGCTGAAAAGCTAACTGCAAGGATCGCTGTTGGCCCCCAGAAGCCAGGAGGAGCCAAGGAAGGATCCTTCAGAGACAGCGTGGCCCTGTGGACACCTTGACTTCAGGCTTTGACTCTCCAGAACCGTGAAAGAATACATTTCTGTTGTTTTAAGCCACTCAGTTTGTGGTACTTTGTTACAGCAGCCCCAGGAAAAGGATGCGCAGGGTTTGCCTGGCAGCCAGGAGGGCACGAGTTCTAATCCCAGGGCTGCCCCTGATTAGCCAAGTGTTGCTGGCTTCTTCCCTTCCATTCTCTGAGTCTGTTTCCTCAGTTATAAAAGGAGGGGCCTGGGTTTGCTGGCTTTTAAAGTCCCTAGCCCCCCAAAAAATAAAAAATAGAAAATAAAATAAAGTCCCTAGCCCCTCAGGGGATGCTCTGATACACACGCAACAAAACTTCAAAATCCATTGTCCCCAGGGCCCCTGGCTGGCTCAGTTGGTAGAGCATGAGTTCAAGCCTCACGTTGGTCATAAAGCTTACTTTAAAAAAAGCAAAACAAACAAAATGCATTGTCCTCTGAATATTCTGGAACTGTGATGCTGATACAAGCATGTGACAATTACAAAGATGATCCTTCTGCTTTTGGACTCTGAAGGGCTTCCCTAGCCCTCTTTTTCTGTTTTTTTCTCAACTAACTTTGTTTTCTGGTTAAAAGCATTATTTTCAAATTAGTTTGACAAAAATAACGTGGGGGTTATGGTTAAAATAATCAGAAAACAATACTAAAGAGTGTAAGTTAAAAAGAACAAAGCTGGAAACCTGGGAGGCTCAGCAGTTGAGCATCTGCCCTCAGCTCAGGGCATGATCCCGGGGTCCTGGGATCGAGTCTCACATCGGGCTCCCCCCAGGGAGCCTGCTTCTCCCCTTGCTTATGTCTCTGCCTCTCTTTGTGTCTCTCATAAATAAATAAATAAATAAATAAATAAAAATCTTTATAAGAGAATAAAAATAAAAAGAGCAAAGCTCTTTGATCACCATTTCCACTTTATTTTTATTTTTTTAAGATTTTATTTATTTTGGGATGCCTGGGTGGCTCAGCGGTTGAGTGTCTGACTTTGGCTTAAGGCGTGATCCTGGTCAGGGGATGGAGTCCCACATCAAGCTCCCTGTGGGGAGTCTGCTTCTCCCTCTGCCTACATCTCTGCCTTTCTTTTTGTATCTCTCATGAATAAATAAATAAAATCTAAAAAAATAAAGATTTTATTTTTTTTAATTTTTATTTACTTATGATAGGCACACAGTGAGAGAGAGAGGCAGAGACACAGGCAGAGGGAAAAGCAGGCTCCATGCACCAGGATCCCGACGTGGGATTCGATCCTGGGTCTCCAGGATCGTGCCCTGGGCCAAAGGCAGGCGCTAAACCGCTACGCTACCCAGGGATCCCAAGATTTTATTTTGACAGATAGAGTGAGAGAGAGCACAAGCAGGGTAGCAGTAGAGGGAGAGGGAGAGGCAAGGCTCCCCGATGAGCAGGGAGCTGGATGCAGAACTCAGTCCCAGGACCCCAGGATCATGACCTGAGCCAAGGGCAGACGCTTAACCAACTGAGCGGCCCAGGCGTCCCACCGACCCCCACTTTAATGTGACAAACACTATTAACATTTTGGTATATATCCTATATATTTCTGTTTTAAGTAAACTACACCCAACACGCGGCTCGAACTCATGACCCTGAGATTAAGAGTCACATGGTCTTCCAACTGAGCCAGCCAGACACCCCTCCTTCTACATATTTCTGTAAACATATTCAATAATTTGTGCCCAATGTGTATTCTACGAAAACCCGAATGTGCATTCTGTGTGTGTTTTTTCGACAGTGAAATCATGCCATATGTGTTCTTTTACTTCACGTCAACATATCTGGTAGGCCAGGCCCGGGGCCACTGTGTTGCCCTGCGCCAGAGGGCATCTTGGCAAAGAACACGACATGAATGTGTCGGAGAGGAAGCGTCACGGGAACCACCCGTACCATGAAGGTTCAGCACTGTGGACAGGGCCGGGCTTGCTCCTCCACTCCTTAGCTGTAGGTGTGTCATGGCCAACGCAGACGGCCTACACGTGCCATGGCCCTCGGGGAGCTCGCAGACCTGTGGGAGAAACACCAATGTGGTTGAACGATGACTTGATAATGATGTATGTGGATTACATTCTTTTTTTTTTTAAGATTTTATTTATTTATTCATGAGGAACACAGAGACAGAGGCAGAGACATAGGCAGAGGGAGAAGCAGGCTCCATGCAGGGAGCCCGATGTGGGACTTGATCCCTGGACTCTGAGATCACACCCTGAGCCAAAGGCAGACGCTCAACCTGTGAGCCACCCAGGTGTCCCGTGGATTACATTCTTATCCAAGAAAAAAAATAATGCCAATAATGATAATTATTATCATCTCTTGAGTGCACTGGGCTAATCCGCAGCTAATCCTCATGACCTCGCTATGGTGGGATGACCATAAAATCGTGACCTTATTTTGCAGGTAAAGAAACTAAAGCTCTGAAAGGTGAATTAACAGGAGTGAATGGTCACGACCTTACGTGTACACGTCATACTGCCTTCTGGGAAAAGCTCTAGACATGGTATTTGGGAGGCAAGTGCCTGTGGCTGGGTATGACATTCGGCCAACTGGCCTTGAGGGGGTTAAGCACATTCCTATAATAGATTTGCCTGTTGTCTGGCTACTTATGTATTCATGCTGCAGTAAGAACTGCTGAAACCCGCTCATCTTTTACTTATTTCTGCACAGGGACAATGGACACGAGTCTCCTAAGACACCCTCAAGGGCCATGGCCACGTCTTGTGCTGGCTTTTGTCTGTGGAGGCATCCAGATCAGGACACCCCTATTCTGGGCGTCCCCAGGCTTGCAGGTGGATGTCCCAGGATGACCTCTGCTGGCCTCCTCACGCCGCCTGCTGTCTGCTTTCCATACTGCAGCCAACGTCATTTTTCTACCAAACATTTATCTGACCCTCTTGAGGCCACCCACCCCACTCGGGGTGCAGTCAGAGCTCCCCATCCCGGCCCCCAACCTGGCCCTCAGGCCCCCGTTGTGCACTCTGACCCTGCCTCCCACTCCAGTTCTGCTCCCACAACATGGATTGGAGAGTGTGGTGATGCCAAGCCGCCCAGGGCACCCCCTCCCCCTGCCCCCACCACCCGGTCAGCCTCTTCCAGCTAGCCTGTCTCCTGATGGGGAGGCCTTCTCCACAGGAAAGAGTCTGCTCTCTGTGGCTCCTGGCAGGCCTCCTGGCTAATTTCACCAAGCAAGCACCTATTATTTTTTAAGATTTTATTTATTTATTTATTTATTTATTTATTTATTTATTTATTTAGGAGAGAGAGAGAGACAGAGAGACAGAGAGAGGCAGAGACACAGGCAGAGGGAGAAGCAGGCTCCCTGCAGGAGGCCAGATGCGGGACTCAATCCCGGGACTCCAGGAGCATGCCTTGAGCCGAATGCAGACGCTCAACTGCTGAGCCACCCAGGCATCCCAAACCTGCACTTTTAATGTATATTCGCAAAATACCTTTTATAAAAAAATAAAAAATAAAAATACCTTTTGTACTGTTTTGTTATACAGTGGAATATTTCAGGAAGTCAACTACTAAGAAATCCTAGAAAGATCATGCTTTGTTGTTATTGTCATTGTTGTTGCTTTAAGATTTTATTTATTAAAAAAAAAGATTTTATTTATTTATTTGGCAGAGAAAGAAAGAGAGAGAGAGAGCGTACAAGCAGGGGGAGCTGCAGAGGGAGAGGGAGAAGCAGACTCCCCGCTGATCAGGGAGCCTGATGCAGGACTCGATCCCAGGACCCCGGGGTCACGTCCTGAACTGAGGCAGATGCTCAACCATGAGTCACCCAGGCGTCTGACTTTCTTTTATTTTTTTATTTTTTTTAATGGCTTTCTTTTAATGTTTCCTTTTTAGAATACAGTTGGGGCATTATCATGAGTTTTGTAAATTATGTACAGAGAAAAGCTACCTCATTCATGAATTTTCTGTCAGTACAGTCAAGTGAGGTTATAAAATATTTGCACTAGGGGCATCTGGGTGGCTCAGTTGGTTAAGCATCTGCCTTTGGCTCAGGTCATGATCTCAGGGTTTTGGGATTGAGCCCCACGTCAGGCTCCTTGCTCGTGGAGAGTCTGCTTCTCCCTCTCCCTCTACTACTCCCTCTCCTTGTGCTCTCTCTTTCTCTCTGTCAAATAAATAAATAAAATATTTAAAAAATAAAATAAAACATTTGCACTAAAAGGGAGCTGTGGATCTGATGAGCTGTCCGCATGACTCAGGCTCCAACCCAGCCCAGCTCCTAGGTTGACCCTGAGGAGCCCAACTGTTAACTGTGTCTCTCTCACCTGGGTTTCTAGGGTGTCTACTGATGACACACTTTGATTGCACGTTCCAAACCCTACATGATCTGGGAATAGTAGTCAGACCAGGAAGGATCTTGAATGCTATCCTGAGGGCTTTGAACTTAATCCTGAAGGTAGCAGGAAGCCACTGAAAGTTTGCTATTTGTTTCTTTGTTTTGTTTGTTTATTTAAAAAAAAATTCCATGCCCAAAGTAGCTCTTCAGTTTTTCCCCATTAAAAAAAAAATCTGTTAAAAAAAATTTGGGGGGGGTAATCTCTACTCCCAATTTGGAGCTTGAATTCATGACACTGAGATCAAGAGTCACATGCTCCACTGACTGAGCCAGCTTCAGGTATCCCTTCCACATTTTTAATAAAGTCTTTATTTTGGGAATAATTTTAGACTTACACAAGGTTGCAAAAAAAAAAAAATAGTGCAGAGATTTCTCATGTACCCAGCTGCCCCTGATGATAACATCTCACATAAATAATGTCGTCAAAACCAGGAAATTAACCACTGGTGTAATGCTGTTTGCCAAACTGCAAACCTCATCCAGTTTCACGAGTTTATACACCCATTCTGTGTATGTGTGCTCATTTCTATGAGATCTATCACACGTGTACAGATTCGTGTAACCACAGCCACAATTGGGGTTCAGAACTGCTTCTCCACCACAAAACGTGTCTCCTTCTCTTTTTAAATTTTTAAAAAAGATTTTGTTTATTTATTCATGAGAGACCGAAACAGAGAGAGGCAGAGACACAGGCAGAGGGAGAAGCAGGCTCCATGCAGGGAGCCCGATGTAGGACTCGATCCTGGGACTCCTCTTTTTTTTTAAAACCCCACCTAATGTAAGGCTCGAACTCACAACTCCTAAGATTAAGAGTTGCATATTCTACTGACTGAGCCAGGCAGGCGGCCCCAAATGTGTCTCTTTTTAACAGTTGTGTGCTTTACTGATGTAAAGGTAATTCAGCATTATTGGGGAGGTCATCAGTATGATCAAAAATATTCATAGTAGGGGCACCTTGGTGGCTCAGTGGTTGGGCGTCTGCCTTTGGCTCAGGGGTCCTGGGATCGAGTCCCACATCACACTCCCTGCAGGGAGCCTGCTTCTCCTCTGCCTGTGTCTCTGCCTCTCTCTGTGTGTCTCTCAGGAATAAATAAATCAATCTTTAAAAAAAAAAATCAATTCAAACGCTCTATGACCAGGATCATTGCTCTTCCTTCCACACAGCCGTACTTCTGGGTACCTACTTCTCTATCAAAAACAGGAAAGTTAGATGACAAAGCTCATTGACATTTGAAAAGTAACCCTAAGAACTGTATTATGCAAAGTGAGAGATTACTCAAGGCTCCCTGGCATTTAGTTCCATGAACTTGCCTTTTTGAACTTCAGATTCTTGCGAACACCTGTCAGAAGCTGACAGGATGAGGAGGGAGGGGCCGGGTGTGGGGGGAGATTGGAGAATATGGAGGAGTTTCCAGGACTCGAACTTGCACTGCTGCGACAAAATCTAGTGTGGGGGCATGAAAGCCAGCTCTGGGAGGCTCTGAGGAGCAGGAGGGAGATGGACACACTGCTGTTTCCTTCAAGGCCCCAAGCAGAGCCAGCATTCTCGGCAAGCATGGACTTGCCTGCGATCAGAGAAGGCATTTGTCAGCAACGTGTGTTACAATTAGTGACTGGATTCTGTGCATTTATTTTCCCTCTCCAATAAAAAGTAGTTGCGTTGGGACACCTGGGTGTCTCAGTGGTTGGGCATCCGCCTTCAGCCCAGGGCCTGATCCTGGAGATCCGGAATCGAGTCCCACGTCGGGCTCCCTGCATGGAGCCTGCTTCTCCCTCTGCCTGTGTCTCTGCCTCTCTCTCTCTCTGTGTCTCTCATGAATAAATAAATAAAATCTTAAAAAAAAAAAAAGTAGTTGTGTTGATGGCCCTAAGAATTATTGAACTGAAAGGTTTTTGTTTGTTTGTTTTTCTTTGTTTGTTTTTGTTTTTTAGAGACTTGAGGAAAGAGCAAATAAGAAGGACATTAATCGTTTATGTGATCTCCTAATTCACGGACTATGCACTTAATATATCCTGCGTTTCCTCTCTGGATCTCCCTCTTCCTCTTTCCTGAATTCACACTAAAGTCAGCCTGGTGCTCACTGCCTCAGGGGAAGGGACGCGGCAGGGGACAACATAGAAGGAATCTTTGAATCTTTGGGGCTTTTTTTTTTTTTTAAGATTTTATTTGTTTTTTTTTTTTTTTTTTTAAAGAGGATTTGGGTTTTTTTTATTTATTTATGATAGTCACACAGAGAGAGAGAGAGAGAGGCAGAGACACAGGCAGAGGGAGAAGCAGGCTCCATGCAGGGAGCCTGACATGGGACTTGATCCCGGGTCTCCAGGATCGCACCCTGGGCCAAAGGCAGGCACTAAACCACTGCGCCACCCAGGGATCCCAAGATTTTATTTGTTTATTCATGAGAGACACAGAGAGAGAGAGGCAGAGACACAGGCAGAGGGAGAAGCAGGTTCCATGCGGGGAACCCGATGTGGGACTTGATCTCAGGTCTCCAGGATCAGGCCCTGGGCTGAAGGCGGCGCTAAACCGCTGAGCCACCTGGGCTGCCCTCTTTGGGGTTTTCTATTTCCAAAGTCGGAAGCTCGTTATGTGGAGCAATATCCAAGATACACCATGTCGCGGAGAAGACGCAGAAGGGCTTGATGATTAGTTTGCCAGAGTTTGTGTGTGTGGAAAAAAGAAAGCAGTGCAACCCTAGCGCCCAGATAGTCCTTGGAGAAATGGCTGATTTTAGGTCTGAAGCAGGAAGGGTACCAGGTGAGCATGGCAGCGACTGAAGACGACGGGAGTCCTATCAGATTGTCTCAGGGGCCAAGTTAAAGAGGCTCCCATGGGCCAAAGAGGGGATGATAAGGATAACTCAAACATGCTGAAATGTAGCAAATATATTTAAAGCTATAAATTCGGGGTGCCTGGGTGGCTCAAGGAACTAAGCATCTGGGTGGCTCAGGGGACTGGGTGGCTGGTTGGGTGGTTCAGGGGACTAAGCATCTGACTCTTGATTTCTGCTCTGGTCATGATGTCAGGGTCCTGGGATCGAGCCCCACATTGGGCTCCCTGCTTGACGGGAGGCCTGCTTGTCCCTCTCCCTCTGCCTCCACTCCCCTCCCCACCCCCACTTGTGCTCTCTCTCTCTCTCTCTCTCTCTCTCTCTGTCAAATAAAGACATAAAATGTATTTTTTAAAGATTTTATTTATTTATTCATGAGAGACACACACAGAGAGAGAGGGAGAGGCAGAGACACAGGCAGAGGGAGAAGCAGGCTCCATGCAGGAAGCCTGACGCAGGACTCGATCTGGGGTCTCCAGGATCAGGCCCTGAGCCAAAGGCGGCGTTAAACCACTGAGTTACTCGGGCTTCCCAAGACATAAAATCTTTTAAAAAATAAATAAAATAGGGGCACCTGGGTGGCTCAGTGGTTGAGCATCGTCTGCCTTCAGCCCAGGTCGTGATCCTGGAGACCTGGGATCAAGTCCCACATCGGGCTCCCCGCAGGGAGCCTGCTTCTCCCTCTGTCTGTGTCTCTGACTCTGTCTGTGTGTCTCTCATGAATAAATAAATAAAATATTTTAAATAAATAAAGTAAATAATTTATACTTAAAAAAGAAAACCTCACCTTGGCAGATACTAATAAACCAATTCATTATTTCAAAAACTGGTAAAGAAAAGGAAAGAAAGAAGCATCCATTCTGCCTTCTGAGAACGGTACCTCAGGATAACCAAAGAGTTGATTAAGGGAAGATTCCACCCAATACAGGAAGAGGAATGGATGCCCTCAGAATGTCACAGTTTTGCAACTTCTAATGAATTAGTGATAGGTGGAGATAATGAGTACCAACGGCATCCAACGTGACAGCTGCACACCCCGCCCCCGCCGCCCCATGAAGCAGTCTTGCTCAAAACTGGAATCTTTTTTTTAAAGATTTTATTTATTTATTTATTTATTTATTTATTTATTTATTTATTTTTATTTTAAGATTTTATTTATTTATTCATGAGAGACACACACACACAGAGAGGCAGAGACACAGGCAGAGAGAGAAGCAGGCTCCATGCAGGAAGCCCGATGTGGGACTCGAGCCCAGGTCTCCAGGATTACGCCCTGGACCAAAGGCAGGTGCTAAACCACTGAGCCACCCAGGGATGCCCAAGATTTTATTTATTTATTCAGAAAGAGAGAGAGAGAGAGAGAAAGAGAGAGAGAGAGGCAGAGACTCAGGCAGAGGGAGAAGCAGACTCCATGCAGGGAGCCTGATGTGGGACTCAATCCTGGGTCTCCAGGATCACACCCCGGGCTGCAGGCAGTGCTAAACCGCTGGGCCACCCAGGCTGCCCTCAAAACTGGAATCTGAGTCTCATGGAGCCGTGGGATCTCCAGGTTGTGAGAGAGACTGGCGTGGAGCACGTCACTTCCTCACCCGTGAGACGGGGATGGAAGATTCTGCAGTCCCTTCAGCTGGGGTGCACCCCTGACTGACCCTCCCCAGCGCCGGGCATCCCACTCCAGGGCCAACTTAGCAGGGGCAGAGGAACGTATGAAGGGACATAACGGGCCATGCAATCAGCAGACTCCTACAAGGGGGAACGACCCAGACGGAGGGAACCAGCATTAAAAGGGACTTAGCCACACAGAGCAATTGCAACGTAGGCACTGTATTTGCATCTTGAGCCAAACAAACAGGGGCACCTGGGTGGCTCAGCTTCTCCCTTCAGCTCAGGGCGTGATCCCAGGGTCCAGGGATCAAGTCCCACATCGGGCTCCCTGCATGGAGCCTGCTTCTCCCTCTGCCTGTGTCTCTGCCTCTCTGTCTCTCATGGATGGATAAATAATATCTTTAAAAAATAATTACAGTTCAGGGAGGTCATGAAATCTGACCAGTGTCACAGTCCGGCCCCTGTGATGTCCAAGTGAAGTCAGGAGCCAAACCCTGGTTTATAGGATGCCTGTGGTTTAAAGCTTCCGTTTGTTTGTGTTTTCTTCTCCATGTTAAACTGCACCCCCAGACTCCCCGGACATGGAATCCAGGCATCAGGATTTTTCTTTTTTTTTTTTTTAGGATTTTTCTTTTTTTGAGCTCCGCAGGAAATTCCAAGGGGCAGTCAGGATCGAGAACAACTGGTGGACGGTCCTCCTGTCTCCCAGAGCATGTTCTGGTGACACTCAAGTCCTTATTTCCAGTGTCTGGTCGCTTGCTATTTCATGGGACCTCCTTTTGGCGGGGTGCCAGGGAGCAGAACAGCTTGGGGTTGGCCCTGAGGGCAGAAGGGACCCATGGGGCTTTATCCCCCACCCCCACCCCTGTCTCGCCTCGGCCTCCCTGCTGCAAGAAAAGGAGCTGAGAGTCCTGCGTGTGTTCTTCCCCCCCACCCCCCTCCAGGACTCCACCAGGTGAAAAACCGAGAGTCAGCCTGGCTGGTCAGCAGGCAGGCCCACCTCTTCCCTGGAGCCAGCTCCCAATCCTGGCTCCCAAAATGGTCCAGCCCCCACTCCCACCCCTACCCGCCCCCAGGCGGAGGCTGCCCAGATGGAGCACCACCCAGATCACGTCCTCTGCCCGGTGCTCCCCAGCCCACCCCCACCCCTAGGGCAGGCGGGGACAGGATGGGGGGCAGACAGCTGGGAGGCTAGAAGGGGGAATCTGTGAACCAGCTCTCTCTGGCTCCTGTGCTCTCCCACGTGAGTTCCAGATCCTGGGGAGTACAAGCAGGGGGCCCCAAGGACTCTCCCGTTTGGAACTGCCTTTCCCTGGACATCTGGAAGACGATGTCCCCCGTCGCAGGCGATATGAGATTCCAACCTCCAACTTAAGGGATGACAGGAGGCCGCCACCTGCTTCCGGAGCTGGTGGCTCCTGCACCTGCTGCCCCTTCTCACCCAGCGTCCCTGTCGCTCTGCTTCTTTCCCACATCACACCGTAAATCCAAGGATGATTGTCTGGAGCACAGCGCTTCCCCCCCGTCCCCTCGTGTTGAGAGTGACCCAAGGTAAGGGAACCCAGGCCAGGAGACTTCACATGCAGCCTCAGCGTCCTTAAAATGTGGGCAGTCACTCACTTCCGTGTCAGTCTTTTGGCTACAAGTGAGTTATAAGTGAAACCCATCTGAAACAGGCTTAAGCTAAGGACGCCTGGGTGGCTCAGTGGTGGAGCGTCTGCCTTCGGCCCAGGGCGTGATCCTGGAGACCAGGGATCGAATCCCACATTGGTCCCCCTGCATGGAGCCTGTTTCTCCCTCGGCCTGTGTCTCTGCCCCTCTCTCTGTGTATCTCTCATGAATAAATAAAATCTTTTTTAAAAAATGAAACAGGCTTAAACTAAACAAGGAAGTGATCGATTCACACAATGGGAAAGTCCAAGGGCAGACTTCAGGTCTGGCTGGATCCAGCACCCACGTGAGACCTGGCATCTTCCTCCTCTTCCCTTGTCTCATTTTGTGTCTCATCTCTTCTAGCCTCCCCTCTCTCTCCCCCTTCTCTCCTTCTCTCTTGCTCCCTTTCTCCCTCCTCTACTCACTAGATGGGAACGGCACACATAGGCCTGAGTCGCAGCAACCCAAAACACCCCTGAAGCATTGCCAGAATGGATTTGTGTGTGAGTCACCCCTCCTTCTGCCCCACCCCTGTGTGAGAACCGCTAGCCTGGAGGAAGAAACTTTACCTGTGAGATAACTATGGGCTGGAATAGTGGGGAAAGGACTGTATGGATCCCAAATCTGGATTTCTCTGGAGATAAGATTCCTGCTGCTGATTTTGGGAAGAGCCTGAGTTGCAGGAACCCACCTCCTAATCCATCCCTGAAGCTTTCTGGGTCTTTGCTGTTGTTTGTTTGTTTGTTTATATTTTAATGTTGTGAGAATAAAGGAAATGTTTATTTGAAGATTTAAAGCATGACGCAAAAATGACAAGACCTTTCTTAAGGTCAAGTAAACCAGCCATGGGAGCAGGATTAGAACGGCACTTCTGCATCAAATTAGTGGCTTTTATAGATGCATTAAATCCTGTCTTTGATCTGATCTTTGCCTTTTGGAGTGGTGCTGCCTCCCTGCTGGAACGGAAAGCCACTGTTACTTCCTCAGGCTTAAAGAAAAATGAGATTTTTTTTCTAGGAGCTCAAGTTTAGGAAATGCCAGCTCACCCAGTCTTGGGTTTAACTTGACCATTTTCTTCCTGAATTTGGGTTAAGGACAACATCTGGTTCCCCTTGTGAACTTAATTCCTCTTATCTGACAGCAAAAAAATCCTATGCTCTTTGAATTTTCTTCTTCACCCCAGATTCCTGGAAGCTTAAGTTCATTGATTGTCTCATCCTGGGCTCCCACTACAATGATCCTGCCTACCTTTTAAGTAGTAGGAAGTGACTTTTTTTTCTTTATGTTGACATCTTTGCCTATTCTGGGTCATAATATTTCAGAAAGGAGTATCTGTAGATTTCCCTTGGGGAAATGAGTAAGTAAATACCTGAAATACTGGATTCTTAAGTTGAATCAAATGAAATGGACCTTTCGTGGGTCAAGAACAATGGAATATAGGCAATTTCATAGGCCACAACTTAGTGTTTATGGGGCCCTGAAAAAGCCGGAGAAAAAAGACAACGTTCCCAGCTTCTGGATACAGGTGGGCAGCCGTATTGTTAGATTAGAAATGGTCCTCAGACCCCAGCAACTCCTGGAAGCGGGTAGGGAGGTAGTAGACATTTGAAGGTTTTGCAGTAGGTTTGAGGTATGCACTCCTGGGGGGTGAATGAGCCACTTTCATCTAAGGCAAGTGGTGTTCTTCTTCTTTTTTTTTTTTTTTTTTTAAGATTTTATTTATTTATTCACGAGAAAGAGAGAGAGACACACACAGAGACTCAGGCAGAGGGAGAAGCAGGCTCCCTGCGAGGAGCCGGATGTGAGACTCCATCCCAGGACCCCGGGTCCATGACCTGAGCCGAAGGCAGACACTCGAATACAGAACCACCCTGGCATCCTGGCAAGTGCTATTCTTAATCAGGGGCTCTCAACCTTTGGCGTCACCCAGAGAGTTTGCTAGAAATGTAGATGCCTGGGCCACACCTCCAGGGATCTGGATTCAGTAGATCTGATCTGCCTTTGTAACTTCCTCTGCCCCTCTAGGATTCTGATATAAGTGATCTGGGCACTTCATCTTGAGAAACAGCTGGAATAATTCATCCCCCAAAATAGTAATAATAGGTGAGAGTACGGAGAGCAGTGCCAGGCACTTTTGAATGCTTTGTCTATTGACCTATCGATCCTCAGCACGGCACATGAAGCGGACGCTATCGCTCTTCTATGCCTTATCAATGGGATACTGATGCCCCGGGAGGTTAAGGGACCTGCGTGAGGTCACATCAAAAGTTTGAATGCAAGCAAGCAATTTGGATGCAAAGCCAGCTGTCTCAACCCTCATCTCTCAGAGGGCCCTCACCCTCCTCTGCCCATTTGTTCCAGAATTCCTGAATGGGCCTGTTCTCTGTCGCTGGCCTTGTGATATGAATGGCACAAGGTCCCTGCCCTGGAGATCTGCCAGTTTCATGCCATAAACAGGTGAGTAAACGAACAATGGATGTAGTCTCCAACTTGAATTCCACCCTGCAAATATCATGCAGTCACTGAAAGTCATGTTTTCCTCAAATCCTTAATGGACATGGGCCAATGTTTGTAACAGGACACTTTTCTTTCTCTCTTTTTTTTTTTAAAGATTTTATTTATTTATTCATGAGAGACACACACACAGAGAGAAGCAGAGACACAGGCAGAGGGAGAAGCAGGCCCCTTGCAGGGAACCCGAGGTGGGACTCCATCCCGATCCGTCTCCAGGGTCACGCCCTAGGCTGAAGGCGGTGCTAAACCACTGAGCCAACCGGGCTGCCCAACAGGACACTTTTCATTACAAAGACAGTACTTGTTCAACATAACATATTCAAACAATGAAGAAATAAAATGTTTTCCTCCCATTTTCCTATTCCATCTTGCCGGAAGTACGTTGACATTTTGGTGTATATCCTTCTGGACATTTCTCAATGCAGGTACAAATATAAAGTACGTTAGATCATTCGTGCATTTCCTTTTTTAAAAAAAATTTTATTTATTTATTTGAAAGAGAGACAGAGATCATGACAGAGACAGCAAGAGAGAGCACAAGAGGGGGAGAAGAGGGAGAAACTCAGCAGGGAACCAACTTGGGGCTGCATCCCAGGACTGAAGGCAGACACTTAAACCACAGAGCCACCTAGGTGACCTGGCATAAGGATTTTCAAAGGTAATTTTGACTGTGTGCCATGCTCACTTTGTAGTCCAGCTTCAACAGATATAATCAAATCAATCCAGGCTCTTTGTTATTCAAATTTAGACCCCCAGACCAAGCATTCCTACCAACATCAGGGAAAAAGCACTCCTCTCTCTAAAGACAAGGCAGATGAGTTTTTAGTGTGAAACAGGTCACATCAAGAACGCCTTTGGGGATGCCTGGGTGGCTCAGTGGTTCGGCTTCTGACTTTGGCTCAGGTCATGACCCCAGGGTCCTGGGATCGAGTCCCACATCAGGCTCTCTGCAGGGAGCCTGCTTCTCCCTCTGCCTGTGTCTCTGCCTCTCTCTGTGTCTCCCATGAATAAATAAATAAAGTTAAATTTAAAAAAAGAACACCTTTGACTTTTTTCCCCTCTGGACGTCCCAGCAAGTTTGTAGTTATTTGGCACGTGTATTACAGATGCTTTGGTTAACCAGAGATGCTTTCCTGGAGGCTCTTGTGCTTGGTGTCATCTCTTTCTCTCTCTCCCTGGCACACCTACATTAAAGTGGGTGATGTCTGGGGATCGTTGGGTTGCTCAGTGGTTTGGCACCTACCTTTGGCACAGGACACGATCCTGGAGTCCTGGGATCGAGTCCTGCGTCGGGCTCCCTGCAGGGAGCCTGCTTCTCCCTCTGCCTGTGTCTCTGCCTCTCTCTCTCTGTCTATCATAAGTAAATAAATAAATCCTCAAAAAATAAAAGCGGGCAATGTCTGCTTCACCTCAGGGAGGCCTGAGAACATGCATTTCCCCAGCCCCGCTACCTGGGCGAGCTGCCACACCAGTGGGGAGACTCACAGCACCCAGCAGCAGGCCCTTCAGCTGTGTTTTTACTTTCTTCCTTACCGGAGGCAGGTGTCAGTGGTTGCCTGGAGACAGGTGGGGGGGGATGAGGAGGGTGAAGAGTGAGAGGGAGGGTCATAAGAGTGGGAGGGACGACATGAGGGGGTGACAGAGATGCTCACCCTCTTGATCATGGTGATGGTGCTGCAGGTGTATAAATATGCCGAGCTCACCACCAGGCACCCCTACAATAGGTGCCAGGTATTCTTCAAGCTAAGTACCTGCCACGTTTTGAATGCCCACCAAGCCCTGTGCTCACTGCCTCGTAGTGAGTTCATCTCGATGAACTCTTGCTCAGCTCCACTTCACAGACGAAGAAACCAAGGCTCAGGAAGCAAAAGGACTGTCCAAGGCCACGAGGCTGACAGCGGGTCCCTTTGACTTTCAAGCCCATTCTTTTTCTGTGCTCAATGGGGAACAGTGTCCCCTGCCATAAGCAGCTGGCCCTTGAACAACATACATTGGAACTGCACAGGTCTACTTATGTGTGGATTTTTTTTCAATAAATGTAGTTCAGGGGGCATCTGGGTGGCTCAGTGGGTTGAGCGTCTGCCTTCAGCTCATGTCATGATCTCGGGGTCCTGGGACTGAGTCCCATATCAGGCTCCCCGCATAGAGCCTGCTTCTCCCTCTACCTGTGTCTCTGCCTCTCTCTGTGTGTCTCTCATGAATAAATAAATAAAATCTTAAAAAAATAAAATAAAAAATAAAGTTTGAGGAACATTACTCTAACTGGATCAGGGCTAAGGCAGGCTGAGGCATGGCGTGTGTGCCACAGGAGTGAGGGGGGAGCAGGAGTGGGACCTGGGAGGGTGGTAGAGTGTCACAGAATATTGCCTAGAGATGACACCATAGCTGAACGAATGAGTAGGAGTCAGCGAGGGGAGGCAGAAAGTAGCTGTTTCCTCTGCAAACCTGCTTCTTCCTTTGGGGAAGAACCAGATTCCCAGCTTCCCTTGAGTGTGGACATGTGACTGGGTTGGGGCTGGTGGGGTGAAAAGCGAAGCCCTGGGCACCATTTGCCAGCCTGGCCCTTGAAAACCTCTGGTGTTTGATCCTCTTTGCTCTTTCCCAGTTGACCAACCAAATGGAGAGGACACCAAGGAGGCCAGAGCCACAGGATGGACAGAGGGACAGAGCCTGGGTCCCTGACAGATGGCGTGGCCTGATAGCCAGGGGCTCCCCACTGGACAAGGAGCCAGAAATAAAGTGCTCTTGGGTGAAACCCCTAAGATGTGGGGGTTGATTTACACAGCTGTCCTCTCCCCGCTAATCTAGCAGGCAAGGAGGGAGGGTGACTTTTTTGTTTGCTTATCTGCTTTCGTTTCTGGAAGGTGATCAGAGAGGTAGGAAGGGGCTGGATCATGAGGGAGGCAAAGGCCGTGCTAGAAACCAGGACTCTCAGTAATTTTCTTTGGCTTTGGTGGGACAGGGGTTGGAGGCAGAGACCCCCTAAGCAGCTGATAAAGACTCTCTTCCCAAATCCACTCGAGGATTTAACAGATGATTTCAGAGGATCGTCTCTCTGAAGCCCATCTGTGAGTACCCCAGTGCTCCTCAGGGTCCAGATTAAGAAATGCTTTGGGTGGGGACACCTGGGTGGCTCAGCAGTTGAGCATCAGGGCGTGATCCTGGAGACCCTGGATCGAGTCCCACGTCGGGCTCCCTGCATGGAGCCTGCTTCTCCCTCTGCCTGTGTCTCTGCCTCTCTCTCATGTCTCAAATAAATAAAAAAATAAAATCTTAAAAAAATAAAATAAATAATAAATAAAATCTTAATAATAATAATAAATACAGTCTTAAGAAGAAAAGAAACAGGAGGTCGCAAGGCTGCTTTCCTAGCTAACAGCTGGAGCACGTCTATTCCCTAAGGCCACAGGCACCTGCGTTTCTTCAGCGCCGGAGAAGAGATGCGGGACTGGCCCCTCCGTCCTGTGTACTTGGTGGCGCAGGGACAGGAGAGTCTGCCGTGTCCGGGTCACCTGAGACCCCGGCCCCCTCCGCGGACAGGTCACCGAGCGGCTCTTTCCCCCCGTGGCCACTAGAGGGTGCAAGGACCACGGGCACCTGCGGTCAAGGCCCGCAGGGGGGTGGGGGGGTGATGGGCTCCTCCCCCAAGCCCCCCCCTCCCCGCCCTCCAGGGCAAGGAAGAAACAGCAGGTTCTGGAAAGCCCCAGGACTGCGGGAGATACCCCTGCGCCAGAGCAGCTGCGGCCGGCCCGGGGTGCGGTCCCCCCACCCCCACCCCACCCCCACCCCCACCCACCCAGAGCCAGGCAACCCCATCTGTGGCCCCTGCAGCCCTGCCTTCCTGGGCCAGGACCGGGAGCAGCCCTGGAGCCGCGGGGAAGCCTCCGCGGCCCTCTGCAGACCCCAGCTGTGTCTGAGGGCGCGCAGGTCCCTAACCCGCTGGAATGACCCTGTGAGGGTGGGGACGCTTCACTTAGTGTAAGTAACCCCGCTTCTCCTCCTGTCCGGAGAGCAAGAGGCGGCGCAGGGCCCGAGCCTAGCCAGGAGTTCGCTGAACCAATGTGGCAACATTCCCTGGGGCCCAGCCAGGCCGCCGAGTGAGGACAGCTGGCCCCGGGACGTGCTAAGGGCCTGGGGTCCGCAGGAGAACGCGGCCTTTTGAGTTCAAACCCAGCCCTCCCATCTCCCAGCAGCTCTGCTACTTTCCCTCTGCAGGCCTCAGTTTCTTCATCCTGAAAGTGGGGGCGATGTTCAGGCCGGTGATGGGAGATCCATGGCGCCCCAGCGCCGACCACAGAAGGGCCTCAAGCCTCGGGAGCTAAAATTAGACAGTGGCTTAAAACAACCGTGCTATTATCCCTCTGGTCCTGCGGTGGACCAGGCCGGCTGGGCTGCTCCACAGCTGGTCTGGCCTGGGGTCTGCGGTGCTGTGGCCCCCCAACAGGCGGGGGTCACCTGCGGGCCCCCCGGGGACCCTGAGAAGCCTGGGCCTGTCTCTACCCCAGCGGCCTCCTCCCGCAGGACCTGCTGCATCTTGGGGCTCCGAGAGGTGCAAGGTGGAGCTGCCATCCCTGCTGCTGACCGCGCATCTTCTCCATCACTGCGCCCCTAAGCCCCAGGCCCCGCAGACTCACGACTCCCAGGGAACCGCGGTTGGGGTCTGGCTGGACACCAGACAGGGTGTCCCTGTGTCCTACGGCAGCTGCAACAAATCACCACAAACCCAATGGCTGAAAATAACACCTACTTATTGCCTGACAGTCCTAGGGGTCCGAAGTCCAAAATAGGTCTCACTGGGCCAAATTTGGAGTGCACCCCCCACCCATGCCTTCCTTTCTGCAGGGTCTAGGAGAGAATCCTTTTTCTTGGCTTCCCCAGCTTCTAGGAACCAGTGACATCTCTTGTCCTTGCTTTGTCGCCCCTTCCCCATCTTCCAAGCACATCTCCAAACTCTGCTTCCGCCAACACGTCTCTTTTTAACTCTCTGATTCTCCTGCCTCCTCTTAGGAGTCTGGGTGGCTCAGCAGGTGAGCGTCTGCCTTTGGCTCAGGGTGTGATCCCAGTGTCCTGGGATCCAGTCCCACATGGGACTCCCTGCAGGGAGCCTGCTTCTCCTTTTGCCTGTGTCTCTGCCTCTCTGTCTCTGTGCCTCTACGAATAAATACGAATAAATAAATTCGTTTAAAAAATTTTTTTAAATAATAAAAAATAAAAAAATAAAATAAAATAAAATCTCTCTCTTTTTTTAAAAAAAGGATTCTATTTATTTATTCATGAGAGATACAGAGAGAGAAAGGCAGAGACAGAGGCAGAGAGAGAAGCAGGCTCCATGCAGGGAGCCCCATGTGGGACTAGATCCCAGGACCCCCAGGCAGTCACTAAACCTCTGAGCCACCCAGGGATCCCCCAATCTCTTTTTTAAAACAAAACAAAACCAAAGCAGTAAGTGTCCTTATGACTTGAGCCCCGCTGGTGGAGTTTTCTATGACTTGCAGCTAATGTATTCCTGGGTGACACAGGCACTGTCATGGGGAGACAGAAAGAAAAGCAGTAATCCGGATGGAGTGGGTACAGTGAGTTGAATGGTAGGTTCGCACCCACATCTCCAGAACCTTTGGCCTTGTTTGAAAATAGGGACTGTGCAGATGGAATTCAGTTAGGGATCGGGGGACAAGGAGGTCATCCTGTGCTATCCTGGGTGGGCCCTAAATCCAATGCCACGCGTCCTCAGCAGAGGTGCACGGAGGCCAGAGAGAGCGCGACAAAGGCCATGCTGGGACAGAGGTGGGCCTTGGGCAAGCCCAGGAGAGCCAGGCAGAAGTCACCAGAACCGGGAGGGGCAAGGAACACATCCTGCCCTGCAGCCACCGGAGGGACCGGAGCTCTGCTGGATTTCAGACTATGGGCCCCAGACCCGCGAGGGAATACATTTCTATCGTTCAAAACCACCCAGTTTGTGGAAATCTGTTGCAGCGGCCCCAGGTCATGACCAGGGAAGACTTCCTGGAGGAGGTGGTGGCTGAGCTGAGACATTTACAAGTGGAAGTCGGCTGGGGAGGGGAGGACGAGCTGCAGCCTTCATTTTGTGTGTGTGTCTGGCCTTTGATATATGAAGAGAAGTGGATCAGGTGACGAGCTCACACCATGACGAAGCACACGCACCTCCCGGAGCACAGAGCAAGCGCTTGGGTGCATCCAGAGTGCTCAGGCCTCACAGGGATTAGCCCGGGGTTCAGGGAAACCTGAGTTCGAGTCCCAGCCCTGCCTGAGACCGCCAGCTAGGAAGTTGGGGATGTCATGGAAGCGCTGTGAGCACAAGTCCCTTCCTTGATGATCCTTTCCTGGGCCTACCGCCTTCCCAGGTCACACATCGACCGGGATCTAGGCACAGACGTTGGAGTTCATTTGACCCAAACCGAGGTCACCAAGGTCAACCATGTGGTTTCGCAGAGGTGGTTAGGTCATGGGGGGAGGAAGAGCTGACAGTTAGCAGTGGGGCTGGGGACGTAGTATCCTGCGCTCTAGAACCCAGCTTGGCCACTGCCGATCACTGCTTCCCCTCCCCCCGGCCCAGAAAGGATGTGACAAAAGGGTGGCATGTTTTCAGAGCATTTTATCAAGCTGTGGCCACTTATAGGGAGACCAGCTTCCTTTCTAGAAGTGTGTCTAGAAAGACACTGACGAATTGTGAAAACTGCAAAAATCATGAATCAGCCATACCCTGGAATACCAAGCAGTCATTTAAAAAACTGATGTAGGGCAGCCCGGGTGGCTCAGAGGTTTAGCACTGCCTTCAGCCCAGGGCGTGATCCTGGGGACCTGGGATCGAGTCCCACGTCGGGCTCCCTGCATGGAGCCTGCTTCTCCCTCTGCCTGTGTCTCTGCCTCTCTCTCTCTCTCTCTCTGTGTGACTATCATAAAGAAATAAAAATTAAAAAAAAATAAATAAATAAAAATAAAATTTAGGGCAGCCCGAGGGGGCTCAACGGTTTAGCACTGCCTTCAGCCCAGGGTGTGATCCTGGAGACCCGGGATCGAGTCCCACGTTGGGCTCCCTGCCTGGAGCCTGCTTCTCCCTCTACCCGTGTCTCTGCCTCTCTCTCTCTCTCTCTCTCTCTCTCTGTGTGTCTCTCATGAATAAATAAATAAAAATATTTTTTTAAAAATCCCTTAAAAAATAAAAAATAAATTAAATTTAGGGGCTCAGGCAGTGGAGCGTGTCACTCTTCACCCCCAAGGTTATGAGTTCCAGTCTCACGTTGGGTGGAGAGAGTACTTAAAAAAATAAAAATCTTTAAAAAATCAATAAGATTTATTTAGATATACAGAAGAATTGCCAAGAGAGCATGAAAAGTTCCCATCTACCTGCACTCAGTTTCTCCTATTATGTACAATATGGTACTTAACAGACATACACTAGTACGTGCATTTGTTACAATTGATGAACTAATTGATGAACATTTAGTGAACTAATATTGATTAATATTGATCTATTATTATTAGCCAAAGTCCAAACTTTATTCAGATGTTTTTACCTAATGTCCTTTTTCTGGGACATTAGGGCCAGATTCAGAATACTACTTTACATTTATTTGTCATTTCTCCTTAGGTTCCTCTCAGACTTTCCTTGTCTTTGATGACCTTGGCAGTTTTGAGGAGTGTTGGCCAGGTGTTCCCAGAATGCCCTTCAGGTGGGATTTGTCTGATGTTTTTGTCATCAAGAGCCTGGGATGATGGAGCTGGGGAGGAAGGCCACACAGAAGAAGTGCCATTCTCATTGCATCAAATCAAGGGTGCAGGTTACCAACATAACTTCTCACTGTTGGTGTTGACCTTGACGATGACCTGGAAAAGGTAATGTCTCTCAGGTTTCTTTGATGTCCATGATTTGGTTCTTGTCTATGATATATATGATGTATATGTATATACACACACATATATATAGGATATATATATATATATATCTTTATAGGATATCTATAGGATATCTATATAGGATATATATATATATACATATATATATCTTTATTGAGATATAATTGACAATGATAACTTGATGAATGAAAAATGTTTGCCTCGGGGCACCTGGCTGGCTCAGTTGGTGCAGCATGCAACTCTTCATTTTGGGGTTATGAGTTTGAACCCCACACTGGGTGTAGAGATTACTTAAAAATAAAATCTTAGGGGCACTGGGTGGTGTAGTTGGTGAGCGTCTGAATCTTGGTTTTGGCTCAGGTCGTGATCTCGGGGTCACAGGGTCAAGCCCTGCATTGGGCTCAGCGTGGAGTCTGCTGGAGATTGTCTCCCTCTCTCTCTGCTCCTCCCCTTGCTCACACACACTCTCTAAAATAAATAAATAAATAAAATCTTAAAAAAAAAAAAAGAAAGAGAGAACCAACTAGAACAAAGCACAGATGAGAGACAGGGAAAGACAGATTCATGACATGTTATTTGAACAGGTGTATCCAACTATGCCTGAAGCTAGTATATTCCTTTTCAGTTGTGTGGGTCAATTCTTCTGCTCCTATTAAAAAAAAATTTTCCCTACATTTTCTTTAGTTCTCTGTTATGTTTGTCTATTACCATCTACCATCAACTTAGAAAAAAAAGAATGAAAAAAAAATTTTCTTAATTTATTTATTTATGATAGTCACACACACACAGAGAGAGAGAGAGGCAGAGACATAGGCAGAGGGAGAAGCAGGCTCCATGCACCGGGAGCCCGACGTGGGATTCGATCCCGGGTCTCCAGGATCGCGCCCTGGGCCAAAGGCAGGCGCTAAACCGCTGCGCCACCCAGGGATCCCAAGAATGAAAAATATTTTAAAGGTTTTATTCATTAGTTAATGAGAGACAAAAAGAGAGAGGCAGAGACACAGGCAGAGGGAGAAGCAGGATCCCTGTGGGGAGCCCGATGCGGGACTCCATCCCAGGACCCCCAGATCATGACCTGAGCCAAAGGCAGATGCTCAACCACTGAGCCACCCAGGTGCCCCTATTTATTTTTTTTAGTAATCTCTACACTCAATATAGGGCTCGAACTCATCACCTTGAGGTCAAAAGTCACCTGCCCTTCCAGCGGAGCCAGCCAGGTGCCCCTCCACTGACTGTTTAGAGGCCGGGGAAATGTTTTTGGTGAGAATACTTCCTTAGTGATGTTGTGTCCGTCAATTACTCACCAACAGAGGGCACTTGAGATTGGTTTTTCTCACCATTGGTGCCATACAATTTGGCCATTTATTTATTTTATTTTATTTTTAAAGATTTTATTTATCTATTCATGGGAGACACAGAGAAAGAGAGAGAGAGAGAGAGAGACGGAGACACAGGCAGAGGGAGAAACAGGCTCCATTCAGGGAGCCCGACGTGAGATTCGATCCCGGGTCTCCAGTATCAGGCCCGGGGCTGAAGGCGGCGCTAAACTGCTGAGCCACCCGGGCTGCCCAATTTGGCCATTTATTGATGGTGGTGGCATCCAGATTTATCCACCACAAAGCCACCTTCAGTCATTTGTACTGGATAAGTAATCCAGTGGGCGATACTTTAAGACTGTGTACACCTCCACCCTTGCACACACACAGTGTTTAAAATTAATTTATTGATTTATTTTAAATAGGCTCCATGCCAGAGTGAAGGGCAATGCAGGACTCAAACTCATGACCCTGAGATTAAGACCTGAGCTGTGGTCAAGAGTCGGAAACTTCACCGACTGAGCCCCCCAGGTGTCCCTCCACACATAGCTTTTTAAGAAGCAGGTTTGAACCGGATATCTGGCCCTGACAACCGGAAGAATCCTAATCATTAGAGCGGACGCCAGTTACCGAAAGTCACCCTTTCCACCTGCTCTGTGAAAATAGATCTGGGCCTTTGGACGCTTTTTTTCCTGTGCCAACTGGCACTGAAGCTTTGTCAGGAGAGAGCGCTGGAGAGACACTGCAGGAGGAAAGGGCTTCACTTCCTGGGGCCGTGGGCTCACCTGGCAGGCCCTTGGAGTACATCTGGATACTTCTCCAGGGCCCAGTTCCTCCAGCATCTGGGGCTAGCAGCACCCAGGGGTTGGCAGCTTTGCCTGGAGTCCTCCTTGGGGGGCTTATAGCAAGGCCCCTCGAGCTCCTGCAGCCTTTCCAGCCTCTCCAGGGCCTGGTCCTCACTGCCCCACGGCCAGCGGAGCCCAGCGGCCAGCAGTTTCCCTCGGCACCCCTCCTCGGGTTATGTAGCAGAAATGTCTCCAGAGCCTGCACTGCTGCCGGTTCCTGCAGTGTCTGCCTCCTGCCACACGTGTAGTTTTCCCAGAGTCCATCCTTTGGTGTGCACAGTTTCTCTAGGACAAGGCCAGGGCACAATAGTCAGCAGCACCCACCAAACGGCCACCAACCTCCCCCACAACCTCCTCCCTCAGATGGTTCTGTAGCCAGAGCCCCCAGGGAGACTTTCCCCAGCATCCCAGAGAGCGGATTTCCAGAAAGGTGCGTCATCTCACCAACAAGAGCTGTCTGCATATCAGCTCTGGGGGGAGAGGGACTCTTCCTTGGGCATTCTTTTTTTTTTTTTTTTTTTTAAGATTTTATTTATTCATGAGATGCACAGAGAGAGGCAGAGACACAGGCAGAGGGAGAAGCAGGCTCCCTGCAGGGAACCCTATTCAGGACTTGATCCCAGGACCCCGGGATCACGCCCTTGGCCAAAGGCAGATGCTCAACCACTGAGCCACCCAGGGGTCCCTTCCTTGGGCATCCTGTCTCATCCCTAGGGGCCAATCCATCATGACACCAATCCTCTATGATAGTTAATAGTTCTTTATATTAAACTTTCACTGTACTAATTGCCCAACATCTTTGCCATCCTGGTTGGACCCAGACCTAACACACACCTGAAGTGGCATAAAAGAGAGGTTGTTTTTCTACTTCTAATGTAAACACTGTTATAATGGTTGCATTTTTTTTTACATCACTTATCCCTTTTGCAATTTTATTTTATTTTATTTTTAAGATTTTATTTATGAGAGAGAGTGCAGGGGGAATGAGAGAGGGAGAGGGGGAAGCAGACTCCCACTGAGAAGGGAGCCCAACATGGGGCTCCATCCCAGGACCCTGGGATCACAACCTGAGCCAAAGGCAGAGGCTTAACTGACTGAGCCACCCAGGCATCCCCACCCCACCCTTTGCAATTTTAGAGCTATTAGGTGAGTAAAGTACACTGGATAAGAGTCAGGCTCTGGACTGGGAAACATAAGGTTAATCTCAGTTCTGGGGATCCCTGGGTGGCGCAGCAGTTTAGCGCCTGCCTTTGGCCCAGGGCACGATCCTGGAGACCCGGGATCAAATCCCACATCGGGCTCCTGGTGCATGGAGCCTGCTTCTCCCTCTGCCTGTGTCTCTGCCTCTCTCTCTCACTGTGTGCCTATCATAAATAAATAAAAATTTTTAAAAATTAAAAAAAAAATCTCACTTCTGCCACTTATCACCTGTGTGATCAGGGACAAGCCACCTAACCCCTGAAGACCACGGTTCCCTCACCTGCAAAATGAGGGTAATAATAGCCCCCATTTCCCAGAGGTGTTGTTCATACATGCAAAGCCCTCAAAAAAAAAAAAAAAAGAAAAAGAAAAAAAGATAGGGACACCTGGGTGTCCTGGGTGAGCCTGGGTGGCTTAGCAGTTGAATGTCTGCTTTCAGCCCAGGGCATGATCCTGGGGTCCTGGGATCGAGTCCCACATCAGGCTCCCTGCATGGAGCCTGCTTCTCCCTCTGCCTGTGTCTCTGCCTCTCTCTCTGTCTGTGTCTCTCATGAATAAGTAGATAAAATCTTAAAAAAAAAAAAAAGAAAGAAAAGAAAAGAAAGAAAAGACTTAGAAAAAGGGGATAAGGGATCCCTGGGTGGCTCAGCGGTTTAGCACCTGCCTTCGGCCTGGGGCGTGATCCTGGAGTCCCAGGGTCGAGTCCCACGTCGGGCTCCCTGCATGGAGCCTGCTTCTCCCTCTGCCCGTCTCTCTCTCTCTCTCTCTCATGAATAAATAAAATCTTTAATTTAAAAAAAAGGGGGGGATAAGGTATGGTTGAGATCTTGCCATCTGCCATCAGACAGTCTTGGGTACCCTCTGTAGCCCCATCTCTAAAATGGGCATAACAATACGATACTGTTGGAATTCTGAGAATTTGAAGTAGTGCAATAGACCAAATATTACTGAAACTTGCTTGGTACACCCAATTTTTTAAACAAGACTTTATTTATTTATATGAGAGAGAGAGCAATCAAGTGTGTGAGAGAGAGAGAGCATGAGCCAGGGGAGGAGCAGAGGGAGAAAGAGAAGTAGACTCCCTGCTGAGCAGGGAGCCTGACACAGGGCTCAATCCCAGGATTCCAGGATCATGGCCTGAGCTGAAGGCAGACACCCAACTGACTGAGCCACCCAGGCGCCCCTTGGTACACCCAATGTGAAATAATTTAGAACCCCTTCCTCTCGAATGTTAAATGCATCAGGAATCTTAAAATTTCCAAAATGACTAGGAGTGTAAGGCTCAAGATATGGAATATGGTGTGATGGCTCCTGCTACATTGTGTCTTTGGGAAATAGAAATATTTGCCAATTTGGGTCAGATATGGTGGTAAATGATATGACTTTAAAATCATGCCAAATCATTAGGAAGGAATCCTAGACATACAAGATGCTCCATCCTGTCCCTGCCCCAGGTGGCTAAAGTGACAATTAAATGAGACTATGTGGGATCCCTGGGTGGCTCAGCAGTTTAGCACCTGCCTTCGGCCCAGGGCGAGATCCTGGAGACCTGGGATCGAGTCCCATATCGGGCTCCCGGCATGGAGCCTGCTCCTCCCTCTGCCTGTGTCTCTGCCTCTCTGTGTGTGTCTTTCATGAATGAATAAATAAATAAAATCTTAAAAAAAAATAAATGAGACTATGTTTAAGACAGTGTCCAGGGCTGATTCTCCAATAGGCGCCACAGGCTTTGGGCCTAGGTGCTCTGATACTTTCAGGGACCCATGGAACTATTTTAATTGATTTTAATAACAAGAAAAAAATGAACATAATCCTACCTGCCTCCGTTTTCCCTTTGTACCAATACAGTTACAAAATATATATATATATATATATATATATATATATATATATATATATATATTTTTTTTTTTTTTTTAATAAGGAAGGGCCTATGAAAGTCTTTTTTTTTTTTTTTTTTTTCTAAATAATCTCTATCTCCAATGTGGGGCTCAGACCCACGACCCCAAGATCCAGAGTGGCATGTTCTGCTGACAAACCAGCCAGGCACCCCAAGCCCAAGATAGTCTTATTGAGACTCTGACAGTGCCTGGCACAGAATAAGCATCAGCAAATGTGAGTTGTTTTATCATCCTCACCATCGTTGGGGTTATTGGCAAGAATGGGCCAGTCGTCTGTAAGGTGTGGTCATGAGAGAAATCTCCGAAGCATAGTCACGGGGATTTAGATTTGATCATACACATCACATCGCTGGGAGCTGTGGTTAGGAGCTTAGTGGGATTGAGACACATGAGTTTGACAGCGGTGACTGGAGTCTTGGTGGGTTGCTTACTAATTCCCAGGAACATTCTAAGAGGTGTCCAAGATTGGTGAAGGGCCTTAGCCACACAAAGGAAGGATTCATTCTCTCTGGAAATAGTCCACTGGGGCACTGCTCTGGTTTATTAGTAAATGGGAGTTAGAGGCACTGCCAACCCAAACACCTGCCCAGCAATCATCTGGAAAACTGTCTCTTTTAGTACCCCGACTTGGTGATAGGTAAAATGCTATAAACCCCACTCATTACCTGCATGGTGGCTCTCCTAGAAATGATTGGGCTTTTACAAACATTGATCTATTTTTTAAAATTTATTTTTATTTTTTTTGTAAATTTATTTTTTACTGGTGTTCAATTTGCCAACATATAGAATAACACCCAGTGCTCATCCCATCAAGTGCCCCCCTCAGTGCCCGTCACCCAGTCACCCCCACCCCCCACCCACCTCCCTGAAAATTTATTTTTAAAAATTTTATTTATTTATTCATGAGAGACACACACAGAGAGGCAGAGACACAGGCAGAGGGAGAAGCAGGTTCCCTGCAGGGAGCCCAATGTGGGACTCGATCCCAGGACCCCGAGATCATGACCTGAGCCAAAGCCAGATGCTCAACCACTGAGCCACCCGGGTGCCCCAATCTATTTTTATTTTTTAATTTTTTTTTTAGAGAGAAAGCATGCATGTGAGCAGAGGGAGGGGCAGAGAGAGAGAGAGAGAGAGAGAGAGAGAGGGAATCTTAAGCAGGCTCCACAGCCAGCATGGAGCCCGACACGGGGCTTGAACTCTTGACCTTGAGATCAAGACCTGAGCTGAAATTAAGAGTCAGACACTCAACTGACCAAACCACCCGGGCACTCCTGCAAAGAGCATTTTAAGCTGAGGAAGTCAGGCTCGGCAGAAAGGGCCTGGGCCCGCTTGAGAAAGGTCAGGTCTGAGTGGATACAATTCTTCGCTTGATGGGATCTTTAATAAACACAGGATTGGCCCAGAGGTAGAGGTGGCGGCGTGCTTTAATATTTCAAAAACTCCCTGATGCCACAGAGATTGCCCTTTCTCCCCTGGTGGTGCAGCGCCAGGTCCACCATAATGAGTGGTGAATCAGACTTTCTACATTCAAATCTTTGTTTTGTATTGCTGTGTGACCTTGGTAAATTACTGAATCTCTCAGTTTTTTTCATCCCTAAAGGGTGGATGATAATAATAGACCTTATTTCAGAGGTTGTTTCTAGAAGCTTATGTCAAGCACTCAGAATGGTGCCGGGCCCGTGGTAAGCATCCTTTGGACACTGGCTGTGCACTGGGAACTGCTTTCAGCTCCGAAGTTCATGATGGGCAGGAAGAAACAAGTAGGAGATGAACCTATTGCCAGCTGGGTTTACTTGAGCTTCAGACAAGAGAGGGAAGAAGGGAGGTGAATGTTCCAAGAATGTAATTCATTTAAAGTCCTAGCATAAGGAAGTGGGTGGCATTGCAGATACAAAAGCAAACTGGAAAAAGCTAGCCAACAAGCAAAATAAACCCAAGAAATAAATGGATATAGAAAAATAATGCCCGGGGCACCTGGATGGCTCAGTCGGTTAAGCCTCTGCCTTCGGCTCAGGTTGTGATCCTGAGGTCCTGGGATCGAGTCCCGCATTGGGCTCCCTGTTCAGCGGGGAGTCTGCTTCTCCTTCTCCCTCTGCTGCTCCCCCTGCTTGTGCTCTCTCGTACTCTCTCTCTCTCTCAAATAAATAAATAAGATCTTTTTAAAAGGTAACAATTTACAAAGATGAATCACTGAGAATGCCACATAGAAGTCCAACAAGTATTAGCTACCATTATTGTTGTTATTGATGTTGTCATTAGTTGTATTGCAGATATGGGGTATTTGGACGTGGATGCTCAAGCTAATCCTCGCCCTGGCATGATGGAAGGCATTAGCATGGAAGTCAGACAGACCCAGATCTGCCACTTACTACCCGAGTGACTCATTTGCGTTACATAACATCTTTGAGTTCAGCTTTCTCAAATGTAAAATGAAGATAAATATCTACTTGCGACTCAGTCAGATGTTTTTGGCTGGGAGGAACAAATTTATATTAACCATAAGAAAAATGTATCATTTCGCATAGCAAAGAGCCCAAAAGGTGGGGTGTCCTTCAGGCATGGCTAATCCAGAAACTGTATCTGGTCCTCAAGAACCCAGAAACTCCAGGACCCCTGTGGGGCTCACTGGTTGAGCATCTGCCTTTGGCTTGGGGCGTGATCCCGGGGTCCTGGGATCGAGTCCTACATCAGGCTCTTCGCAGGGAACCTGCTTCTCCCTCTGCCTGTGTCTCTGCCTCTCCCTCGAAGAAATAAATAAAATCTTAAAAAAAAAAATGTCTTTGAGGCTTTTTTTTTTTTTTTCTTTGAGGCTTTAAACACAGTGCCTCACACTTATTATTAAGTTTATCTGTGTTGGTACTGGGAGCGGAATTGAGTGCATGGAACTACTAAATTGGTTTCTGAAGGAGAGAACAGAGAGTAAAGGCAAGATTGATTTTATATATGATTATATATATATAGTTTAAAATATATAAATATATGATTTTTTAAAATTATATATACAGTTTGGGCAGCCCGGGTGGCTCAGCGGTTTAGCGCCCCCTTCAGCCCAGGACGTGATCTTGGAGACCCGGGATCCAGACCCACGTTGGGCTCCCTGCCTGGAGCCTGCTTCTCCCTCTACCTGTGTCTCTGCCTCTCTCTGTGTGTCTCTCATGAATAAATAAATAAAATCTTAAAATAAAAAATATATATATATACAGTTAAAAGAGAAAGAGTATAAATATTCTCAACCATTTGCCAGCTCTGGGGTGCCTTGTAGACAGAGACTAATGTAGTGATGAGGCAATGCTCACACTTAAGCTGGGTCATCATCAAGGAGAAAAAGTGATAGATACAAACAAAAGAAGGGACTGATTCTAAGGGGGTGCACACCGAGGTGCCTTAATGTGAGGGTCATGAAGCAGAACTTTTGAGGCACTTGTTTATCTCTTCCTAAGCCCTGGAAGGTGCCCTAGTAATTTTTTTTTTGTTTCTTTTAGGCATTGTACTCATAATTCATATATTAGATCAAAGGTCAGCAAGCAAGTCTGGCCTGCTGTTTGTTTCCTAGCAGTTTTATAGTCATAATCAAACTGGTTTTTTCTTTTTCCTTTTTCTTTGTTTCTTCTTCTTTTTTAAGTAACTTCTACATCCAATGTGGGGCTTGAACTCACGACCATGAGTTCAAGAGTTGCATGCTCTACTGACTGAGCCAGCCAGGTACCCCTAAAATTTTTTTCTTAAGGAGAACCCCTCCAAAATCACATAAACCAGAGTCCCCACAACATGTGACTTTCTCCTTATGAGTGTGAACCCAGACTCAAAATGCTTAGCTAGAAGGTAAACTGATGGGTGAAAGTCACAGGGAATTTTAGAGGTGGGTAAGAACTTTCTCTCTCTCTCTCTCTCTCTCTCTCTCTCTTTCTCTGTTCTGTAAATTGCTGCCTGGCTTCATTTTGCAAGGATATTCTCTCCATGTAGCAGAAAAAATGACCTGGGTAGCTTTAGATTCCCAGGGCAGCAGCCCATCAGAAGGAGAACTTTTGGGACCACCTGGGTGGCTCAGCGGTCGAGCATCTGTCTTTGACTCAGGGCGTGATCCTGGGGTTCTGGGATTGAGTTCTGCATCAGACTCCCCACAGGGAGCCTGCTTCTCCCTCTGCCTGTGTCTTTGCCTCTCTCTGTGTCTCTCATGAATGAATAAATAAAATCTTGAAGAAGAAGAAGAAGAAGAAGAAGAAGAAGAAGAAGAAGAAGAAGAAGAAGAAGAAGGAGAACTTTTGCCTTCCAACATCTATGGATCAGATCAATCGTAGAGAAGGGGTGCCTGGCTGGCTCAGTCGAAAGAGCATGAGACTCTTGATCTCAGGGTCATAAGTTAGAGCCCCACATTGGGTGTAGAATTTACGTTTAAAATAAATACAGGGATCCCTGGGTGGCTCAGCAGTTTAGCACCTGTCTTCAGCCCAGGGCGTGATCCTGGAGTCCTGGGATCAAGTCCCACATCTGGCTCCCTGCATGGAGCCTGCTTCTCCCTCTGCCTGTGTCTCTACCTCCAGCCCCCGTGTCTCTCATGAATAAATAGATAAAATCTTTAAAAAGTAAAGTAAAATAAAATAAAATAAATACAATCTTTAACTAAAAAAAAAATCCTAGGGAAGATTCTGATTGGTCCAGCATGGTTTACATGCCTATGCAGTGAGTCAATCCAGCGGCCCGGGAACTGGGCTACCCTGGCCAGCCTGAGTCACATGGGGGAGGAGAGAGGGGGATAGCCAAGGACCACATGAACTCCTCCAAAAGGAGCTAGAAGAAGGGGAGTGGAAACAGCCAACGGTTATCTACACAGTATGTGACACAGGGATGGCAACCACTGACGTCATCCCCGTCATGTTATTGCTGAGGTTACTGTGACCCAGACGGGACATTTAGATTTACACAAGGTTACCCTATATTTGCAGAGGAGATCAATCAGTACTGTGAAATAGCGGACCTGATATAAAATAACCCTATCCCCACATGCCCGGATGTTTTATAGGGAGAGGGAGACAATGCCATGTTTGCCCTGATACTTGGTGTAGACTCATCATCCTGGGCTCTGTGACCCAGAAAAAAATGGGAAAGGCCTGGTGGTGTCAGACTGTCTAGCAGGACTCTTCTTTGTGGGGGGGGGGGGGGACCAAAGACATTTTGTTTAATATACCCCCGGAGGCTTCTCCTTGTGGAAGCTACTCTCCCTGCCGCCAGAGCTGTTTGCCTAGAATAGCTACGGTGTAGGGGGTGGAGGTAGCTAAATTCTCATCCATCATCTGCAGAGAACCAAATGTCGTTTTTCATCACGACCTCCAGGGACACTAGCTCCACCACACCCCACTCCCCTTTGTACCCCGGGGGGTAGTCTGAATCTCACCTCCCAGGGGTGTTGGGCAAGAGTCTCCCTGACACCCTGGAGAATGATCGCTGTAACCAAATGCTTCCTCCTTTGTTAGGAGTCTGCTGGGGCTGGAATGCAGCTAGCTTAAGCAGAAAGAGAGGGCTTACTATAAGGATATGGAGCGTCTTGCAGAACCTAAAGGCCTCAGGAGGGTCCAGAAATGGAAAGCCATCAGAAATGCAGACCAGATTTGCATTTCCGGAGGCTCTTGGCTCTGTTTTTCTCTGCAAGTTGAATTTATTCTTATTTTTCTCTCCAGCCTGACTTCCTCCGGAGAATCAGTGGAGCCCAGGCCGCTCCAAGGACTGTGGCAGCTCCAGGGCTCAGTCCTGGCCACATGGTATCCTTCTCTCACTCTCTTTCTCTATGGCCTGGCAGAGGGTATAGGGTAGCCACGGATGGTTAAGCAGGTTCCACACTGCACAAGGACCGGAGCTAGGAGCACCCCCCACCACTATGTTTGTCAAACCATGTGCACAGGCTCAGGGGCACTTCCACCCACAGGGAAGGTCTTGGTCTCCAACTCAACAAAGATGTTGGATGGGTTAGGGGCTCCCAGAGTGAACTCTGGACTCATCTTCCAACCACAGCTCTTGAATCCCTTCAAAGAACTGTTCTCTCCCAGGTATTTGCAGCGTGGTTGAGATTGTCCATCAAAGTATCACAGGGGAAGGGTGTGCTGAAGCTAGATCTTGGAATCTGAATCTTGGAGCCTACTTGCCCAGCAGCTGTGCCTGGAGAGACTGTCTGACTCTGTGTGCTGGATCCCCAAGGCTGCTCTTATCCCTGGCCGAGGTCTGACTTGTTTGCCTTTCCCTTTGATTGTCTCATCTATCCTCTCTCCTTTCAACAAATGTCTATTCGAAGATAGTCAAAGTAAAATTGTGTGCTGCTTATAACCAAAAAACCCTAATTTACAACAGCAGCAGCAACAACAGATATGTTCAAGCACTTTCTATGTGCCAGGCCCTGTTCAAAGCACTTTTTGCGTAGACTTGTTTGCTCCTTAGAACAATCTCGTGAGGGGATTCCCTGGGTGGCTCAGTGATTTAATGCCTGCCTTCGGCCCAGGGTGTGATCCTGGAGACCCGGGATCGAGTCCCACATCGGGCTCCCTGCGTGGAGCCTGCTTCTCCTTCTGCCTGTGTCTCTGCCTCTCTCTCTCTCTCTCGTGAATGGATAAATAAAATCTTAAAAAAAAAAAAAAAAAAGAAAGAAGAACAATCTCATAAGGTAGGTACTATTGTAATTGTCCCCATTTCACAGATGTGAAAGCCAGGGCCAAGCAGGTAAAGTAACTTGCTCAGGACAACCCAGGTATTAAGGAGCAGAGCTTGGAGCAGCGGAAGGATGCCTCTTTGTCCAAAATGAGTCAGGTGTACAACCCTAGTCCCATAAGTGGTACAGGGAGCATGCCATCCAAACGTGACTGCCATTGATTCTTTGCTAAGGGTGAGGAGGGCTACATTTTAGGTCTCCACTGATGTTACCATTTCCTCCTTTCTGTGTATGCAGCGGGATGGCACCTCCTGCCCCCTGCTGTATGTGTCAGGCTCTGTGATTCGTCCAGCCAGTGAGTCGTGCGTGAAAGGGACCCTGTAAGACATGTAGTGGTTTCCATTCTCTTTAGCACCGTATCCAGCCATATTAGCCTGGGTCCTGAGTCACCACAAGGAGCAGAGTGCCCGACACCTGGCAACGGATGGGTAGCGTGGGCAAGAAGTAAACCTTTGTGGCTTTGGGCTGCTGGAGTCAGTGGGCTCTCGGGGATCAGTTGTTACGCAGTAGAATCCAATCTATCCTGACTGATACAGTTAAAAGAGTCACCTTAAAAAGGCGCCTACCCACATTAGGCATCACGCCCAGTATCAACACATTTTCTGTTTTCTACGGCTACTGTAACAAACGACCAAAAACATTGTGGCTTAAACAACACAAAATCATTATCTTACCCCTTTGCAGGTCACAAGTCTGCTGAGTCTCTCAAGCTAAAATGAAGCTGTCGGCCTGGCTGTGTGCCTTTCTGGACGCTCTAGAGGAGAATTTTTTCCCTCTCCTCTAGAGGAGAATATTTTCTTGCCTTGTTCAGCTTCTTTAAGAGACTACTACATCCCTCGGCCCCTGGCTTCCTTCCTCCAGCAAAGCCAGCCACCGTTGGCTGAGTATCTCCCACCACGTCACATCTCTGGGTCTGACCCTCTGCTTCTGCTTTCCTCCTGAGAACTGTGACTGCATTGGTCTCGCTCGGTCATTCAGGACTTTAATCCGTATTTTATTTATTTTATTTTATTTTATTTTATTTTATTTTATTTTTAAGTAGTCTCCACAGCCAATGTAGACTTGGAACTCATGACCCTGAGATCAAGAGTCGTGTGCTCTGTGGACTGAGCCAGCCCGGCGCCCACCCCCACCCCCAGTCCCTATTTTAAAGTCAGCAAATTAGCAGCCTCAGTTCTCCCCATCCCATGTAAAGTGGCACATTCACACGTTCCCAGGATTAGAGTGTGGACTCCTTTGAGGGGGCACGATCCTGCTCACCACAGCGCCCTTGTGAGGAAGTTACTAACCGAGCCCTCTACACATCAGACGTCCTTGTTTTTTGTTTTTTTTTTTTTGTTTTTTTTTTTTCCTTGTTTTTATCAGTGTCGGAGAGACCAGACTGCTGATGGCCATGAACCGCCCAGCCACCACACAGAGCATGTGGCCTTCCCAAACTGGAAGACATGACATTAAATATGATCTCTCTGGGACATCTCTGACCTGTGCAGAGGGGACAGGGACCACCAGGTAGCCAGCCTGCCGCCTGTACTCTCTTCCCACTCATGCCAACTAGATGTGTCTGAACTTTTACAGCAATAAAATCTACCCTGTTGAGGCACACCTGGGTGCCTCAGTGGTGGTGCATCTGCCTTTGGCTCAGGGTGTGATCCTGGGGTCCCAGGATGGAGTCCTGCATTGGGCTCCCCATAAGGAGCCTGTTTCTCCCTCTGCCTGTGTCTCTGTCTCTCTCTCTGTGTCTCATGAATAAATAAATAAAATCTTAAAAAAAAAAAATCTACCCTGATGGGGTGCCTGGGTGGTTCAGTCAGTCAAGCGTCTGCCTTGGGCTCAGATCATGATCCTGGGGTCCTGGGCTCCAGCCCCGAGTCATGGGCTCCCAGCTTCTCTTTCTCTCTCTCATGTTCTCTTTCTCTCAAGTAAGAGAGAGAGCACGAGCAGTAAGGAGGGGCAGAAGGAGAGGGAGAAGCAGGCTCCCCGCTGAGCAGGGAGCCTGATGGGGAGCTCAATCCCAGGACCCAGGGATCATGACCTGAGCCTAAGGCAGATGCTGAATCGACTGAACCACCCAGGCACCCCAAATATACAACATCTTTAAAAAAAATCTACCCTGGGGACACCTGGGTGGCTCAGCGGTTGAGCATCTGCCTTCAGCTCAGGGTGTGATCCTGGAGACCTGGGATCAAGTCCCATGTCAGGTGCCCTGCATGGAGCCTGCTTCTCCCTCAGCCTATATCTCTGCCTGGCTCTGTGTGTCTCTCATGAATAAATAAATAATTTTTAAAAATAAATCTACCCTGTTCTGGGTGACACCATGCTGAAAACAAGCCTAGTGCTTTTTGGATCCTAACTGTGGCCCTGGGTACCCCAGTCCCACACATAGAATTCCCAGTCAAGGGGCACCCAGGTGGCTCAGTCAGTTACACATCTGCCTCAGGTCAGGCCATGATCCCAGGGTCCTGGGATCGAGCCCCATATCGGACTCCCAGGGAGTCTGCTTATCCCTCTACCTACCCCCCATGCATGCTCTCTGTCTCTTTCTCTGTCTCAAATAAATAAATAAAATCTTAAAAAAAAAAAAAATTCCAGGGATCCCTGGGTGGTGCAGCGGTTTGGCGCCTGCCTTTGGCTCGGGGCGTGATCCTGGAGACCCGGGATCGAGTCCCACGTCGGGCTCCCGGTGCATGGAGCCTGCTTCTCCCTCTGCCTTTGTCTTTGCTTCTCTCTCTCTCTCTCTCTGTGACTATCATAAATAAATAAAAATTAAAAAAAAATTCCAGCCAATTTCCCTTCCTAGTGTGAACAATGTCCTTGGATTGACAAGACCTCTGAGAGATGTCTCTATTGCCACCGGAGGAAAAGACAAACAGGTCCAGATGCCAACCCTATGCCCTATGCCCTGCGAAACATCTCCCTGGGGATCCCACACTTCCTGTCTGTGGTGCATGTCACAGCCTACCACCTGTTCAGGGTGCCCAGGGTAGGAATACAGCATGGCACAGCAGTTGAGCCCTCAGACAGCCTGGAGTTCAAATCCTTTCTCTGCCCCTTACTGGCTGGGTGACTTTGGTTAGGTTATTTTATTTCCTCCTCTCAAGAGTTGGACGTGATAATTATAGGACCCGTCTCCTGGGAGTGTTGTGAGGGTAAAAATGCAAATGTCATGCAAATTTGCCTAGTAGGTCCTAAATAAATATTTGCTCTTGCTTTTACTATTATCTCAATAGGAGCAATAGGAAACTAAGGGGAGGGGGAGGAAACTAAGAGTGTGTTTTATACCCAGGTGATCCCATGGGCTAGTATAAACATGAATAAAGAGAGAGGAAAATTTATAGCTGGTTTGGTTATCCCTACTTAAAATAAAAATACCATTAATAATAATAATAATAATAAAATGAAAATCCATACTGTATTTTCACATTTCCCCGGGAACCTGGACAGCCTCTCATTTCGCCTTTCCACTCCTGTAGCTCAGCCCGTCGGAGTCACAGAGGGCCCTCGGGGCCTGGGTGAGAAGGCAGTTCGGGGCCCTGTGACCTGTTTCCAGCCTAATAAGGGGACAGTGACCTTCGAAGACACCAGGCATCAAAGAGAAGGCTGGCAGAAGGAGGGAGGAAGGTGCTTTCGGGCCACCCGCCCTGCTTTCCTACAAGCCATGGGTTGTGTGACCTGCAGGTGGCACCTCAGAGTGAGCAGAAATCACTGGCCCCCTCTCCCTCCCCCCTGTTTTCACTTGGCAAACTGGAATTCTTTTTTCTTCCCTGCTTCTGGGAAAACACGTCTGGCTCTGGCTTCCCGAGAGCTTGGCATCGCTCGGAGGTCAAGAGTGTGGATTGTGAAGCCAGGTTAACCCCGGGTTCTGCTGGGTGATGGTAGGCAGGTTAATGAAATGTTCTGGTTCCTCAGTTTCTTCATCTGTAAAATGGGGATCACGGAACCTGTGCCCTGTTGGGTGGGGGTGAGGATGGAATGAGCCAATGAGCGTGGATGTATGTCAGGGGCCCAGGGTGCCTGCCGTCTGTGATTCAGCAAGTGAGGAGTCAGTATTCTTGCTGCCACTGTCAGTACTGCTGGTCATAACCACGTTTAACGAGCCCTTCTCGAACCCCTCAGTCTGTGCCGAAAGCTTTAGGTGAGTAACAGAATCTTTATAGAAACCCAGGAGTGGGCAGCCGGGGTGGCTCAGCAGTTTAGCGCCTCCTTCAGCCCAGGGCCTGATCCTGGAGACCGGGGATCGAGTCCCATGTCGGGCTCCCTGCATGGAGCCTGCTGCTCCCTCTGCCTGTGTCTCTGCCTCTCTCTCTCTCTGTGTCTCTCATGAATAAATAAATAAAATGTTAAAAGAAAGAAAGAAACCCAGGAGGTTCCAGGGGCACCTGAGCTGGCTGAGTCCGGAGAGCAGGTGACCTTCGATCTCAGGGTTGTAGTGCAAGCCCCACACGGGGTATAGAGATGACTTAAAACAGCAAACTCTGGAAATACCAGAGGGTGATGATGGCTGCATAACGTGCGCTGTGAATGCACTTGTGAACGTACTCACAGCCTCCGAATGGTGCATTGTGTGCTTCAAATGGTTAAAAAGGTAAATGCACTGGTGTGTCTACTTTACCACCTACATGCACACACCTGGGCATAAGGCAGGCCCGGGAAACTGCGCACGCCCACTTGTTTTTCTAGACGTTGTTGTGATCACGCCCATCTTACAAATGAGAAAAAGTGAGGCTCGGAGACCCCTGCACCCGCCCAGGCTCTGGGCGCCGGGAGCCGCTCAGCCTGTGGGGGGGAGGGGGTCCCAGCGTGCCTGACACTGGGCAACGCCGGGACCCACTGAGCTATTCGGCGGCTGCCCTCTCATCCATTCATCCTTTCGTTCTTTCATCCAAGAAACGTGAGCTGCACCCCTGCTAGGTGCCAGGTCCTGTACCAGATGCCGGGGTTCAGCAGACAGAGGGAGAGACAGAGAGGAAGACAGTTGGCCCACTCGCCCGGGAGGGACGCGTGCTGAGAAGGAAAGTACCTGGAAGAGAGCATGAAAACTGACTCCACCCCGTCAGGGGAGTTTGGGGACAGCATCCTGGAGGAAGTGACAGTCAGGAACTGAGCCGTGAGTTGGAGTCCCTGAGCAGAGGTGGGAAGGGAAGAACATTCTAGGCAGAGGAAGCAGCGTCTGGTGTAAAGGCCCTGTGGCCTCGGTGGCCAGGACAGGTTGGAGACCCAGAGGCCAGGTCACACACACACACAGGCTGCACCCTCCCCTTTGGAAAGTTTTGTCTTTGTCCTGAGAGTAACAGGCCTCTGAGGATGTGAAGCCAGCAAACACCTGACTAATTAGCCTCAGGAAAGACCACCTCCCCCCCAGCCTTGGATATCCCACGGGCAGCAATGAGGAGTCCCAGCCATCTGCTGGCTCCTGATGGGATCCCCCACACCCTCATCCCCCCACCACACACACAACTCACCTGACCGCATGCAGCCCTCTACCTCTGCCTCCCCGCCCTAACTATTCCTCTCCAGGGACCCCCTGGAACCCCATGCATTTCACCTCTCTGGCTTCTCTCTCTCCACCTGCCTCAGAGCCAAGGACATTTCTCTCCACGGTGTCCCCCGCACACGAAACAGGGCCTGGCATCTGATAGGTGTTCTGTAAACAGGCATTCAGCTGCCAATGGAGTCCCCATGTCACCCCTCAGACAGCTGGGAACAAGAGTGTCCGGGTGGGGGCGGCAGGTAGGTATCTACTGAGGGAGTCTGGATGGGGCGATGGTGCTTGGACACTGGGCTGCAGAGACAAGGGAACATTCCAGATATGATGAGGAGAAGCCCTCGGAGGTCTTCTGAGCATCACCTTGGTAGGGAAGAGAAGGCCACGATTCCTCCTCAGGGGAAAGATGGCCCAAGGTCAAGCCCAAGATGTGGGAGCAGAGCCGAGATTGCAAACCTAATCCCATCTCCACTCTGCTACCAAGTCTGATCACACCAACCCCAAAGGGCTGAGAGCCCATCCTATTCTTCCCACTGCTTAGTGGGCAGCCACAAACCCCCGTCTGGGTCTTGTATCTTCCAGAGCTTCTTGGAGCTCTTCTCTTGGATTCTTCTCCCAATCCTTCTTGGTCTAGCTTCAAGGCACACAGCTTAAGAGTCGAGCCTTCAAGGAAGCGTGGGGTGGGAACGTAAGAGAAGGGGAAGGAAGGGGAGGGAAGAGAAGCAAGAAAGCAAGAGGCCTTGGGGGCACCTGGGTGCCTCAGCGGTTGAGCACCTGCCTTCAGCTCAGGGCGTGATCCCGGGGTCCTGGGATCGAGTCCCACATCCAGCTCCCCTCCCTGCTTCTCCCTCTGCCTCTCTCTGTGTGCCTCTCATGAATCTTAATCTCTCATGAATCTTAAAAAAAAAAAAAAAAAAAGAAGGAAGCTAAGAAGAGGCCTTGCTTACATTCCAATGCTGTACGTTGAAGTGAGGAGCATGGCCAACAGCCTCCATACACGTGTCCATGGTCATAACCGTGATCCTTTGTTCGGATCGCTATTTCCCATCTCCCCCTTGACTGTCTGCTCCAGGAGGCGGGAAGAGCTGCCTCTGCCTCCCCACCGGCTCCTGGGGGCCTGCGTGTCGCTGGGGCTTAGAAACAATTTGGAGAACCAGTGGCTGGATCTGAAGCGGTGCGTCAACACTCGTGCATGGGGCACGTGAGTGTGCTCTTACCTTAACGCCAAACGGGGTAGGCTCCGGCGACCTAGAGGACCACGCAGGACATCCGCTCACTTGCCCAGAGCACATTTATTGAGCTCCTGCTGTATGCTGGGGTGCTGAGATGGAGGAGGGTGGAGCACACACGTGCCTTCCCCACTGGAGAAGGGGTCCTCTCAGAGACAGTGGTCCAGAGTGCCTTCTTTTTTTTTTTTCCCAAAGGTTTTTATTTATTTATTCATGAGAGACACCTGGCCTTGTCCCCTTCCCCACTCGTGTCCAAGGGAAAAAACGCAACCCATGGGTGCCTTCCTCACATCTTGTCTTAGATGCTGATAGCCAAGGGGCAGGCGGCCACTAACTAAATAGCCGGACAAATAGAAAATTTTGCACACTCTCTACGGAGGTGAGTTGACCTCACTCCTTAGTCCGGGGCACGATGTCGGAAGCTGCCGGCGGCGTCCTGGGAACACGGGGCTCCCTGCCTGCGTTCTCAGGCCAGTTGCAGCCAGCGCTCCGGCTGTCCCTGCATTGCTTTATTTCATCTGCACAGTAACCCCAGGGGCTAGCATTTTGGAATCCACATTGAGGCCCTGGGGCGGGGGGGCAGGGGGGCTCCCCCGACAAGTACCAGGCTGGTGGCCTGTGAAACCAGAGCTGTCTGAGCATTGCTTTCCCCCGGGCCCTCCTTGGAAGGCACTCTGGACCACTGTCTCCAAGAGGACCCCTTCACCTGCCCTGTTTTTTCCTCCTGGCACTTACAGATGCATTCATTGCTCATCTGTCTCCTCCACCAGCGTGTAAGGCCAAAGGAACGCTTGTTGGTGAATCATCCCCTGCTGGTGGTGTGATGCACGCGGCTGGAAAGAATTGGATTTAGACAGAAATGAGTTCAACTGACTTTGATCGGTCCTATAAGATCATATCAGGGCAGCCCTGGTGGCTTAGCGATTTAGCGCCGTCTTCAGCCTGGGGCATGATCCTGGAGTCCCGGGATCGAGTCCCATGTCGGGCTCCCTGCATGGAGCCTGCTTCTCCCTCTGCCTGTGTCTCTGCCTCTGTGTGTGTGTGTGTGTCTCTCATGAACAAATAAATAAAATCTTAAAAAAAAAAAAAGATCGTATCAGTCCTGAGAGCTCTCCTATTAAGGGAAGTGGTTGCTAGACGTGTGCACGTGTTCCCAGGGCCCTATGACAATGTAGCAGGTGCTCAGTAAATACTTGTTGAAGGTATTAATGAGTGAAGGTCTTTCCGTTTCTCCTTTCACTGCGAAATCAGATCCATGCTGTCCTCATTCTCTTCCTCCCTCCTTCCATACTTCGTCCCTTCCTGCCTTCTTTCCTTCCACAACTTTCAAGTCCCTACTAGATGTTGTGCACCTTTTCAGAGCCTTGGATCATAAATGAAAAGCAACACGAAACTCACAATAGTGGGTTCCACAGACATATTTTTTAAAATTCCCAGGTCGCCCGGGTGGCTCAGTGGTTGAGCGTCTCCCTTTGGCCCAGGGCATGATCCTGGAGTCTTGGGATCAAGTCCCACATCAGGTTCCCTGCCCGATGTCTCTCCTCTGCCTATGTCTCTGCCCTTCTCTCTATCTCTCATGAATAAATGAATAAAATATTTTTAAAAACATAAAAAAATCTTAAAAAAAATCTTTTAAAAAATTCCCGTTAATATAAGGTGCAAAGCACTATATTATTTTCTTGTCACTTGCTTTTTTTTAAAATCAGCTTTTGTATACTTAATCTACACAAATGGCATATATGTAATGTCTCTTGGTGGCTTGACACCAAATATGCACAGACCTATGATCCCATCACCACAATCAAGGTAGGAAACCTATTCATCACACCCCAAAGATTTCTTGTGTCCCTTTGCTTTTATTCTTTTTTGGGTGCAAGAAAACTTAGACCCTGAGATTGACCCTCCTCTTGAGTTTCTAAGATCTCTAGAACTTGCTCATCTTGTAGTTAGACCCAAGTTAAAGGTGTAGGAATAATCGATTCTTCGGTGGGGGTGCAGGAGGGGTATCATCGCTGGGGAAAGCTTCGGAAGAGCAGTGCTTTGAGCAAGATCCTGGAAACTGATCAGGATTTCACCTCATGCCAATGTTGGTGGAAACTGCCAGAACAGAGGCGGAGGTGTGTAGCAGACATCAGAGGACGTGCAGGGGCCCAGGGCAGCAGGGTGGGAGGGTTTCACAGGCAATAGCAGTTTGTCATGCCAACGAGTCCTTTTGCAAGTAGTTATTAGTCAGACGGCTGCATATTGAACGAACAGTTATGTCTGCAGCAGATTTTACATGTCAGTATTAGAAGGGTTTTATTTTTTAACTTTATGAGGTATAATTTGCATATCATAAAACTAACCCATTTAGAGTGTACAGTTCAATGATTTTTAGTATGCTTACAGAGTTGTGCAGCCATTACTATAATCTAACATCAGAACCTTTCCATCCCTCTGAAATGATCCCTTACATCCTTTTACAGTTAATCCTGTTCCAGGATGAATCCTCCAACTAGCCCTGGCCACCTTGAATCCACTTTCTGTCTCTATGCATTTGCTGATTCTGGACATTTTATATATGTGACATCTTAGAACACATGGCATCTGGCTTCTTTCACTTAGCATCGTATTTTCAAGGTTTATCCATGTGATACCGTGTATTGGTACTCCATTCTTTTTAGGGCCATATAATATTCCATTGTGTGGATGAACTATGTTTTATTTATCCATTTGCCAGCCGATGAACATTTAACTGCTTCCAATTTTTGGCTATTGTGAAAAATGCCATGAGAAATATTCGCCTGCAAGTCTATGTGATGGTATGTTGTCATTTCTTTTTATTTTTTTTTTTTATTTTTTTTGTCATTTCTTTTGAATAGATACTTAGGCGTGGGATGGTTGTATGGTAAATTAATGCTCGTTAAGAAACCGCCCATACTGTTTAAGGAGCTTTTTTTTTTTTTTTTTTTTTTTCAAAGTAAGCTCTATGCCCAACATGGGGCTTGACCTCATGACCCTAAAATCAAGAGTCTCATGCTCTACTGACAGTCAGGCAGGTGCTCTGAGAAGTTCCTTTTATTTAAAAAAAGAAAACAAAACAAAACGATTTTATTTGTTTATTCATGAGGGACACAGAGAGAGAGAGGCAGAGACACAGGCAGAGGGAGAAGCAGGCTCCCCGAGGGGAGCCCGATGTGGGACTTGATCCAGGGACCCCGGGATCACGCCCTAAGCCAAAGGCAGATGCTCAACCACTGAGCCACCCAGGCGGCCCCTGAGAAGTGCTATTTAAAGAACTTGTAGAGGGTGCCTTATCTGGGCCTCAAGGCCTCACGGGTAGGTGGTGGTGGAATTGAGACTCCAAAAGAAATTGTCAGCCTGTAGGGGTCATGTCCTTAACTACATTCACTCAGCCCTTTGCACATTTGGAAACTTGAAATCTACCCTCATTTGCATCCTTCTGGAAAAATCCCAGGCAATGAAACCTGTTCCCATAAGGAAGAGTCTCTCTCTCTCTCTTTTTAGATTTTTTTATTTATTCATGACAGACACACACACACACAGAGAAGCAGAGACAGAGGCAGAGGGAGAAGCAGGCTCCATGCAAGGAGCCCGATGTGGGACTCGATCCTGGGACTCCAGGACCACTCCCTGGGCCGAAGGCAGGCACCAAACCGCTGAGCCACACAGGGCTCAGAATCTCTCTCTTTTAAAAAAAGTAGCCTCAGGAGCTATTAAGGAAAAGGATCAAAGTTTGCAAAAACCTTCTTTGTAGCATTATCTCCTTCTTGTATTAGGGTATCTGGAGTTGGAAGAAAGCCCACCGCGAACACACTTTGATCAGCCTATACATTTGCTATTTCATATTTTTGAGCATTTTTAAAAAATGATTTTATTTATTTATTTGAGGGGAGGTAGGGAGAGAGCCCACACCAGCGGCGGAGAAGGGGCAAAGGGAGAAGCGGATTCTTCACTGAGCACGGATCCCAACCCGGGGCCTCGATCCCAGAACCCAGAGATCACAACCTGAGCCAAAGACAGATGCTTAACCAGCTGAGCAACCCTGGTGACCCCAACATTTTTGAGCATTTTTTATTGTTTTGTGTGGAATATATAATTTCGTCAGTAGGGATTTTTTTTTTTCCATTCTCTGGATTGGTGGTTTGGACTGAAACAGCAGATTCATGATAAATTCTCTCTCTGCCCACCACCTCTCCCTGTCTGCTAACAGAATAATCGATAACAAATAGTCTCTGGTGTCACCTACACAGGTGTGTGCGTGTGTGTCCATAGTACTTAATGCACGTCTGGAGCGCGTGCGGCAGGTGCTCAGCAAGAGCCCTGCAGAATGACGGGGTGAATGCAGATAGCGTGGGTTTAGCCTTTCGTAGGCATGATCTTCAACATTTGCCGAGGCCACCCTGTGTATCAGGCGTTGTGCTGGCTGAAAACACACACACACAGGCCCTCTCCTGGCTCCCATGGGGCCCGCAGGCCAGTGGGGAGCAGGCGGGGCCTTCTGTTCAACGATTATTAAGAATTTCAAGACTGCAACAGCAGAGCATTAAGCCAAAATGAAGCCCCTGGGAGAGTGGACCCACATGCACCTGCCAAGGTTGCAAGCCCAGAAGGCAGCCCTGAGCGTGGGTCTCTATGTCCATGCAAACTTTCTGAAAGGATACACCAAATGTTGTTAAAACTGTGTGAAGGGGGCCGATAATACTACTTCTATGCACAGAAATTTTTGGTTGACACCCCCGCGTCTTTCAGAGTAAAAGCCGATGTCCTGACCATAGTCTGCAAGCCCACCCCACCCACTCCCTAGTTCTTGGCTCTTACCGACCATTCTCCTTGCTCTCTCCACTTATCTGCTATGGCTCCTTAGGCTTTTTCTCTGGTAAACCTTCCATAGTCCTGCCTCAGGGCCTTTGTACCTGCCATTCTTCTCCCCATAGCCTCCTGGCTAACCCTCTTTGTGCAAAGGTCACCTTCACAAAAGCATTGCTTACCTGGTCTGGTTAAAGCTGCTGTTCCTTTTATTTTATTTTTAAGATTTTATTTATTTATTCATGAGAGACACAGAGAGAGACAAAGGGAGAAGCAGGCTCCATGCAGGGAGCCTGACGTGGGACTCGATCCCAGGACTCCAGGATCAGGGCTGGGCTGAAGGCAGATGCTCAACCACTGAGCCACCCAGGTATCCCTGCTGTTCCTTTTATTTATTTTTTTTAATTTTTTTCTTTTTAAATTTATTTATTCATGATAGTCACATGGAGAGAGAGAGAGAGAGAGAGAGAGAGAGAGAGGCAGAGACACAGGCAGAGGGAGAAGCAGGCTTCCACCGGGAACCCGATGTGGGATTCGATCCCGGGTCTCCAGGATCGCGCCCTGGGCCAAAGGCAGGCGCCAAACCGCTGTGCCACCCAGGGATCCCCCTGCTGTTCCTTTTTAAAGCTTTATCTACTCCCTCAAGTCCCCAATCCCCTAATTTCCTTTTCTTTTCTCCATAGACCTGTTACTTTCTAATAGACTTAATAATTGGCTTGTTTCGTTGCCCCCTACTTGATGTAAGTAAGCTTCATGAGGGCAGGGATTTGTATGTGTACATGTCTTTTTTTTTTTTTTTTTAATCTCTGCTATAGCCCCAGCCCCAGTGCCTACAACAGCAGCTGGTCTATAAAAGGTGCTCCGTAACTGTTCAGTGAGGGAAGGAAGACAGACTTGCCACATCCAGGCAGGTGGGGTAAGCCTTGGGGTTAACTATGATAATTAGTCTGTCCGTGTCTTACCCGTGAGGAAACTGAGGCTTATCAGGGAATCAGGTCACTTCACCACCGCTGTTTGTATTGTGTACAACCTTGGGACTGTGGGGGAAGCCTTCATTTCCCTGGTGTGCACAGAGTGGCAAAGTGACCACGTTCCCTAACACAAGTTCCCAGCTGATGTCCAACCAGGCAATGACGCTCTATCTCCTGGCTCAGGCCTCATACGTTGAGCAGTGTCCTCTGTGTGCTCCACCTAGAGCCACGTGTTCTGCATTTTTGCGTGTTTTGTTGATTTTGCTGTCTAACACGACCCCCCAAGGGGCCAGCTGGTGTCCTTAAGTGCAAGAAGGCTGAGGAGTGCCGTACAGGGAAGATACATGCATTAGGTAAGCCTCAGTCAGGCATGAGCTGCAGGGCTGCTTCCATGAACTACATGTTTGAGATCAGCAGGGTGTATTAAGTAAGGTGTCTGTAATCAAAAACACACATAAAACAGGGTTATGTATTTTTTTTAGAGATTTTATTTATTTATTCATGAGAGACACAGAGAGAGAAGCTGAGACACAGGCCGAGGGAGAAGCAGGCTCCCTGCAGGGAGCCCGATGTGGGACTCGATCCTAGGGCCCCAGGATCACACCCTGAGCCCCAGGCAGATGCTCAACGGCTGAGCCACCCAGGCGTCTCAAAACAGGGTTATGTATTGATTGGGAAATGTAACCCAAGGCTTGCAGGAACCTGACTCCTGTATTTTCCCTAGGAGCAATCATCGTTCAGTGGTCACTAATTCAGCGTGTGTGGTGACCTTATAGAACACGGCTACTGGGAGCAAGGAGAATCAATTTACGTATCGTATGTTGCACTAACGTTACACGTACTGCTTGATGACCTTTACATATGGACACATCCCATAACTGCCGTGCCGACCAACACCAACTACCAGAATGTCTCTGGCACCCCAAAGCTTCCCTCCTGGCCTAGCCAGGCACCACTCCTTCCCCCTCCAGTGGTAACCATGATGCCAAGTTTTAGCACCCTGGATTAATTTTGCCTCTTCTTGTATTTCATATAAATGGAACACCACGTTTGTGACAGGAGAGTCATTCATATTGTCGCATGTCTCCGTGATTTATTCTTTTGTATTGCTGTAGAGTGGTCTGTTGTATGATTATGCTACAGACAACTTAGCCATGCCCCTGTTGATGGCCACTTGGGTTGTTTCTTGTTTTGTTGTTATTGTTGTTACTAGGCTATCCCATTTATTAAAAAAAAAAAAAAAAAAGATTAATGCAGGAACACCTGGGTGGCTCAGGCAGTTAAGCATATGCCTTCAGTTCAGGTCATGATTCCAGAGTCCTGGATGGAGTCCCACATGGGGATCCCTGCTAAGTGGGGGGCCTGCTTCTCCGTCTGCCTGTCACTCCCCCTGCTTGTGCTCTCTCTCTCTGACAAATAAATAAAATATTTTATGAAAAAGAGAATAACGCATTCCCCGCTAATAGTATGTTCCCAAAACGTATTGTAAAACATTACTAAACACCCGTGTAACAACCTACTAAGGATTTCTGCAAAATATAGAGCATTTAAAATTACCAGATTATTGGGATGCCTGGGTGGCTCAGTGGATGAGCTCCTGCCTTTGGCTCAGGGCATGATCCTGGAGTCCCAGGATCAAGTCCCACATTGGGCTCCCTGCATGGAGCCTGCTTCTCCCTCTGCCTGTGTCTCTGCCGCATGCTCTCTCTCTCTCTCTCTCTCTGTGTCTTTCATGAATAAATAAAATCTTAAAAAAAAATTACCAGATTATTACTTTAAATTAAAAAAACAAAAACAAAAATGGAACACCTGACTGGCTCAGGTGGTAAGATATGTGACTCTTTTTTTTTAAATTTATTTATCCATGAGAGACACAGAGAGAGAGACAGAGGCACAGGCAGTGGGAGAAATAGGCTCCCCACATTGGGAGCCCGATGCGGGACTCCATCCCAAGACCCCAGGATCACGCCCTGAGCCAAAGGCAAATGCTCTACCACTGAGCCACCCAGGCTCCCCAGAACATGTGACTCTTAAATGGAGGATTGCAAGTTCGAGTTTCATGCTGGGCATGGAACCTACATAACAAAATAAAAATAAAATTAAAATTAAAAATAAAAGGTTGCCTGATTATTTCACATCAATAAACTCATTAGTGGAGCAATGTGACGTAGGCACCAATATTATGCAGCATGTATGACATGTAATCGTGTTATATTACATTATGTTTCCTTTAACCATGCAAAGAACCTGTACTGTAATGCAATTAAACAATGAAAAAATATGTTAAAGATCATGAAGATACTATCTAAAGAAAGCCTGATTCATTAGCTCCAAGGTACAGGACAGAAGCCAATATTGGGACCCATTAAAGACTAAGTCTGGGGCAGCCTGGGTGGTTCAGCAGTTTAGCACCGCCTTTGGCCCAGGGCGTGATCCTGGGGCCCCAGGATGGAGTCCCACGTTGGGTTCCCTGCATGGAGCCTGCTTCTCCCTCTGCCTGTGTCTCTGCCTCTCTCTCTGTGTCTCTCATGAATAAATAAATAAATTTTTTTTAAAAAAGACTAAGTCTTTAGGGAAAGAATGGATAAGATAAAACATACAATATTGTAATAACAGGTACAACTAAATCCATTCTATCTATCTACCTATCTATCTAACAAAATGTTCTAGCGAATACAGTAGCCTCCCCTTACCTGTGGTTTCACTTTTCAGGATTCAATTGCCCATGGTCAGCCTTAGTCCAGACACAGATGATCTTCCTTCTAATGTACGGTCAGAAGGTCAACGGTAGCTAACATGACATCACAGCACCCACCTCTTTCCCCTCAGCATATCTCATAGGCATTTTATCATCTCACATCATCACAAGAAAAAGGGAGGGTAGGAACAATAAGATATATCGAGGAAGACCACATTCACATAACTTTTACTACAGTATAGTTATAATTCTTCTATTTTATTATTAGTTATTCTTGTTCATCTCTGACTGTGCCTGATTCATAAATTAAATTTTATCATAGGTATGTGTGGTGGCTCCTAGCTCACTCCAGGGTAAAGAATGCAACTTTCGGTCTTGGGGTCATGAGTTCGAGTCCCACAGTTACATAGAAATTACTTAAAAATAAAATGTTGCGCACCTGGGTGGCTCAGCAGTTGAGTGTCTACCTTCAGCTCAGGTTGTGATGCCGGGGTCCTGGGATCGAGTCCCGCATTGGGTTCCCCGCAGGGAGCCTGCTTCTCCCTCTGTCTATGTCCTGGTCTCTCTCTCCATGTCTCTCATGAATAAATAAATAAAATCTTTTAAAAATATAATAAAATGTTCCACCCCCCAAAAAAGTTAAGCATATCATAGGTATGCGTATAGGAAAACCCAGTCTATGTAGGATTCGGTATGATCCATGGTTTCAGGCGTCCACTGGGGGATCTTGCACAGTATCCCTCTGGATAAGGCAGAGGAGATGCTACTGTAATTGGAATGAAAGTCCTCGCCTGAGGGGGTTTTTGCACGACACTTCAAGAAGAGGTGGCACGACGCCTGGTCGGGCTCAGTCAGAAGACTCAGATATTGGGGCTGAGTTCAAGGTCCATGTTGGGTGTAGAGATTACTTGAATAAATATATATATATATATCTAAGAAGAAGAAGAAGAAGAAGGAGAAGGAGAAGAAGAAGGAGATGATGATGGAGAGGCGGAACCTTCAAAGTTACTTTAGAGTAGCTCGCTCTTGGGTTCTGGAATCACGCCCTAAGTAAACCTTTAGGTTTTGTAAATGAAGCAAGGACTCCAGCCCCTGCCTTTGGACCTGTGGGGGGGTGGGGGGTGGGCTGGGTGTGGAGGGTGGGGCCCTGGGTGGGGCCTATAAAAGGCTGGAGGTGGGGAAGGAGAGGACCAGACGGCTTTTCCCTTCTCGGCTAGGTCCTTCCCGGTGGGTGCAGAACAGCCTGCGAGGCCCCAGGACCTCACTCTCATGGGATTCACCAAGCAGTCAAGGCCACCTGAGAAGCAGATGCCCAGGCAGGGCTATAAGCCCTGCCGCAGGCGCAGAGGTCGGTCTCTCCCTCGATGGTCCCTCCCCAGGTGCCTGAGGGAGCTTCCCCCTCACGCCCCCAGCACCAGTTTCCAATCCAGGTTGCTCCTGAGTAGTTTTAGCTGGAGGGACAACAGCAAAAAAAAAGGTATGTTTTATTGTTTGTTTGTTTTTAAAGAATCATGTTTTCCAGCTCTGTTGCTGGTTCCCGGGAAAGCTGTGGATTTCGGGGGCGCAGGGTGGGGTTTGCAGGTGGCCACCTGGTGGAAATCTGGCTTTGCCTTCCTTCGTGGGTTCCCCTCTTCTCTGGAGGGTTTTAGGTAAGCAAGCTCGTGATTTGCAAATGCGAGTCTGACCTCTTCCTTTGCAGTGTGAGCCTGTCTGTGTTCCTTTCTCTTGCCTTTGGCGGCAGTTCCTTTGGAAGGTGGTTGGATTCACCAAAATGGAGTTGCGGCCTGGGTAGCGAGCGGAGGGATGGATTTAGGGCTAGAGGCCGGGTGGGGAGCTGTTAACAAGGTCTCACCAGAATACCGGTGAAAGGGCTCCTACACGAACCCAGGCTCGGAGATGGAGATCCGCACAGATGCACGAGTGGTCCTAATTCCCCTTGAAAAAAGAAAATCCCTTAAGTGACCTTTAATCATCTTTTTAAATCCAATTCTCTTCCACAGTAGGTACAGATCACCTTACCAAGCACTGCTGAATTGACTATTGTATTTAGAAACGTCCTTACATCCTCCCTCCCTAAACAGAACAAAACAAAACAAACAAAAAACCCTTCAAATCCGGGGATCACAGCAGTCCCTAGTTTGAAATCTTGTAAATTAGCATTGCAATCCCGGCCCTTGGTTCTGGCTCCAGAAACTTGCAAGATGCTTTCCCCCCAAGAGTTGATCCAAGCCCAGGGGCTCTTATTCTCGTTCCTTGGTGGTTGACAGCTCTCTGCTGCACACGTTCTTGTGATTCCGCGCAGCCTGGCCTTGGAGGAGGTTGCATCCCGGGGCAGCGCACGGAAGGGGAGAAGGTTGTGCGTGTCCCTTGCAGATTGCAGGTGATGGGGGCGGGGCTCTGGAGCCGGGGCGGGGCTTGCCCGCTGCAGGTAGGCTGCTGACCACAGCTGTCTCAGACACTCTGGCTCCTGACAAACCTGCAAACGAAATTAATCCGTTTCTTCCTTCAAGTGATATTTGAGTCTTTCCTGCCCATTCTACCTTGAACAGATAAGGGCAGGTCCTACCTTTCGGAGGCTACATTTCAATGGAGGAGATAGACTTTTTGTTTTTTGTTGTTGTTGTTTTTTAATCTACATTAAGAAAAAAAATGTCAACGCACATACATTTATTGAGCACCTACGTGTGCCAGGACCTGGGGGTCGGGGACAGATGAAGCAGATGGGGCCCTGCACATTCAAGAACTTCAACATCTAGCAGAAGAAAGGCATTAAGCACATAATAACACATGTTAACTCATCACAGCTTTTCATCCGAACAGTAACACACAGATGGCTACCAGCCGCAACTGCTGGGGAGGAGCAGCTTGAGGTGCAGTGGTTGGGGGGCGGGAGGGGTACCCTAAGAGAGTGACTGGAGTCAGCTGCGGCAAAGCTTGTAGGAACCCAGAGACCTCAGACAGGCTTGGGTCTTTGCCCAGCCTGGAAGAATGGGCTTCCTGGAGGAGGCAGCCATAGAATAGTTACATGGTATGGAGTATTGAGGACTACAGGGGCCTAGTGCTGGTCAGTCCTGTCCATCAATTCAGTTAATCCCGGGGTCCCTGGGTGGCTCAGGCTGTGATCCCAGGGTCCTGGGATCAAGTCCCACATTGCGTTTCCCACTGGGAGCCTGCTTCTCCCTCTGCCTATGTCTCTGCCTTTCTCTGTGTCTCTCATGAATAAATAAAATCTTAAGAAAAAATAAATAAAAATTCAGCTAATCCTGGAGTTAACCCTCTAAGGGAGGGATGATGCACTTTTTGTGATGATGGAAATAGTCTTTATTTTATTTTATTATTTTTTATTATTTTTTTAAAGATTTAATTTATTTATTCAATTCCTCAAGGAATTGAACTTCTAATTGAACTTAATTTTAGGGACGCCTGGGTGGCTTAGCAGTTGAGCCTCTGCCTTTGGCCCAGGTCATGATCCCAGGGTCCTGGGATAGAGTCCCGCATGGGGCTCCCCGTGGGGAGCCTGCTTCTCCCTCTGCCTGTGTCTCTGCCTCTCTCTCTGTGTCTCTTATGAATAAATAAGTAAAATCTTAAAAAAAAAAAAAACTTCAAGAAAAAGAAATTTTATATATAATTGAATAATATAATAAAAGAAATTATATATATATATATAATTGATATAACTCAAACCCAATATTCACCCTTTTAACTTGTGCAGTTTGGATTTCAGTATAGTCACAAAATTGTGCATGCTACAATTCTGATCTCAGGATATTTGCATTGCTCCTCAATGATACCCCTGCCCATACCCATTAGCTGCCACTCCTCACTCCTCCCCCATCCCTGGCTACCACTAATCTACATTAGCTGTCTAGGATTAGCCTATTCTGGACATTTCCTATAAAAGGAAGCATATGCTATGTGGCCTTTTGTGATCAACTTCTTTCACTTAATATATTGTTTCCAAAGTTCATCCATGCCCAGCAACTATCAGTATCTCATTCCTTCTTACAGCTAAAAATTAGTCTACTGTGTGGATATGTTCTACATGCTGTTTATCCATTCAAGAGTGGATGGACGTCCAAGTTAAGACTAAGGTTGCTGTGAACATTTGTGTACATGCTTTTGTGTGGACAGAAATGTTCAATTCTCTTGGATTTATATCTAGCAGACTTGTTGGGTCATAAATATGATAACTAACTTTCTGAGGAACTGTGTTTTACTTTTAATATGTGACTCCTAGAGAGGTGCCTGGCTGGCTCGGGCGGTAGAGCATTGGACTCTTGATGTCGGGGTCATGAGATCAAGCCCCATGTTGGGCAGAGACCTTAACTTAAAAATAAATATGTAAATAAAATGTGACTCCTAGAAGGTTAAGAATCACAAATGTGGCTCGTATGATACTTGTATCAGTACAGCTGGCCTGGAATGTCTACTTTGCCCCCAAGCATTGTCCTGAAAGGTTGAAAAGAATATACTGAAGACCATCATGGGTCAGGGGAAGGCAGTGCTGGGCAGGGAGTGGGGGTTGTTACCCTTTAGTAACTTAAATTTTACTTGATGTACCTTCCTCATTGCTCTCAATGGTAATGACAAATCATGCTAACTGGTCTCTCTGCCCCAGGGCCAAATCTCCACCCAGCAGCCAGAGAGATATTTTTAAAAGTGTAAATCTGATCATGCCATCCCCCGTGTGAAACCCTTCAGTGGCTTTCCGTTGCAGTTTTATTAAATGTAAATTCTTTCCCATGGTCTAGCAGTCATTTGGTGCTCCTAAAATATTTGTTGAATAAATAATGGAAAACATTTTAATGTCTTTTTTGCTCCTAAACTATATTTTTTGAAAGGCATTTTATATATGTATCTATTTTTAAAGATTTTATTTATTCTTTTTTTTTAAGAGGTTATTTATTTATATGAGAGACACAGAGAGAAAGAGAGAAGCAGAGACACAGGCAGAAGGAGAAGCAAGCTCCATGCAGGGATCCCTATGTGGGACTCAATCCCGGGACTCCAGGATCATGCCCTGGGCCGAAGGCAGGGGCTAAACTGCTGAGCCACCCAGGGATCCCCGATTTTATTTATTCATGAGAGACAGAGAGAGAGAGAGGCAGAGATGCAGGCAGAGGGAGAAGCAGGTTCCTTGCAGGGAGCCCGATGTGGGACTCGATCCCAGGACCCGGGAAATCACAACCTGACTGAAGGCACATGGTCAACTGCTGAGCCACCCAGGCATCCCTTTAAAAGCATTTTAAATGTAAAAAGGCTAACACATTTAAAATTATTTAGTATCCAGGAAACCATCTCATATGCCATGTAGTCCCACTTTCCTGCATCTTCTCTATGTCTGGATATCCATCTTTTAAATGTTAACCATGGCCGATCTGCAGGATGAAAGTGTTTAGTTTGGGTTTCTTGGGTACTAACTAGATTGAACATCTTTCACTATTCGTTATTTGGTTTTATGACCAAATAAATGATTAGAAGCTTAGTTTGTATCTCAAATCCATGTCAAGGATTTCTGCCCTTTGTCTGTGTAATGAGTATTTTTCCCCCTGTTTGTCTTCTGCTCACAATGAATCTCATAGTTCATAAATATAGGAGATTGAAAAAGCTTGGGTGTGTATATTGGGAACATTATTATTATTATTTTTAAAAGATTTTATCTACTTATTCATGAGAGACACAGAGAGAGAGAGAGGCAGAGACACAAGCAGAGGGAGAAGCAGGCTCCATGCAGGGAGCCCGATGTGGGACTTGATCCTGGGTCTTCAGGATCACACCCTGGACTGAAGGCAGATGCTCAAATGCTGAGCCACTCAGGCATTTATTGGGAACATCATTAAGAAGGAAGGATAAACAGTAGCTGATATTTCTCTTTTGTGCGCTTTTTTACCAAGAGCATCCTTTATCCTGGAGGGCAGCAGTCTTTTTTTTTTTTTAAGATTTATTCATTGGGGCACCTGGGTGGCTCAGTCAGTTAAGCGTCTGCCTTTGGCTCAGGTCATGATCCCAGAGTCCTGGGATCGAGTTCCTCCTTGTGTCGGGCTCCCTGCTCAGCGGGGAGCCTACTTTCCCCTCTCCCTACCTCTTGCTCTGTCTCTCTTTCTCTTGCTATCTCTCTCTCTAATAAATAAATAAAAATCTTTGAGACACCTGGGTGGCTCAGTGATTGAACGTCTGTCTTCGGCTCAGGGCATAATCCTGGATAATAATAATAATAATAATAATTATATTAATAATCCAGGATCGAGTCTCACATAGGGCTCCTTGCAGGGATCCTGCTTCTCCTTCTAACTGTATCTCTGCCTCTGTGTGTGTGTATCTCTCATGAATAAATAAATAAAATCTTTAAAAAATAAATAAATAAAAATCTTAAAAATATATATTTATTCATTTGACAGAGAGAACAAAAGAGCAAGAGCCAACATGAGCAGGAGCAGGGGAAGGGGCAAAGGGAGAGATAAGCAGACTCCCTGCCCTAGTGCGGATCCCACCACCCCGAGATCATCACTGGAGCTGAAATCAAGAGTCAGATGCTCAAATGACTGAGCCACTCAGGTGTCGGGCAGTCTTTTTTTTTTTTTTTTTTTTAATAAAGTTCCACTAGGATTTAGTGGCCACACAGTCCGTGCCAAGCACTTTGCCCTGCTAGCCTAACAGCCACAGACAATAAGTACACGAACGGGTGTGCTGTATTCTAACAAAACCTGGTTAATACACATGGAAATGCGGAATTAACATAATATTCATGTGTCTTGACATGCTGTTCTTTGACCTTTTTTTATCCGGCCATTGGAAAATGTAAAAACTGTTTTTATCTCCTGGGGTCTACAAAAAAACAGAAACGAAACCAGACAAATGTGACCAATGAGCTAGAGTTTGCCAGCCTCTGCTTTATTCCATTTAAACTTGACTCCCTCTTGGTGAGGTGGACAGGGAGGCATGAGTCTCTACTTCCAGTACATGCAGAAGCAAGTTCAGACAGATGAGGGCATGGAGCTCACGTGGTCTGGCTGCATCCTGCTCCGTCCTATACATACTCAAAAGAAAAAAACAATGAGAGCAGATTGGGTCAGTGGAAGCCAAAAGCGTCTGTTCAAAATGTTACAGGTTTTAGAAACTTGAAGCTTACTAAAACTCTTTAAGTCTTTGAGAAATCCAAAGTTTTAACGATTCCACCCTAGACCCCAAACTGTATATGTGTTCATAGGCCAAATACTTTTTTTTTTTTTAATTAGGCTCCATGCCCAGTGGGGACCCCAATGTAGGCCTTGAACTCACTACCCCGAGATCAAGACCTGAGCCAAGATCAAGAATCAGATGCTTAACCGACTGAACCACTCAGGCGCCCCAGATCAGATATTTCTAAAAAGGAATACTCTCGTGTCTGAAAGTATCTATTTCAACACTTTCCTTGCCCAACTGGATCCCATCAATGCTGCCCCTCTTCAAACTATCAAACTCAGAGAAGATAAGCCTTCCAAAATGAAACCAGGAGGGAGCTGAAGTCCTAGGAAGTTGGGACACTGGAGCCCCAGCTGCAGAATTAGACTTACTCAGAATCTGAGTTTTTTCACTTATTTGCTGTGTGACTTTGGACAAGTTGCTAACCTCTCCATAAAAGAAAGATAACCATACTGGATTGTCATTTTCAGTGCCTATGTGAATCCATGCAATAAAAATAGGGGTAAGTCTCACTTTCTGTGTTGAAGTGAAATCATGCAAAACCCCTACAACCCACATGAATTTAAGAATCCAGGAACCCCAGGGTAGGTGGGGACCCAGAGGCCTGCAACACCCTCTGCCTATACTCTTACCACCAGGGCAACCCCTCTGAGCTGAAAAACGGAAATACCTGCACCCCCCCCCCCCCCCATGGTTAAGGGTAGTCTTGTGTTGATTGGCTTCAAATGTTGCCAGGTTTCCAGGAACACCACCCTCCTAGGAAACATGGGAGCCTGGAACCCAACCTGCCCAGCTGCTGTGAAAAGTGGAGTTAATATAGGAAAAGTGACTGGCCCAGGGTGGAACCAGGCAAAACAATGGCTACTTGTGTGCATTCAATGGCAGGGCTTTAATTTAGGAATTCCTTGGATGTGGGTTTCGAAATATTACCAGGCCTGCCTGGGTGAGGGCAACCTGGCACGTCTGTTTAAGAGCTCCCATCGCGTGGTGTTCAGGCTGCCAGAGCCGAAATATTTTTTTGAAATAACAGCTTTATTGAGATGTAATTTACATGCTATATAGTTCTAAGTGCATAATTAATTCAGTGGTCTGTAGTGTATGCAGGGAAGCGGGAAGCCATCAGCAGAGTCAATTTAAAATATCCTCGTTTCTCCCCCCTAATCCAGGATCTACTGGCAGTCATTTCCCATCCCCTGCTCCCTGCCAGCCCCTGGGATCCTCTACTCTACCGTCTGTCTATATGGATTTGCTTATTCTGGATGTGCCATATGAATGGAATCATACAGTATGTGGTCTTGTATATCTAGCTGCTTTCACTTTGGTGTGTTGTTTTCAAGACTTATTCATGTTGTAGTAATGTTCCTTTTTATGGCTGAATAATATTTCCATTGTATGGATAGAACTTTATTTTACTAACCCTTTGTCAATGGACATTTTGAGCTGTTTCCAGATATAAACTGTTAGTGCTTTATTGGACCAGTTCGTAGGCCAGTTAATCTCTTGCTGCCTTGGCTTCCGCACCTGTAAAATGGGGCAATAAAGCTCTTGATCATAGACTGGGCCATTACTACCCTCTATGGGCCCTCCATACAGATTCGAAAGAGATGCCCCTCTTGGCAGACAGCTGTCTCAGCCCATGGCAGGGTGAACAGATGGATGGAGCCTTTGTTTTCAGAAGTAGGGTTGGCTTGGGTTTCCAGGGCTGGATTTCAGCCCTCCTCCCTTCTTTAAATGTACAGTTCTTTGATGTTAGCTGTATAGTTTCCATTAAAATTGTCATTTCCAAAGTCACCTGAGTCAGCTCCTTCTTTCCCTCACCTCCTTTAAAGAGGTGAGCGCTCCTTAAAGTGAATGTTGTACACTTACTTGCCACATTCTGCATTCCATTTTAGGATCCCCTCAATATCCCTTTTGACTTTTTTTTTTAAGATTTATTTATTGGGATGCCTGGGTGTCTCAGTGGTTGAACGTCTGCCTTGGGCTCAGGTCCTGATCCCCCAGGATCCTGGGATTGAGTCCCACATTAGTCCTGGCAGGGAGCCTGCTTCTCCCTCAGCCTATGTCCCTGCGTCTTTCTGTGTCTCTCATGAATAAATAAATAAAATCTTAAAGAAAAACAAAAAGAGTAGCGTGCTCTACTGACTGAGCCAGCCAGCCACCCGCCCCCCACTTTATTTTCTTAAAAACATTAAAGTTCACTCTTTGTGATATAAGATTCTATGGGTTTTGCAAATGCATAGGACCATGTAACACCCCCACAATCAAAACGAAGATCTTAAAAAAAGTCCCCTGTGTGTTCTTCTCCAGTGGACTTTATCCCAAACCCTGGCAAACACTGATTTGTGGCCACACTTTATGATTACAAGCATGGCTCTCTGCTCATGAGGTTGTTGTGACATTTAAATGAATTAATCCATGGAAAGCACTCAGGACAGGGCCTGGCATGTATTAAGTACCCATCACCCATCACCTATGAGCTGTGTTAACTCTCAAAGACACGTCAGAAGCCACAGGCTGGTGGGCTCTGCTCACTGTGGGGCGGGGGTGGGGAGCTAGAGACCAGCAAACGCGCGGCAGGCTGCAGAGCATGAGTCAGCATCACCTGGGGGCACTTCAGTGCCCATCCCTGGCCCTACCCTCAACCTGGAGAGAGTCGCCCTGCAGGGGATATTTGATGGAGCTTTTCCTGGGGTGGTGACTCAAGAGATCGTGGGGACTACACACACTCTGAGACACTGCTTTGGGGTGGCTTGTGTGATGTGGATCAGAGAGTGCTGGAGAAGTCCTGGTATCCCTAGGGCAAAAGGGCACCCAGGAAGTGTCTGTCACCTGCTCTGGCGACCTGGGGAGCCCACTGTACCCAGAGAGGCAACCAAGACAAATGGTGACAGAATGGAGGTCTCGTAACAGTCACCTGCACTGTCTCTCCACTGCTAACCCTCTCCAAAGCCCTGATTAACTGCTTGCCTCCCTGGGCTCTCAGCCTTAACCATCTTGGAGGTTCCCTGCAGCTCTGCTCTAATGTGACAGTTTTGGTGCATGTTTCCTCCAAATGTTATTATTATTAAAGTACGACATGTAGGTAATAAAGGAAAAAATTCGAGTAAGTACAGCAAATAAGGGTGAACTTTCCAGAAAGTAAATAGTTTGGCTTTGCAGGCTACAAGGTCTCTGTTTCAGCTGCTCGACTCTGCCTTTGCAGGGCGAAAGCAGCCATCGGCAATACATAAATGAATGAACGCAGTTTTTTTTTTTTTTTAAGATTTTATTTATTTATTCATGAGAGACACAGAGAGAGAGAGGCAGAGACACAGGCAGAGGGAGAAGCAGGCTCCATGCAGGGAGCCCGATGTGGGACTCAATCCCAGGACCCCAGGATCACCTGAGCCGAAGGCAGATCCTCAACTGCTGAGCCACTCAGGAGCCCCTTGAATAAAAACTACATTCAAAAATAAAATTAAAAAATATATACTCCAAAAATAAAAATAAGATGAAATAAAATGCTCCAGGATTAACAATCATTCTCCTCAGAAATAAGGGCAGTTCAATTTAAATTTGGCCCAGTAAATAAGGGGCGCCTGGCTGGCTAAGTTGATAGAACATAGGCCTCTTGATCTCAGGGTTGTAAATTTGAGCCCCATGTTGGGCTTAGAGATTACTTAAAAATAAAGTCTTAAAAATAAACAAATAAATAAATTTGGCTCAGGAAATTAACTGCAAAATCTGAAACAGCAATAGCAACAATGTAGATTCATTAATTGGATGTTTGTATTCTTTTTCCTCTTCTCTTGAATTTTTACTTTGAGATATAGCTAAGAATTTTTAAAATTTTATTTTTATTTTTTAAATGTAATTTAATTTAATTTAATTTTACGATTTTATTTATTTATTCACGAGAGGCACAGAGTGAGAGAGAGGCAGAGACACAGGCAGAGGGAGAAGCAGTCCCTGCAGGGATCATACCCTGAATCCAAGGCAGACAGATGCAACTGTTGAGCCACCTGGGTGCCCCAGAATTTTTTTTTAAAGATTTATTCATAAAAAATAATAATAAAAAAAATAAAGATTTATTCATGAGAGATACACAGAGAGGCAGAAGGAAAAGTAAGCTCCCCACGGGGAGCCTGACGTGGGACTGGATCCCAGGACTCCAGGATTATGCCCTGAGCCAAAGGCAGATGTTCAACCGCTAAGCCACCCAGGCGCCCCAAATTCCATATTCTTAGTTGTATTTTACTACTGTTTTCCTTTTGTTACTTCAAGCCAATAACAGGATTCACTGCTGAATAAATAAGTAAACAAAACAAAGTGGTTGCACTGGGAGGTTGCTAAAAGGTCACTCTTTTTAGGGCCTCGGTTTTTCTTATTCTGAGAAAAAATATCTAAATAACACCTAATCCTGCGGTGGTGCCTACCTGGCTCAGTCCATAGAGCATGCAGTGACTCTTAATCCCAGGGTCCTGAGTTCAAGCCCCACTTTGGGTCTGGAGACTACTTAAAAAATAACGATAGGGATCCCTGGGTGGCACAGCGGTTTGGCGCCTGCCTTTGGCCCAGGGTGTGATCCTGGAGACCTGGGATCGAGTCCCACGTCCGGCTCCCTGCATGGAGCCTGCTTCTCCCTCTGCCTGTGTCTCTGCCTCTCTCTCTCTTTATCTCTCTTTCTGTGTGACTATCATAAATAAATAGAAATTAAAAAAAAATAACAATAATAAACAAAATCCTTAAAAATACATGAGTAAACAACAGCCAACCCTGAGACGCATTGTCCTTTGCTATTTCGAAAATGTTATTGTTTTTATTTATTTTTTATTTATTTATTTATTATTTTTTTAAAATATTTTATTTATTTATTCATGAGAGAGAAAGAGAGGGAGAGAGAAGCAAGCTCCACGCAGGGAGCCTGATGTGGGATTTGATCCTGGGACCCAGGATCACGCCCCGGGCCAAAGGCAGGCGCTAAACCGCTGAGCCACTCAGGGATCCCCAAATGTTATTGTTTTTAAAAAGCAACTCAAAGAGCTCTCACAAAATGCAGATAATTGAATTATAGACAAGAATTTCCTTTATGCTTCTCTTTGTCAGACATGGGTGAGGATCAGCGGAGATTATCTGTGAACAAAAATTACCTTCTAAAGAAATGTAAACATTATGAACATGGGACATTATCTTTCCATATTAAGTCTTTGGGGTTTCTGGGTTATTAAAAAAGCTGGGGAAAACACGCACCAGGATGCCTGGCACACAGTAAGTGCTTAATAAATGTTCTCCATTGATTGCGTCTAATTTTCTTTAATACAAAAGGGATCTCGATGTTCTCCAGCTTGTTTGTTGCCCTTAGAACCTGAGACTGAAACCCTTTCCCTATCAACTCTGATATCAAATGCCATTATTTTAATTCATTTAAATTCCCCGAGTTCCCATCTGGCAGATAAAATCCAGTTGCTGTTTGCAACAGCCGCTGAACTCTTCCTGTGGTGCAAGAAACCTGCCTAGAAGTGGTGCCAGCGTGTGTATCCACTGATTTGACATAAACTATTTCCTGAGCAAGAGCGAGACCTGCTCCTTGATGGGCACCCAGAGCCCAGCCGGGTTGCTGTGCCCTGTGTGTTGAGTGTTCAGAGATGTGGGAAGAGGGGTTCCAGGAAAGGGTGTTTCCAGCTGCAAGGATGAGCCAGCTTCTCACACGATGAGGGACCCAACTTACTCTCTTGAAGCAAGATTTTTTTCTGCTTCATAATCCCCTTTTCTCCTGATGGAGCAGCCTGCAATCCAGACCTTCAAAACCAGGCCCCGGGAGCACTCTGCCCATGTTTGTTGAATGAACGAATGCATGTGGGGTTCAGAAGTGTTAAATGAATTTTACTTTTAACGCATAGATATTTTCCACCCTCCTTGCCAGAGATCTTTGTAAAATAATGTAATTATCCAGGTCAGCAGTTTTTATTTTTGGAGTTTATTAATAGAAAAGTAAATTGAGTCACTGAATAACCCAGTGGCAATTCTGAAAGCATTTTTGGTTGTCACAGCTGGGGTTGGCGGTGCTCCTGGCCTCCAGTGGGTGGACCAGGGATGCTGCTAAACATCCTACAGGGCACGGAATAGCCCCCCACAGAGGATGAGCCCCGGCCCAAGGGGCAGTGGTGCCGAACCCATCTGAAGCAAGGAGCTTGGGGACAATGGAAGGCAGCACATGGCATCTCAAACTTTGCAGCTGGCAGAGTTGTTTGAAACCCATCCCCACCACTGCCTACCTATGCCTCAGTTTCCTCTTCTGTACAACGAAAATAACAATGCTTTCTACCGGAATGCAAAGCATGCCACAGTGGTTATAGATGTATTTTATGGAATAAAATGGAATTTTATGGAATGTATTTTATGGAATGTACTTCAAATCTTTACCTTATTTTTTTTTAAGCTAGTGAAACACAGCAAAATTTAACATTAGGACATTATGTACGTTCGTGCTATGTGATCATTACTACTCAATTTCCAGAACATTTTCGTGACCCCAAAAGGAACCCAAGAAGCCATTTAGCAGCCACGTCCCCTACCCGCATACCCAGCCTCTGGCACCCACTAACCTGCTTTATGTCCCTATGGGTTTGTTCACTCTGGATATTTCATACAAGTGGAATCATAGAATACGTGGCCTTTTATGTCTGGCTTCTTTCATTTACTAGCAATTTTTTTTTTAATATTTTATTTATTTAATCTCCTGAGAGACACAGAGAGAGAGGCAGGCTCATCAGGGGAGCCTGATGTGGGATTGGATCCCAGGACCCTGGGATCACGACCTGAGCCAAAGGCAGATGCTCAACCACTGAGCCACCCAGGCGTCTCAGGTTTTTTTTAGGATTTTATTTTTAAGTAATCTGTACCCAACGTGGGGCCCAAAGTTACCACGGTGAGATCAAGAGTCGCATGCTCCACCGACGGAGCCAGCCAGGCGCCCCCTCATTTATTAGCATGTTTTCAAGATTCATTGGTCTTGTAGTGTGTACCAATAGTTCATTTTTTTAGCAGCTGAATGATTTTTCCATCGTGTGGTTAGACCCCATTTTGTTATCCATTCACCTCTCTGTGGACATTTGGGCTCTTTCTCCCTTTTAGCTATTGCGAATAGTGCTATGATGAACATTTACTGTTACGAGGTTTTGTCAGAGACCCTGTTTGCAGTTCTGTTGGCTACAGACCCAAGAGTGGAATGGCTGCATCACTCTTGTGCTGGTTTTGCATTTGACCTCTGTGAAGAAAACCTTCTGCTGCTACTTGTTGCCTGAGACACTGATCGCCTTCCTTCTACTGTTTTGGTTTTGTCATCTCTAAAGAGGGGTGCATGACAGTTTTATTTCACAGGGTTGTTGACAGATTACATGAAGGAGTTCATGTAAAGTCCTTGGAAGGGTCCTGGCAGGAGGAGAGCACTCAATAAATCCTAGCGATGAGTACTGCACTGACCTGGTTGTGAGGATTAAGTAGGGTAGTCACTTAACCCATGTTAACTGGCGAAGGGACCAGTTACTTATTCCATTTCTAGTTGAAGCTGAGACAGTTCTGTCAAGGATGTACTTAAGGTGACAAACTTTTAGGTGAATGTTGGCCACATAAAAACAGAGCGGCTGCCTTGGAAGTAAAGGATGCTTGCTGAAGATTTTGCAGGATTCGAGAGCAGTTCTGTGGAAAGGTGGCCCCGTGTCTGTTTTCCAGCTAATACGGATGAGAAAGCAGTGGCAAATGCAGTTGGGAAGTGATATCACATTTGGGGATTTACATTGAGAGTATAAAGGAAATCTCTTTTTTTAATGATTTTATTTGACACAGAGAGAGAGCACACACAAGCAGGGGGAGCAGCAGGCAGAGGGAGAGGGAGAAGCAGGCTCCCCGCTGAGCAAGGACCACCCCCACCCCCTCCCCAGGGATCATGACCTGAGCAGAAGGCAGACGCTTAACGGACCCAGCCACCCAGGTGTCCCAAAAGTAATTCTCTTACTAATATATTTCTATTGGGTTATGGGGAACCAGATGCCGGGGTTCAGATCTGGGCTTGTCTTTCACTAGCTGTGTGACCTTGAACTAGTTACTTAATCTGGAGATTGCACTGACTCAGCTGTAAAATAGCACCTGCTTTGTAGGGTTAATTTGAGAATAAAAGAGTTAACATATGGAATGCTCTAAACAGTCCCTGGCTCGCACAAAGTGCTCTTTAACCAAGTTAACTTGCCCCCCCCCATCACATAATTGAAAATATCCCATTGTTCCATATTCTTAATCCTTTTAAGAGGGTCTGACCAAGAGGGCTGGATAATGACTAGTTAACTAGTTTTCGGAAACTAGTTGACTAGTTTTCCCAAAAACCGACAACTCTACAAAAGAAAAGAAAAGAGGAAAAGAAAGCACCAAAGTCTGCCCACGTTTTCATGGCCTCTTATCACTGGATCTTTGTTTTGATTCAGCCCAGTCACACTACCAAAGCATCTTTGTGAGCTGTTTTTCAAAAAATAAAAACAAGACGCTAACGTCTGCACGCACACGTGGCCAACCCTGAGCGGTCATTGTAGCAAAGAGCTTGCATTAACATTTTGCCTCTCCTTTCCCAAAACAGGGCCCATGAAAATGTCAGTCACGTGACTTTGTTTCAATGAGACAGACACCCTGTGGTCATTTCTGTTCTTGATTATCCCTGAGGGCAGCCCAGCCCCTGGCACACAGTAGGTTTTTGACCCATGACTGGTTTTGTGTGAAAGGATGGTGGGCCAGGAACTGGGGGCTGGGGTCTCACAATGTCTGGTACATGAAGCATTTAAAGTCTTATTATTTCACTTGACTTCCAACAGCCCCTTTAGCTAGAAACTGTCTTCCTCAATTTCCCTGGTAAGAATCTTGGGTTCAGAGAGATGGTTAGCTTCCAAGTTCAACTTTGCAGAATCTCCTGTGAAACCTAGGTCTTTTGGTTCTGAATCCGAAAGCCCCTTACCCTCCCAAACTGCTTCTAGCCTCATGACCTTGACCTTGGCCGAATGCCTCATCTAGGTTCATATCCTCCTAACTAACTGGGTGGTGGTGGGGTTAGGCCATTTTTCCAGGCCCGGATTATCTAAGAATTTGGTTATCCTGAAAAATAAAAAGCTCCCGTGAATTCCATTTTTCCCTCTGACACTTCCATTAACTTATTTTAGACCCTGGCCAACATAGCTGCCAGGTAGATAAATATTTTGGTTCTCAAGAAGAAAAACCAACCGGCTGTTTATGCCAAGTCATGGCACAGGCCCGGGGAGCAGCAAAAATATGTTTTGCTCAGAGAGTAATGATAGGGTGGCCCCTCCCTGCACCTACTGACTCTACCTAATGACAAGTCAGCTGCTCCAGCAGTTCCTGTCTCCCCAGTTTCCCATGTCTTCCTTAGGTCCCTGGTCTCTGAACTAGGGTAAGGGTTGTGAAATTTAATTTTATTTATTAATTTGAGAAAGAGAGAGAGAGCGTGCACGAGCAGGGGGGAGGAGCAGAGGGTAGACGCACACTCCCCACTGAGCAAGGAGCCCAATGTGCAGGACTTGATCCCAGGACCCCGAGATCACGACCTGAACCGAAAGCAGACGCTTAACCTACTGAGCCACCCAGGCGCCCCGGTTGTGAAATTAAGGAAGAAAAAATTGGCAGCGATTAAAAACGGTGCCCTGAGTAGCCTTGGCCTTTACAGCTCTGGGTCCTTTGGAAGCATCTTGGCATTCAACCTCCCAGGAAGCAAGCATTACTCAGCTGATTTGTGTCTTCTGTAGCATTTTTCCCTACACACACCCCTTCTGTGAGCAAATGGGCTTTACAGCTCATGCAGACAAGATTCCACCAGGGGAAGCTGCAGATAGGCTCGCAGAGGCCTCTGGAATGAGTAACTGAGTCTGGGTCCTTTTCTGAGGCCCTAAAGGACACTGGTATTGCTTTTCTCGAGTAGCCTATGTGGCCTAGAAGTGAACTCCCCACCTACCAGCTACTCCTCCGCGAAAGATAAGGGCAAGGAGGCAGGAAAGAGCAGAAGGAAAGAGCAGAGGAATCCTTTCGTTGAATCCTTACAAAAGGCCTTTATTATTATTATTTTAGGATTTTATTTATTTACTCATGAGAGAGACACAGAGAGAGGCAGTGACACAGGCAGAAGGAGAAGCAGGCTCTCTGGGGGAGCCTGATGTGGGACTCCATCCCAGGACCCGGGGGTCACGCCCCAAGGCGAAGGCAGATGCTCAACCACTGAGCCACCCAGGGGTCCCAGGAAAGGCCTTTTTAAAAATTTTATTTTATTTTTTTAAAAAGATTTTATTTATTTATTCATGAGAGATACAGGGAGAGAGAGAGAGAGGCAGAGACACAGGCAGAGGGAGAAACAGAGAGAGAGAGAGAGGCAGAGAGAGAAGCAGGCTCCATGCAGGGGGCCCGACATGGGACTCGATCCCAGGACTCCAGGATCACACCCTGAGCCAAAGGCAGGGGCTCAACCACTGAGCCACCCGGGCTGCCCAGAAAGGCCTTTAAAGAGAGTGGGGCATCCTCTGTATCCCAAACAAACCCTTGGCTCCTAGCAGCAAGTAAACATTACCTGGGGTGAGACCATTCACTCAGTCTTTATTGAGCATCTATTGTGCACCGGGGCCTGTGCTAGGTGCTGAGGATATAGCAGTGAAGTTATTCCCCTTGAGATGCTGCTAGGATAGCAGACAGTATTTATGTGTTTTCATTTTTTTATTGTTGTGTAATAAATCACCACCAACTCAGAGGCTGAAAACAACCTCTCTTACCTTCCTACCCAACTCCAGCCTATCAGCAAGTCCCGCCAGATGGACCTGTCAACCCACCTATACCTGTCCTCTTTTTCTCCATATCCATCGCACCTGTTCAGTTCATCTCCGCCCCTCCCCTAGATTGTGATCAGCCTCCATTCTGGTCTTCCTCCCTCATTCTTGGCCTTCGCAGGATACTCTTTTTGAAAAAAAAAAAAAAAAAAAATCAGTGTTGCTGTGATGATTCATGCATCATACAATTCACCCACTTAGGGTGGATAATTGAGTAGTTTTTAGCATATTCGTGGAGTTGTGCAACCATTACCAGAGTCAAATTTTAGGATATTTTCAGAACACCCCAAGAGAAAATCCGGTGCCTGGGAGCTGACACTGCTCAGATGCCTAACCCCTCAGCCTCTAATCTGCTTTCTGCCTCTATAGACTGATTTGCCTGCTCTGGGTGTTTCCTGTAACGGGGAGTCATTCGCTCTGGGGGTCTTTTGTGTCTGGCTTCTTTCCCTGGGTACCATGTTTTCAAGGCTTATCTATGTTGGTAGCATCTCCCAGTTCCTCCTTTTCTTTTTTTTTTTTAAAATTTTTATTTATTTATGATAGTCACAGAGAGAGAGAGAGAGAGGCACAGAGACATAGGCAGAGGGAGAAGCAGGCTCCATGCAACGGGAGCCTGATGTGGGATTTGATCCCGGGTCTCCAGGATCGCGCCCTGGGCCAAAGGCAGGCGCCAAACCGCTGCGCCACCCAGGGATCCCCCAGTTCCTCCTTTTTAATTGCCAAATAGTATTTCATGGGATGGGAGTAATACCACATTGGATTCGCCCACCAGGCCGGGCCTCCCTTTTAACTCATTGACTTCCAGGGTTCGTTTTGAACCAGGCCCCAAAGACAGGTTGGGTGGCACGGAACTGGGTAGGCATCACTTGTCACTCCCTGCCACCCCTCCCTCCACCCCGAGGTTCCTTTCTGCCCTCCCCCAAGCCTCTTGGGAGCTGGAAGGGAGGATTCCTTTGCATCTGAGAGCCGCTCATTAGCATTTGTGAGAATTTGTGTGAATAACAACACCTCTTGGGGATCTGGGGGTGACCCGGGGACTGGGATGGATTCCTGGTGAAGTCACTCCTTCCCTCTTGTTTGCTGCCTTCCTCGGTTCTAGCAAGAAATTCCCCTGGTGGGAAACCTTCGGGTGTATGAAATGCCCGTGTGCGTGTGGTGGGGGTGGTGGGGTGCCCCGTCACAGGTGAATCATACATTCATCTAACAGGTTCTTATTGGGTCCTTGTTGTGTCCTACGCATCTGGGACACCGCAGCGGAGAACGAAACGTTCTTTTTGGGGTGGGGAGATGGGACAGTTGCTGCCCGGCGGGAAAACTGGATAAAAGTGCAGGGAAAGGAGATCGGGCGATATAGGAGGGAGGTGCGAAGTGGGACGGGAACCACGACTTCTGGGCCACTTTGGGGCAGAATCGTATTCTCCCTTGAGACGGTCACCTGGGTGGACAGGTGCGTGGACGGGTCTATGCTTTCGCCCACGTTCTCATCCACCTGCGCTGCCTCGGTCACCCCAGGAAAAGACGCTGAGACGCCGCGGTTACAGCAGTCGGAGCTCCTGGGGCGGCGGTGAGGGGCTCCACTACTTGGCTTGGGCCGCAGCGAGAGCCCGGTTGTCCCCGCGGGCTCCTGGGGCCCGCGGGACCGCGGCGGGTGCGGGTGCGGGTGCGGGTGCGGGTGCGGGTGCCGGCCTCCCGCCTGGGTCCCCCGCCCTGCTCGCCGCCCCGGGTCACGCGGAGGGGCCCCGGGGTCGGGTGGTCGGGCCCGGGCCGGGCTGCGGCGCTCGCCCCCTACCGCCGGGAGGCCGGGGGGTCCGGGGACCCGCAGCGCCGCGCCCCGGGGCTCAGCAGCTCGGCGGGGGCGGGGGGCGCGGGGGGCGCGGGGGGCGCGGGGGGCGCGGCGCCCGGGAGCCGGAGCCCGAGCCCCCAGCCCGAACCCCGGTCCCGACCCGAGCCCCTGCCCCAGCCGCAGCCCCGAGCTCCAGCCCGAGCCCCCAGCCCCAGCTCCGACCCGAGCCCCCAGCACGAGCCCCTGCCCCAGCTCGAGCTGCAGCCCGAGCCCCAGCCCCAGCCCCAGCCCGAGCCCGAGCCCCCAGCCCCCAGCCCCCAGCCCCAGCTCCGGCCCTAGCCTTCGAGCCCCTGCCCCCAGCCCCAGCTCCCCTGGTCCCGACCCGAGCCCCTGTCCGAGCCCCGAGCCCCGGCCCCAGTCCCGGCCGGAGCCCCGAGCCCCGAGCCCCGAGCCCCGAGCCCCCAGCTCGAGCCCCCGCCCCAGCCCGAGCCCGAGCCCGAGCCGCAGCCGCAGCCTCGGTCCCCCGGCCCCAGTGCCCCCGCCCCGGGTCCCCGAGCCCCGGCCCGAGCGCAGCCGCGGCGGGCGGGCGGGCGGGCGGGCGGTCCGAGGCGGCGGCGGCGGCGGCGGGCGGTCCGCCGGGCGCCCCGCCTCCCTGCTCCGCCCTCCGCGCCCGCCGCCTGCGCCGCCCGCCCGCTCCCGGCTCGCCGCTCGCTCTCGGGCCCCCCATGCGGATGTGACATTTCACGCCGCCGCCATTTTGAGAGCGAGCCGAGCCGAGCCGAGCCGCCGGGCGCCGCGTCCGCTGCCGGAGCCCCGACGCCGCCGAGGAGGCGGAGGCCGCAGCGCCCCGAGCGCGGCCCGCCCGCCGCCGCCGCCGCCGCCGCCTCCGCCCCCGCCCGCCGCCGCCGCCGCCCCGGCCCCGGCCCCGGCCCCGGCCCCGGCCCCGCAGGCCCGCCGCGGCCGCCCGGGCCTCCTCCTCCGCCGCCGCCTCCGCCTCCGCCGCCGCCCGCCGCCGGCCCGAGGCGGGGCTGACCCCGCGGCCCGCGCCCGGCCGCCCTCCGCGCCCCGCCGGCCCGCGGCCCCGCAGCCCCGGCCCCGGCCCCGGCCCCGGCCCCGGCCCCGGCCCCGGCGGCGCAGGAGGCGGGAGCAGGCGGGCCCCGCGGCGGCGGCGGAGGCGGCGGCGGCGGCGGCCGCAGGGAGCGACGAGGCCGCCCGGCCCGGCCCGCCGGCCGCCCGCCCGCCTCGGCGCCGAGATTGGGCGAATCGCGAGCAAGTACGTGCGCGTCTCCCTGCCGCCGCCGCCGCCGCCGCCGCCCGCCGCCCGCCGCCCCGGGGCCGCCGCCGCCGACGACGCGCGGGAGGAGGACGAGGAGGCCGCCCCGCCGCCGCCGCCGCCGCCGCCGCCGCCCGCAGGCGAGGCCCGGGCCGCGGCCGACATGAACCACCAGCAGCAGCAGCAGCAGCAGCAGCAGAAAGCTGGTCGAGCAGCAGCTGATGCGAGCCCGAGGACATGGAGATTCGAAGGCTGAGGCCATTGGTGGCCGGGTGAGCCGGCGGCGCCACGCGGGGGGCTCGCCATCTTTACCGCGAGCGGCCGGGCCGGGTCGGCCGTGGCCGGGGCCGGGGCCGGGGCCGGGGCCGGGCCGGTGCCCGGGCCGGGGCCGGGCGTGGCGGGCGGGAGGCTGCACCGGGCAGCTCCGGGCCGCACCGTCACGGCCGGCCCGCGCGGGGCGGCGCCCGGAGACCCCCGGCCCGGCCCAATTGTCCGCGGCCCCGCGCGGGCGGGGCGGGGGGGGCTGGGGCCCGGGGTCGCCGGGGGTCGCGGGGTCGCTGGGTCGCGGGCGGCCCGGCCCCTCCGCGGACGCGGGGGGGGCCCGCCCGCACCTGCCCGCGCGCCGCCCGGAGAGCCACCCCGGAGGAGAGCCGCCCGGGGCAGCCGCGGCGCGTCCCCCCACCCCACCCCACCCCACCCCACCCCACCCCACCCCCACCCCACAAACCCGGGTCGCTTCTTTCTTTAAAAAGAAACAAAACAAAACAAAACCGGGCACTTCCTAGCTTGCTTCGGGCTTCATTTTTAAAAACACCTGCAAGAGGAAGGGCACATGCTCTCCGCGCTTGCTCCGGGCCCGAGCTCTGAGCCCAGCGAGCACTGTTGGTCGATCAGTTGTTTGCTTCTGGTTTTTTTTGGGGGGGGGGGTAGGGGGGGTGGGCAGTTTGGTACCTGACTCTGTGCAGCGCCTCTCCGCATCCGGCCAGGTGTGCGTGTGTATGTGTGTGAAAAACTGCGAGCCGCTGCACATGGCTACCTGCGGCCGAATCAGAGCTGACTCCCCGAGGTAACTGGATTTTCTGTCCATGTGGCAGCGGTTCTCCCAGGTGCCTTGAGGTGTGCAAGGTCCTGGTTGCAAAGGTTTGGCGTCAGGCGTCTTTGGTTTGCAGGGCTGAGGCAGAGGGGGCCTTGGAAGGCATCTCTTATGGTTCATGCCCCACCCCCGCAACTGCTTTTAAGGGCTGAGAAGCCAAAGAGGTCTCAAAAGGTCCTAGCTCTCTCTCACCTGCCTTCAGGGGTCCAGAAGGAAGGGGGGTACCTGAATGAGCAGGGGGGCAGCGAGTGTTATTACTTTGCTTTGAGCAGAGGTCTTGGGTTGTATAAATGAATGGAACCTTGCTCGGGAAGCTGAGTGAGGCCAAGCACCCCTCGTCCCGTGGGGTGGCCACACGTGTGGGACGCTGCACCCTGGTTGGTGGGAACGCTTTAGCCGTGACTGGTATTTCCCTGCGAATAACTTACCACGGGTAATTGGATGTTCACCGAAAAAAAAAAAAAAGGCTTGCCAGATTGCAGAGGGCAAAGCAGTGGAAATGCCTGCAGAAAGCGCTTCCCGGTGGTACTTAACAATGGCAGTAATGGGGGACAGGAGAGCAGAGTCCACGCCAAGGACCGGCCTCTGTGTTTCACTTGGCCTCAGCAAGGCAGTAGCTCCACAGAGCCTTTGGCACGTGTGACCTCACCAGCTAGTCGCAGGCATGTGTTGCCGAGACAGTTTTGTGTATTCTTTCTAGGCCGCGTAACAAAAAAGCCTTGCTTCTCTGGTTTCTTGTTGGATATCACTCAGTCCAGACAAAAGTCCAGTTAGTGCTGGCACACGGATTGCCCCTGTACGTTGTCTTAACCGCTTTGCAAGTGTCTTTGAACATGAGTGAGAAGTAATAGACATGGACCTCGCTGAAGAGCCTATTTCTGGTACAGAGCTGTGTGTTTGGGGAAATAGTCATGCCCACGAGTGCTAAAGGCTTTTCTTTCTGTAAGGTGGGAGAGCTGTTGAAGGGTGGTGGAAGATTTTTCAGAAGTCCGTGCATGCTTCCAAGACTACTCTCTCTCCTCCTAGGGTTTTATTTTTACATCAGAGTTTGCGTTAGAAAGGCCACCCCTAAAATCAGTAAGGTGCACGTTCGCTAGTGTCTCAAAGTTGGGTGGCAAAGGTTGCGGTTATTGCCGATTCCTTAAACTTAAGGATCTCGTTTCTTTTGAGCGGACCTCTGTCGCAGATTCATTATCCAGAAGGTACCTTGTCTCTGTGGGACCTGCGATCGTCAGCGCCCGGTGAGCACCTGCAGGTGTGTGGTTTAAAAAGCTGCCTGTATCTTTGGCAGTCTGTGCCAGCCCTTCTTAGCCTTCCCACTGCTGAAACGAGGTGGTGGGTTTAGATAGCGTAGTCTAGGATCCGGAAGCGTGAAGGAATCCTGGCTATTAAAAGCTAGAGGGGTGGGATTTAGCGAACGTCAACTCTAGTTGGCTTCGTATGCCAGGCTGTGGTAGTGCCTTGAACCTGCCCGGTATCTTTGCCCTGAGTCCAGTTGAATCAGCAGCTGGAACCTGTCAGGGTTCTGGACAGCCTGAGGAAGGGAAGGCTTTGTCAGTGAGGAGCATCCTACCCGCCCCTCCTGGGCAGGGCGGGTTTCGAAGGAGCTTGGGAGACTGGTTTGGTTGGTTGGTTTCTCCACCCCCCCCCCCCCCCCATCAATAAGTCAATGTTAGTTTGCTCTCCTGCTCCACTTTATTGGGATAGCATTTGCTTTCAACCCAACTCTGCACAGCCCTTGCATATCCGCTGGAGAATAACAACGCTCGGGATTAGTTATTTTAAAAATGTCTCACTCTGAGCCGTTGGGAAAGTTATGAAGGGTGAAGGACAGAGAGGGAGAAGATGGGGGGTACGTGCTGGCAGTTCACTGGGGTCAGGCCACATGCTTCCTGTAAGGCCCGGAGCAGTTGATCGCACGTTTCGGGTTGGGAGGCAGATGAACTGTGGACGGGTGGCGTTATTAGGTCTGGCCAGGAAGGAATTTGCCTAGCAGTTTATTCATTGTCTTAACTCCGAGGAGGCCGCACAGGCCTCTGCCCTCTGAGTACTTGGGGAGGTGATAATCTGGTCTGTGTTAATGCCCTGTCCAGTCAACAGGAAGTTTTCCCGAGGCCTTGTTTCTGCTGCATAGACCAGCAGGCACAAATGTAAATACCCTGGTGTTTGTTCCCTGGTTCTCCTGCCTGTGTGAGCAGTCTCTGTTTCAGAGTGTAATCTCTCAGACTAATGGGGACAGACGGTTTCGTTAGACTTTTTTTTTTTTTTTTTTTTTGTACGACACCCAGACCCCTGCCATCAGGACACCAAGCTGGGAGCAAATCAATGAGTCATCTGCAGTTTTTGCAAAGAATTGATCATTGACGTCTGTGTTTTTGTCGTGGGGGGGGGGGGGGCGGCAGCAGTGCTAGTGGGTTTCTGTTTCTTTCAAACACGTGTGGGTAGGTGGAGTTTCAAGTTACTCTTCTGCTGAGGCAGGTTTGGGAGCGGAAAGTGAGTTGCCTTGCACACGTGCACGCAGGTAAACCAAACATGCACATTTTATTCTATTTAAAATGCAGTTTCCTCTCCAGGGAGCACCGTAACAAGACAAAAATCACAGAATATGAGAGTATTGATTCTTCTCTCACCTTAGCTTTGGTTGGTAAAAGAACTCTGCGGAGCTCCAGAGTCGAAGATCAACTCTGAGAACCTAGAAAAAATACAGACAAAATTAGGCCAAACCTAGAAATGTCTGACACAGAGCCTGTCAGGTTTTGATAGGATTGGGAGTTAACTCTCCGTGGGTATTGGCCCTCCTGATTTTCTCAGGCTGCTGATTTTGATCATCTCTGAACAAATACAAGATTGAGAACAGACAAATATGGGAAGGAAGCAAACACCTCCTCCTTGATTTTTTTTTTCTTTTTTTTTTTTTCTTTTTGGAATTAGTCTTGCGGAAAGGGAGGAGGAGGGACCATTGAGTAAAGAGCTCTTCGTGGCGGGGCAGTTGTGGTGCCTGAGCACAGCCTCGGCCCGCCTGAGTTTGAGTGTGGACTTTGCCTTTTAATTGTTGTGTGACCTCACGCACGTTGCTTAAGCTCTTGATGCCTCAGTTTTTCTGCTTCCTTGAAAAGGAGGTCAGTCTTATCTTGCCAGGTAATTGTGAGGGTGGAGGCACAGAGCGCTTGTCAGGTGCTGCACACCACAACCATGAACGTGGATGTTCAGTTCATGGTGTTTTTGTGTGATGGTAAAGCCTCGCCCCCCAGGAAGGGAACAAAGCATGTGATTTTCGGGGGTGTGCAAAAATGCCCTGGGGTCATTATATCCTAATGGGCATTGGGAAGAAAACCTAACCAGCCTCAATTTCGGCACCACTATGGACCCCTGGGCTTGAGATGCCTCAGTAGCTACTTAAGGTTCATTGTCTTAATATTTTAAGAAACGTGACACGGGTAATAGAGGAGATGGGACCCGGGGCATTGCAGTACGTGGGTACTGCCGTGTACTCAGCTGAGTGGCCCTCTGATAAGAGTATTCTCGTTCTTGGGAAACTTTTAGAGCATCTAGTGATGACTCTGGAGTTGGGAAATCGAGTCACCGAATCTCCAGACTTTGGGAGTCGGCCCTCTCTCTGGATCCCCACATTCTGTTACCAAGCCCTTTTGGTTTTCCAGCCACCACCCTAAGTGAGGCCCCTGTTGCCTCATGCTGGGACTTTGCAATAGCCTTCTTACTGGTCTCTGCCTCCATCCTTCCTGCAGCTCACACAGCTGTGAATGAAGATGGACTGCCCACAGGACTGCTTTGCCCTATCACTGCCCTGCTTAAGGGGGTGCAGGTGTGCTGCCTTCCCTGGATGTGGGAAGTCGCAGAGTCCAGGCTAGGCCACGAGGACCCTCAGGATTGGCCTTGGTCTCCTTTGTGCTTTGAGTGCCGAGCACACGCAGACTTGTGCTTCGTGGGGTGCAGCCCCAGCTTTGGGGCCGATGGCTTCTCCTTCTGGAATGCAAACAGGACATGTACCCCAGGACAGTGGTTCGGAACCGCTTCCAGTGCCATCATCTTCTCCTTAAACCTTTCTGCTTGTCTCGGCTGCTTGGCCTGCAGTTAGAGTCCTGTGGACCTTGTGGTCATCACTTCTGTACACCCCCCCCTTCCTTGATGTTGGATTGTTTGTGTGGAAGGTGACATCTTCTGTTCCTTTTCTGGTCAGTGTACTTGGGAGATACTCATTCAGGAAACAGCAATTCTGAGCCTGAACCGTGGGATGGTGGCTGGCTGGCTGGCAAACAAGGTGGTGTGTGAAAGAGAAAGCTGAAGCCATAAACCTGATGTTGCTTTGATAGCTTCTAATTCGGTTTTATTGCTTTGAACGTAAGTTGCTTCAAATGGCATTTTTGATCCTTTTGGAAGGAAAAGGTGGTTTTCCAGACAAGGGCATTGCTGGACCTTCATAAATTACGGAAGGTCTCGTCTGAGTATTTTAAATTTCTTTTCGTCACTCTCTCTGGTTTTTTGGAGGAGTCGTATGCAACCTGGGTATTTATTTCTGTTTGATTTCCAAGGCAGAGGGATCTCACTCTGGAGACCCAAATGTTGGAACAAGGTATTTCTTCACGCGCCCTGTGACAGAGTTAAGTGTTCAATGTCACCTGCTTCATGAACTTGTTCTGAACTATTTTGAACTTAAGAAAGTTAGAGGAAGCAGGATTTTAAGTGTCATGCGTAGGCAAGAGTCAGTTATGCCATTTTTCTAGTAAGTTAACACATGCCTTGGCTAATGAGAAGTCAGACGTGTTGAAATTCTCTTGAAGAGAAGCAGGCCTGGGGATCCCTGGGTGGCGCAGCGGTTTGGCGCCTGCCTTTGGCCCAGGGCGCGATCCTGGAGACCCGGGATCGAATCCCACATCGGGCTCCCGGTGCATGGAGCCTGCTTCTTCCTCTGCCTGTGTCTCTGCCTCTCTCTCTCTCTGTGACTATCATAAATAAATAAAAATTAAAAAAAAATTAAAAAAAAAAAAAAAAAAGAGAAGCAGGCCTGCTTCTGAGGGTCGGTGAATTAAACTTGGGTGTTGGAGAAAGTTTCTTATGTCAGGAAATACACTGACCTGGGCAAGAGCTGAATGCTTCCAGAACATAGTGAGGTGAGGGCAGGGCCCAGTGAGGCACCAGTGGGAGCCTGGGGAGGGAGAGCAGTGTCTGGGAGGACACACCCTGAGAAGTGGAGTCCCGTCCTCCTCTGGGTGGAGGCTGGCTGAGGAGAGCGTGCTCCGGGGGTTGCGGTGAGTGCAGAGCTCGGTGCCTGGCGTGGGCTGGGCCCTCCCTGGGCTGTGCGAACGCTGCATGGTAGCCAGTTCAGTTCTCAGGGCGACCTTGAGGTGTGCAGCCCACACTTCTGAGGTGGCGGCTGCTAATAGTGACCGAGATGCCCAAGTGTCCTTTAGAAGAGCCCAGGTCACCTGCCTGAGGGGCTTCACCTACCCAGTGTTTGAAGCCTGAGTGTCAACTTGGAGTCTCAAGAATGGCCGGTTCTTTTGGGGGAGGAGGGCATGGAGAATCTAAAAGCTGTAGAGAGGGGATCCCTGGGTGGCTCAGCGGTTTGGTGCCTGCCTTTGGCCCAGGGTGTGATCTGGGAGTCCTGGGATCGAGTCCCACATCAGGCTCCCTGCAGGGAGCCTGCTTCTCCTCTGTGTCTCTGCCTCTCTCTCTCTCTCTCTCTCTCTCTCTCTCTCTGTCTCTCAAGAATAAATAAATAAAATCTTTAAAAAATAAGTAAATAAAAGCTGTAGAGAATTAGATTCCACTGTGCCACCACAACAGTTCTGTGTGGTTGTCCTGCCTGGCATAGAATATTCAAAACCCAGGTCCTCCCCTGGTTTGAATTGCATGCGGGTGGCTAAATCCCTTTTCCTGACTGGTACTGATACTGGTAGGGCAGTGCCAGGCCTCAGAACATCCACCGGGGCAAGTCTGGCTCTCCGAACAGGTTGCTAAACTGGCTTCTGGTTTGGAAATCGGTTGTATGAGTTTATTAAGGTGACCCATACTGCAGAGCGTGATACACCCCAGGGTGGAGCCACAGGTGTCTGGGTGGTAATCCGACTTCCCTTGGCTCCCCCTCCTGCCACCCGATTCATCGTACTTTCAGGAGTCGATGGGGGGCTTTTCCAGGGGGAAATGGGGTGCTGTTGCTCTGCTGTGTCTGCTGAGCAAACCCCGTCAGTGGAAGGCCTTCCCTTATTAAAAGGCTCGCGGGCCGTGTCGCTGGGGTTGCAGGTATATTTCATCAATGCACTTGGGGGAATTCCTTCTCTCTCAAGGCACTTAATTGACCCTGGGCACTGGCTGTCTTAAAACAAGTACGTGTAACACGTCTTGACTGTTCCCGCGGCTGCATAGTCCTGCTCGTCGTCCTAATGCTTGCTGCTTACGTTAGGTCCTTCTTACATTCTTACTGTGGAGGAGACAGGTGACGTGGAGGAGACAGGAGATGGTATTCAGTCAAAGAAACTGTATGTGAAGTGGTTAAAAACATTCCTCAATCCATATCTCTGTTTTGTAACCATCGTAGACACTTGTAAGAAATACCCCCAAAGATTCTCCGCCATTCTCTCTTATATTTTGAGGAGTGTGTTAAGGATTAAGAGGATGCACAAATAGGGTGGGAAAAGCCTGACTAGCAGAATGCCCTCAGAAGCATCTGGGAGGAGGGGCAGGTGGTTGTGGCCTCCTCTTTGTGAGCCCCAGCCTTGGATCTGCCCCTTCCCCTCAAGGCTGGGAACTGTGGTGGCTGAGGAGCTGCTTGGATTGGATTGGAGTCGTGTGCTGCTCTAGCCAGAAGGATTCCTCATTTCTCTGAAGCATTCCAGGTCTCTACCTGGTTCTGCTGAGAACAGATTGAGATCACGTTCCTACGTTAGACCCATCTTTCTCCAGAAATCCACTGGTTTTCTTTTTTTTTTTTTTTTATAAATTTTTATTTATTTATGATAGTCACACAGAGAGAGGGAGAGAGAGGCAGAGACACAGGCAGAGGGAGAAGCAGGCTCCATGCACCGGGAGCCCGACGTGGGATTCGATCCCGGGACTCCAGGATCGCGCCCTGGGCCAAAGGCAGGCGCCAAACCGCTGCGCCACCCAGGGATCCCAAATCCACTGGTTTTCACATGAGGGCAGGAGCAGATGCCCTGTGGGGGGAAGGGCCTGTGTGGTGCATGACAGCAGCCACCAGTTGCAGGGCCGCAGTTTCAGGTTTAAAATAAAATTGGGGTGCCTGGTGGCTCATTTGGTGGAGTACACGACTCTTGATCTCAGGGTTGTGAGTTTGAGCCCCACGTTGGTTATAGGGCTTACATTAAAAAGAAAAAAAATCCCATTCCTCAACCAACTAGCCACATTTCAAGTGTTCCATAGGCACATGTGGCTGATGGCCATCACATGGGACAGCAAGGTGCACAGCACATCTGCCAACCGGAGAAAGTGTTAGTAGCTGGTGCTGACCTACATGATCTGGTTGGATCCTTGGCTGGAGGTGTTCCTGGTAGCATTGGTATCGTGTTGGTAGTTGTTGGGCAAACCCTATAGAGCAGGGCTTCTCCATTTATTTGTGGTGAAGAACCAGGTTCCCCCCCGCCTTAATTTCTAGCCCATTGTGGACAATTTCTTTCTTTCTTTTTTTTTTTTTAGATTGATTTATTTATTCATTCATGAGAGACAGGGAGAGAGAGAGAGGCAGAGACACAGGCAGAGGGAGAAGCAGGCTCCACGCAGGGAGCCCGATGTGGGACTCGATCCCAGGTCTCCAGGATCCCACCCTGGACTGAAGGTGGCACCAAACCGCTGAGCCACCAGGGCTGCCCCATTGTGGACAATTTCTAAGTCATATTTTGTAGAAATACAGCGCAAATTACTTAAGTGAAATAAAATTGATCCACAAAATACAAGCCCCGGTTTATTATTAAATTCAACAAATGTAACATTAACTGTTGAAATCAGTTATTAGAACAAACATACATACAGAGAAAGAAAATTACAGAAACTGTTTATGTTCGTTGAAAGTGTGGGTATAGGCCATTAATACAGAGAAACTCGATTACACTTGTAACTCTGTCGTTCCACCATGGTAACCAAGCACAATTTTGTGTGAAATAGCAATTCCCCCGTATTGAAAGCCTATACGCACACTTTGAAGGAATGCGCACACTTTGAAGGAATGCGGCATACATGAGTAGTTTTTAAAGTAACAGTCTTGCTTCCTGCTCAGGTGGATGGCACGTCTGCTGCTCACAGGGATGATATTTATCCAGACCACTTCTGTTTTGCTAATACACCTATGAGTCCGGTGCTACAGAGGTACACTGAGAATGGGGGAGCGGGTTTCTAAAGCAATTTTGCAGAATTTATCTGTGGACAGCTTCAACTATCCTGTTAAATGTATAGCCAAGTTATCTTTCATTCAAATAAATGGATTGCGGGTTATATATACTTTTGGGTTACAATTAACAAATGAACACTAAAGTCTCACAAGGTGTAATGGGGTCCTATGAACACTAAAGTCTCACAAGGTGTAATGGGGTCCTATGTGACGTCCTGCCCAGTTTGACAACTCCCAGACTGCCCCGTGCTTCCGTGTTGTGGGAAAGTCAGGTGGCTGGAAAGTTTCTCCGCTTGCTTTTTGTTGTGCTTAGGTCCACAGACGGCACCTTTTTTTGTGGGCTCCGCACAGGGCATGTCATCTTTAGCCCTATTCTCTTGGCTTTCCTGTCTGGTTTCCACACAGTCGAAGGACTGAGCCTTGCTCCTGACTCCATTGCACCCTAGTGGCAGCAGAGCTGTCTTTGCTGTGGCGCTCACAGATCCCAGTTTGCAGGACAGACACATAGGAGTCCCCTCTGAACTGACAGGTAGGGTGCTGGCCACCCCTGGGTGTGACTGCCTGAGTGCAGGTGCCCAGATGCATGTGTGCAGGGGAAGCCCTTAGGGGAGGGCTCTGGGGGAGCAGTGGACAGGAGGGGGCTGGGCCACAAAGTAGGGATGGGACTGGCTTCCCTGGGGAAGGGTCGGTCAGCTGAGGCTTAGCTGAGGAGGGGACACAGCTGAATTTGAGGAGGAGGCTGATGTAGAATAGCACGATGAGGTTGGCTGGATCAGGACCTGTGACTGACAGGTGTAGGATCTGTGGTAGGTGGAATAATAGCCTCCAAAGATGTCCAGGTCCTGATCCCTGGGGCCTGTGACTCTTACTTACATGGCAAAGGGGATTGAGGACCCGTAAAGGGAAGTTTATCCAGCGCTACCTGGGCGGGCCCCGTGTAATGTCAAGGGTCCTTATGTGTGAAAGGAGGAGGTCGGGGTTGGGGTGTGTTGGGTGTGGGTGTGGTGTGGGAAGGCCATTGCTGGCTCTGAGGACGCAAAGGGGAACCAAGGAATGGGGGAGGTCTCTAGAAGCTGGAAAAGGCAAGAAAAGAGATTCTCCCCTGGAGCCTCCAGAAGGGACACAGCCCTGCTCTTGACACCTTGATTTTAGCCCAGTGAGCCCCGTTTTCAGACTTCTGTCTCCAGAACTGAAAAAGGAAACGTGTGTGTTGTTTAAGCCACTGTTTATGCTAATCCGTTCCAGCAGCAATCAGAAATACAGGATGCAGGGATGTGGGTGAGAAGCAGCAGCTGTGTGCCCCACATAGGTAGCTGGCCTCAAACCTGTAGGAGGCTTTGGAGAGGCTGGAGGAGCGTGTGGCGGCTCACCCTCCCTGAGGACTTCTCTCTCTGTGCCCGGCTGTCCACATATTATTAACTCCTGTGCTTCTTACTACGACTCGGGGATAGGTGCGTCATCATCCTTGGGTTACAGTAGTGCAAAACCAGGCATTGAGTCATTACTCGGGGTCAGTGATAGGATTTGAACCCTTGCAGTCTGGCTTCACGGCCATTTGCAATTCGTCATTCCCCTTGGTCGGGAGAGTTGTGGTTACTGCTTCTTAGTTGAAACACCTGTGCCGCCTTCTCCCACGTCTTACTCCACCGCCCCAAAGTGGTATGCTGCGATTGGGCATCGTAGCTGAACGTTTCTGTGTGGTTCACCACATGCTTTGAATATAGAAAGTAGCTCACTGCCAGACCTGGCTGGGGTCGCGTGTACGTTTCAGCAAGTTGAGTATGGTGGCAGGAGAAGACACAGAACAAAATAGTAGGTTTTTAGAGGTAGATTCCTCCTCCTTTGAGAATGAAGGTAACTGAATCAGGTATTCAGTAACACATTATAATAAGAGCCTGAGCTCAAATAAATCATCCCCAAAGCAAACCATTCAGGATTCTGGGTATATGGAGAGATGAAAAATTGAAATTGAGAAGGCTTAGTGGGGGCCGAGGGCACAGTCATACTGCATTTCAGAGTCCCTGATTCTGCGGACCTGGGTACCAGAGCCCTGGATTCCTTAATGAGGCAGGGGCTCAAAGAAGCGGGGTGACCTGGGTGGCCACCCTCCTTGCCTCATTAGCTGCCAGCTAGCTGTGTGGCATTGTTTTTATGGCATATTTTGAATTTTTCCTTCTGGGCGTCTTTCCCTGACAGGGGGTTCAGGGGAAAAAATATATTCATAGGCTACTTTGGGAAGCACATTTAATTTGGAAAGTGATTGTAGCAGTCAAAAACTATAGCAGAACAGTTTTAAATAAACCCTTACATGGCTGGATGCTAGTCTTTGCTTATTACGTACCTGATTGAAGGCAACTCAAGTGAATGTGGCCTTTTGGTCTTAGCTTTCCTGAATGTCCCCTCTGCTCACACAGTGCAATACAAGATCTTTTATTGTGTGAGCACAGGATCTTTCATTTCTATAATTTCCTCCAAAAGTATATATTTTTGGACATCATACCAGATGGGTGTTTTCAACTCGTGGCTCAGATAATAGATTTAGGATATTTATTGGTCATCATTTGTCCTTGAGTTTCTGCAGGAAAGAAAGAGGAAGATGGGAGACGCAAATTCTGGCCTCAAGGGGAAGCGGCCAGGAGTGAAGATGTCTAGAACAAAGGATAACGTGCATTGATGCCCAGGTAGCTGCTACCACATTGAGCAGCATGTAGGCAAAATTGAGGCCTTCAGGCAAGGTGACTTGCGGGGGGGCGGGGGGGGGGGGAGAAGATGCAGATAAGTGCTGTGGCTCTCAGGTGTCCTAGTTGGGGGTGCGTCTCATCTTGAGGTGAGCGTCACGGTGCCTGGTGCCAGTCCCACAGCGTCAGCGTCTGTGTATCCAACACAGCAGTGTGTGTGCTACCCAGCATGGGTGGGTACTGGTGGCCATCTTCAGTACTCAGTCCCAGTACTGAAGGGTGATGTGAAAGGCATGGTCCCTGCCATGCTACTGAGTCGTTAGGATGACTTTAGAGTTGGTTCTGAATGACCTTGGAGGGTATATGTCAAGAAGGAGGACTACTACTAACACATCTCAATGTTTTAGGGCCAGTGTTTCCTGGGGAATCGGAGGCTGTTACTTACAGTCTGTTTTCTCTTTTGATGAATTAAGTCCTTTCGTTGTTTTTTTTGTTTGCTTGTTTGTGTTTTTTTTTAAGGCCTTTTATTTTCCTTGAAATGCTGCGTCCATTTTGGGTATGTTATCAGAAGGTACTTGGTCACAGAATTTTGCTTTCACGCAGAAAAGTATCTGTCCAGCCCCCTGCTCTGCAGCTGAAGAGACCAAGGCTTAGAGGGATGCAGTGATTTCTAGCCTTATGCTGTCCAGTACTGTAGCCAGTAGCCACTCACAGCCGAGTAGATTGAAGTGAATTAAAATTAAATCTTCAGTTCCGCTGAGGGGGGCACTAGACGGAATGAGCACTGGGTGTTACATGTTGGCAAATCGAACTCCAGTAAAAAAAATATATACAAAAAATATTCAGTTCCTCAGTCTCGCTGGTTATCTTTCAGGGGCTCCAGAGCTGCCTCATGGGGGTGCTGACTTTGGTATTGGGTGGCACAGCTCTGGAATGTGACCATTAGCACAGAACATTCGATGGGGCAGGGATGCTGCGGCCCCAGCCTGTGAGCTGAATTTTAGCTCTGCCTCTCTCGTGCATGCTGCCTTGAACAGGATCGGCTGGCACAATGGAAAACCAAGCATTTTCTTCTGTAATTACTGAGGAAGAAGGTTCCCCCAAACCGGCTCAGCGGAGTGCAGACTTGCTGGTAATCTTGCAATCAGGGCCTTGGGCGGTGGGGGTGGTTCGCAAAGACACAAAAGTAATAAGATGTCTTTGCTTAAGGAAAGTCATCGGGACATAGATAGGTCCTGTGCGCACATAATTACTGCAGGGTAGAAAGCGAGTGCCACCAGAGGTGAGGAGGTAGGGTTCTGGAAGTGAAGAGCAAGATTACATCGGCTGTGGGGAAACAGGGAGACCTGGCACGATGGTGCTGGGGAGTGGGCTGAGAGGGACTGGTGCCTGGATGCCTAGCGTGTGTTCCAGGGAATTTAAGGTGAAAGCCAGAGGCAAGGCTTCTGGTAGATGCTAGGAATGGCACCTCTGTACTTCCGGGACGTGGTCATTGTAGTGTAATTAACATACTGTGTGCTGGCTGCTTGCTTTGTTCCCCATCAGACTTTGAGGTCAGAGGACCAGGGGAGAGCCTGGGTCGATTTCTGTGCTGTGAACAGTAGTTTCTCTCCAGGGAGTACAGACCATTCGGTGCACTGCATTTTTGTATTTTAGTTTCAATCAGATGGGAACATGCCACAATGTTTAACGCTAACTCTTGATTTTACCTGCTTTGGTAACAGTTATAAATGGTTAGATTTACACCACCCTTCTAGAAGTCTTTTGATAAAATGTGTTAGTCACCATGATTTTTAAAATAGCAGCTTATGTCCAGGCATAATCCACATACATCACCATCCACCCATTGACCGCATACCATCCAGTGGGCTCCAGTATAGTCAGTTGTTCAACCCTCAACAATCAGATTTTGAACATTTTCATTACCCCCAGATGAGATCCTATATTCATTAGGGACACTCCCTTCTCCCTACAGCCTCTGTGGTCAGCAGTCTCTTCTCCCTTCAGATAGCTTCCCAACGTTTCCTATAAGTGCAATCCTACATTATGTGTTGTTTTGTGTCCAGCTTCTTGCGCCAAGAGTCCTGTTGTCTGCTTTCTCTACCGCAGAGTTGTATCCATGTGCCGTCGTGTGGAGCCTCACTCGTGTGCGTTGGCTCAGGCAGATGTGTGGGCTCTCCTGGTTCTGTCATCTGCACTAGGTTTTCGTCAACATGTTTTAAAGGGATTTGGAACTTTTTTCTGTGGTTCTGCATGCGCTTCAGTACTACATTGAGTTAACTGGGTTGTGCAGGGTGGGGATAGCAGTGTCATTTGAGGGTTCAAGCAGAGTAGCAGTAGAGTTGAGGGATTTGTTAGATTTTACCATGCACAACCGTGGGACCTGCTCACAGCCTGTTGCTAATGGTGCTGGAGTCCATTGGGCATGTAGTCTGCGAGGGACGGTTAGTGTTAGTGGGAAGCAGGGTAAGTGAGGCTGAGCTGGAGCCACATCCCTGTGAGCGTCTCCTGACTTCCAGGTTCCCTAGCAGCCTGGCAGGCAGGGAAACCCCCACGCCTACAGGGATGTGGGCTCCATGGCTTCCACCTTCCAGATGGCTAGTATGGTGGCTCCTGAGGTAGGGCACATGGGTGTGTACACTGGAGTGTAGCTAACTCAGCACACCACACAAATCCACCATTTGGTCTGGCCTTCGGACTGTCAAACTTTTTGTTACTGGGATCCTGTTACAGTTTTAAAATTGATGAGAACCCCAAAGAGCTTTCAGGTAGTGGGTTATATCTGTCACTATTTGCTGTCTTAAAAAGCTATAACTATGACCAGTCTTACTCATTTAGGAATAATAAACCAATACATGGCAACACAAATAATGTGCATTTTATAGGAAATAAATATTTCCCAAACAAAAAAAATTTAATGAGGAATGGCATTATTTTTATATTTTTACAAATTTCTTTATTGTCTGGCTTAATAGAAGACAGCTGGATTCTGCTTTCTCTCTGCCTCTGCTTTCTATCACTTGCACTGTATTTTAGTGGAAATAGAAAACCCAGTCTTACAGAGGTGTCTGGTTCATAAAGGGAGCAGTAGTTTAATAGCCTTTTAAGATAATTGTGACAGTTCTTTGATACTACACCAAATTTGGTAGCTTCTTAAGGTTAATTGCAGTGTGCCAGTTTGAAACCCTACAAAGTAACTTTTTTTTTTTTTTTTTTAGATTTTATTTATTCATAAGAAATACAGAGAGAGAGGTAGAGACATAGGCAGAGGGAGGCTCCCCTGTGGGGACCCCAATGCGGGACTTGACCCCAGGACCCTGGGATTACACCCTGAGCCAAAGGCAGATGCTTAGCTGCTGAACCACCTAGGTGTCCCCAAATTAATTATTATACTAAGATTCATTGGTATGTATGTATGTATGTATGTAAGTATGTATTTATTTGAGAGAGAATAAGAGCATGAGTGGAGGGGGGTGGAGGGGTGGAGAGAGGGACAAGCAGATTTGTGCTGAATGCAGAGCCCAGGACCCTCAGATCATGGCCTAAGCTGAAATGAAGAGTGGCTTAACCAGCTCAGCCACCCAGGTACCCCTGTCTTATACTTGGAATGGACCTTTTCTATATGATTCATTGGTCGTTTGGAAAAGTTTGATTCACTGAGTTACCCAGATCTTGTAAATATTGACACATTGCACCGTACAGTTAACATTTAAAAAAAAAATGAGTGTAAGTCCCCTAAGTCACATTTATGTGTCCCAGCAACCTTGTGCTGTTACTTAATTGGGAACAGGGTTGTAGTTACAATTCGAGAAAGCTCTTTGGGACAAAGAGAGCTGTGACTTCGCTGAGTGAAGTAAGTCAGTCGGAGAAGGACAAACCTTATATGTTCTCATTCATTTGGGGAATATAAATAATAGTGAAAGGGAATATAAGGGAAGGGAGAAGAAATGTGTGGGAAATATCAGAAAGGGAGACAGAACGTAAAGACTGCTAACTCTGGGAAACGAACTAGGGGTGGTAGAAGGGGAGGAGGGCGGGGGGTGGGGGTGAATGGGTGACGGGCACTGGGGGTTATTCTGTATGTTGGTAAATTGAACACCAATAAAAAATAAATTAAAAAAAAAAAAAGAGAGCTGTGACTTCTGTTAGGTATGAAAAGTCTTAATACTTCCCAGAAGCATGGGTGAAGATGGTTGGGTGGTATTTAGGGTAGCCTGACTGTCCCCACCAGCAGGGTGGCCACTTTATGTGCATGGGCCGCTGCCATCGGGTGGGAGCAGGTGTTGTTGTTTGGCCCCCTGTGATGGGGAAGTGCCATGGACAGGGGTGTGGGCACCAGATTTGTCCATCTTCTCCCCATCACTTGCAGGTGTTTATAAGATGATCCTGTTAAGATGAGTAACAGATTGCATGAGAATTCAAGGAGGGAGCACTTAAACCAAAAATAACTTGTAATTTTTATTATTTTCCTTTCTAACCCTTTATAAGGGCTACCATTCCACTTGTTAATATCTGTTTTGTTTCTCTCCTCCATGCTCCCTCCCCCTCGCCACTTTCTCTATTTTCCAGGAGCTTGTATGGAACAGTTGGAACTCATTGGGAAATCATTCTGGATTCACTTTATTTTTAAAAAGATTTTATTTATATATTCATGAGAGAGAGGCAGAGGGAGAAGCAGGCTCCATGCAGGGAGCCAGATGTGAGACTCGAACCCGGGACTCCGAGATCACACCCTGAGCCAAAGGCAGGCGCTCAACCGCTGAGCCACCCAGGCGTCCATCATTCTGGATTTAAACATGATTTGTAAAACAGCACACTTCTTGATGTTCCTCAGTTTATTGACACATAGTATGCGCCTGTTATTAAACATACTGGCTTTCAGTTCTGAGCTCTCACTTCCCTGGCTCCTTCACATTTGCAGCTCCTTCTCCCCCCCCCCCAAAAAAAATTTGATGCAGACATTTGTGCACTGCTTTGTACAAGACCATCTGAAGGTCTTGGGGCAAAGAAGATTCAGACCGTCCATCTTTTGTATAAAATCTTTTAGTTCTCTTTTTCCCAGATAGTTAAAAGGATCTGAAACCATATATCCAGGGAGTGTTGTTTTAAAGAGTTAGTAGGTTATTTCTTATCTCTGCCCTACAGATGAATTTTTTTCCCTTTTGTTTTTTAAATTACTATAAAGTGAAATTGACTTGCAGGCGGGTTTCTGTGACTTTAACACCTGTACAGATTTGTGTAACCATCACCTCAATCAGGATACATAGCGGTTCCCTCCCTGCAAAATGCTCCTCAGGCTTTTCCTGTGTAGTCACATCTTCCATCTAGTGCAAACCCCTGGCAACCACTGATACGTCCTCTGTCCCTTACTGTTTTGTCATTTTGCAAATGTCATGTAAAAGGAGTCATACCATGTAAACTTTTAGATTGGCTGCTTTCTTCAGGGTAGTATCCACGCTGGGTGTGTCAGTCCTTCATTCCCTTCTGTGGCTCAGTAGTATTCCCATGTACACGTGCACCAGGGTTTATCCCTGTTCCCATGGAAAGACATCTGGCTTGCCTCCAGTATTTGGTCAGTTATGAATGAAGCCACTCTAAATATCTGTGGCAGGTTTTGTGTGGACGGAGTTTTCCTTTCTTTAGAGTAAGATGCAGAATGGTTGGGTCGTCTGGCACAGTATGTGAACCTTACACCAAACTGCTAAACTCTGACTGCTGTGCCATCTGCGTCCCACATTATTGTATGAGAGAGCCGGTTGGTCCACATCCTTGTCAGCACTTGATATTGTCAGTATTTTAAGTTTTAGGCACCCAAGTGTGTGGGTAGTAATACCTTACTGTGGTTCTCATTTGCACACACCTAACAGTCAGACAACTTTCCATGTGCTTATTTGCCATCCCTATATCCTGTTTGAAGTGTCCTTTCAAGTATTGGGTGGTTTGATTGCTGTCAAGTGTTGAGAGCCCTTTAAGTATTTGAGATGCAAGCCCTCGGTCAGGGAAGTGATATACACCCATTTTGTCCTAATCTGTAGCTTGTCCTTTCTCATATGGTCGGAGCAAAACCTTTTAGTTTTAGCAAAGTCTAGCTTGTCAAAATGTTCTTGTATGGATTCTTTGCCCCATCCCACGTGTTTTCTTCTTAAAGTCTTATGGTGTTAGGTTTTATATTTATATCTAAGCTCCATTATGAGTTAGTGTCTGTGTAACGTGTGTGGTGGAGATTCCTTTTTGTGGCTTATGGATGTCCAGCTGTTCCTTTACTATTTGTTATAAAGACTATTCCTTTTCCATTGAGTTGCTTACCCCTTTGTCAAAAATAGTAACATTTGTGTGGGTCTGTTACTGGACTCTACTGTCCTGTCATCTCTGTGCTCATTCCTTGGCTAAGACAATACTCTTCTTTTTTTTTTTTTTTTTTTTTTTAAGATTTTATTTATTTATTCATGACAGTCACACAGAGAGAGAGAGAGGCAGAGACATAGGCAGAGGGAGAAGCAGGCTCCATGCAGGGAGCCCGACGTGGGATTCGATCCCGGGTCTCCAGGATCGCGCCCTGGGCCAAAGGCAGGCGCCAAACCGCTGCGCCACCCAGGGATCCCAGACAATACTCTTCTGTGATTACTTTGGTTGCCATGTTGATTACTGAAGCTTTTGAGTGAGTTTAATCGGGTGGTATAATTCCTCAAACTGTGTTCTTTCCAAAATTGTTTAATTTACTGTATGTATCTCCTTCATTTTTCCACAAAAACTTAGAATCAGCTTATCTGTAAGTATAAAAAAAATCTTGGGATTTTGACCGGAATTGTGTTCAAACAGAAGGACGAGTTTGTAGAGAGCTGATATGTTGACTAGGAGTCTTCAGTCCACGAGCATGTTGTCTCCTCTTCTAATGACCCTGCCTTTTGAATGTCCAGTTCTCAAAGGGACGTTGCTTGTGCACAGCAGGTCAAGGTCTCCACTGGTTTGTGGACTGAAGTGTCTTGTCCCCATGGTTTTTTTTTTTTTTTTTTTAAACCACATTTCCTTTGCTGTTCTCTGGGAAACTAGTCTTCCTCCTAGGAACAGTTTAAACAATTTCTGTGGCCACTGGTGTTTTACAAAGTCTTGAATGTGGCTGTTTCTTGATAGCTCTGGTGGGTCTGTTCAACAGGAGGGCAAGAAGGAGGTGTGGTGAGTGGTGATCAGCCTGCTCCAGTGTGTTAAGGAATCCAGAAACAACCTAGGGTTCTATCTTAGGTTGCTGTTTGCTTATTTATGTTTATTTTGAAAAGTTCTTTCTACCCCCTAGATGGGGCTTGAACTCATGACCTGACAGAGAGCAAGAGCTACATGCTCTGTCAACTGAGCCAGCCAGGGGCCCCTCTAGGTTGCTCTTTGTGGTGTTATTCAAATAGAGAACCCATTTGAAATGGCTCTATTTGACTACCTAAAAAAATTTTTTTTTAAATATTTTATTTATTCATGAGAGAGAGAGAGGCAGAGACACAGGCAGAGGGAGAAGCAGGCTCCATGCAGAGAGCCTGATCCGGGACTTGATCCCGGATCCCAGGATCACGACCCGAACCAAAGGCAGACGCTCAACCACTGAGCCACTTAGGTGTCCCTACTTTTTAAAAGTTTTAATTAGCACAATCAGGAGTTTGCTTAAAATCTCTCCTCTGTGTCTGACCTCACCCCCAGCCCCTAGAATCCTTTTTTTTTTTTTTTTTTTTTAAGTTCTTAAGGGAAATCCAGACATTAAAAAGATGCTGCCATCTGCCAAGGTGTAGACAGCTTCCAGACCACAAATAGTTGAGGCAATCTCTGCTCCGTGACTGTCCCAGAACTCCCACTCCTTCCTGACTCTGCATGTGCCGCCAGTACACCCTCTTTTTCCTTCTCTGGTGTACCTTCTAAGGACTCTTGGGCTGGTGTTAGGACGTATTTGGTTTGTACCCTTTGTTCTCTGTTTTGCTCTGTGTGTGTTTTTACATTGTTAAAAGATAGTAAGTATTCTCTGAACCTTCTAAACTAACAACATGGAAGCAAGATGGCAAGGAAGAAAGATGCCATTCCCCAGAAGTAAGCATTGTGCGCTTAATGTCTGGTGGGTCTAGTGGGTCTACGTCGTTATGTCGTGGATACATACACTTGCCTCACTCATTCTGTAGGGACGTCCTGGTAACTCAGGGATGCCTGTCTTGGTGGGATACCCCCTTAACTACAGTTTTACTTTCTTTAAAACTACATGAGTGTAAAGTGAACTTCTACACATAAGTAAATTTTGTAGATAATTAAAATTTTAAAATACCAAAATGTTTACTCTTTTTAGACCAATACTGCAGAAAGTAGAACAAGTGTGTTTCAGCTGACGTGACTCAGTTGTTTAGTACATCATTTGCTGTTGCGGGAGCCCTCAGAACTCTGTCCCCATGCAAAGTAGCTTATTTCTATTAAGTGCTCTTCTCGTTTTAGATACAGCTTTATTGAGATACAATTTGCAGTTCTCTCATCCCAAGTGGACAATGCAGTGGCAGTTAGCATACCTACAGAGTTGTGCAGCTGTCACCGTAGTCAATCTTGGAAGATTTTTTTTGCCAAAAAGAAACTCCTGCACTCCCTCGCCATGACCCCTCCTGCCTTCCCATCCTCCAGCTCCATGCAACCTCTGATCAGCATCCTATACATTTGCCTGTTCTGGACACTTCATACTATATGTAACCCTTCGTATTAGGCATTAACTGTTCTCTGTAAAAAAAATGGTGTTTCATTGTAAGAAATGCTTGTCTAGATCTTTGGACATGGATGTTAGTTTTCTTTGGAATAGATTCCTAGGAATGACATTTGAATAAAAGGATATTCAGCTTTTTGGTTTTAATAAATACAGCTTTTGGGTTGAATAGTTGACAGCCATTTGACACCACTCATTTTGTGACACTCTCCATCAGTGTGCATTTCCAGTATTTTTCACTGTTAATCTGGTACATAAACAGTGGTTTCGCCTTAGAGAAGTTGAGCATATGTATTAGTTGTATGTATATTTTTTTCTTTAGGATTTTATTATTTGAGAAGAGAGAGAGAGCACATGCACAGGTGGGGGAGAGGGACAGAGGGAGAGAGAGAAGCAGACTAGACTCCCCGGTGAGTAGGGATCCCAGTGCAGGGCTCGATCCCAGGACCCTGAGATCATGACCTGAGCCAAAGGCAGATGCTTAACCAACTGAGCCACCCAGGCACCAGAGTCATTTGTATTTTTTATGAATTTCTCCCTTGTGGTAGTTGGGTTGTTTCATTCATTCATTCATTCATTCATTCATTCATTCATTGTTGGGTTGTTTCTTCTGGAGTTTTAGGAACTGTGTGTATTCTGGATATTAATCCTTTGGCCATTGTGTGATACAAATACTTCCCACCTTTGTCCTGTGGCTTCCCTGAAACTCGGTCTCTGCTGGGCATGCTGGGACTTCCTTTTCTTTTCCACAAGTGGTCTGTGCTGTACAAGCAGATAAGTGGCATTTCTCTTTTTCTGTGGAACAGGACAGTGTGTGTGAGCAAGCAACACAGACATAATTACAAGCTCTTCAGCCACGCAGTGTAGCCCTCTCCGTGCCTGCCAGCATTCACGCCAGTCGCCAGAGTGTGTGATATGACTGGCAGTTAGGGCGATCCTCTTGGGAATAGATGATTTTTTTACATAATCAAGCCAGACTGGAGGCCCCAAACAAATATTTTTATTTAAGGTACACAAATTTATATATGGCTGTCTTTGGGGGTTTTATTTTCATATACCTAATTTAAATCAGGATTGTTTCAGGGTATAGAGTTGTCAGGTCTCAACACAGTGGGTCTGCTTTGAACCTTCAGGCTCCATGAAGCTGTGTGTGCACTGCCCCTGGGCCCTGCAGTGGCCCACCAACGGCAGAGGACCAGAGACCTCCCTGGTTAGTAGGACAGGACTGCACTTGAAAGTGGGCTCCCAGCCAGCCTCATGGGGGACGCATATAGCCAAATTGTATATAAAATCATAAAAGGAGTAAAACCAGACACTTTAGAGTTGTGGTATTGATTAAGCCATGGTTTCATTGTTAACAGTACTGGCAGGCTAGCCCCGGGGGCAAGATAGTAAAAAAAACAGTAACAAAACCAAACCACCTCATCCACATCCTCTGTGGACGCAGAGGAGCTTCTGATGGAACCCACCTGCCTGTGATGGTTGGGACAGGCTCGACCAGGTGGATGCTTGGGGGTGGTGGCCCTGGTCTGGGAACTGGGACCATCTCAGGTCGCAATGCCCTGAAGGGCACGGGAGGCCTGCCCTGCTAGCGAGCCCTTATTGTAGCCATCAGGGCCCTCCGTGGCCTTGGCCCTGCCTGCCTTCTATCTGGACCTCCTCTTCCTCTTTTCCCCTCGCCCAGTGCCCTTGTCCCTGTTGGCTCTGTCCAGGGTGTGCTTCTCTGGGGTCTCTGCCAGCCTGGCTCCTTTGCACTCTGGGGTCTCCACGCAGATGTCACCTGTTCCCACGAGGTAGTGTTCTGCGGCTCTGTGACTGTGCTCTCTCCTCCCGTCTTGGCAGTTGTCCCTTCTTGTCTCCTCCCACAAGAAAGCGAGCAGCAGGAGACCAGGGGGCTTATCTCTCTGTTCCCTCCTGAACCCCAAGGCCCAGCCCAGCTCTGGGCACAGAGGAGACACTCGATAAGTAGGTTGACTGACTACTGAGAAAGGTGCCGGCTCTGCCTTGCCCGGCCTCAGGTGCCTGCTGTTCAACATCCTCCCCCACCTGGAAAGGACGGCACGCAGCAAGGAAGTAATGAAGGTGTTGTTTTAGTTAGTAGTTACTGTAATTGCAGGCGCCCAGGGCATGCCCGTGTTTTAGGGAGATGTATTGAATCCCTGGTAATGTAATGATGATGGACTAGGGAGGAACTTTTTGAAGCACAGTTGAAGCTTGCCATCTAGGACCTCATTCAGAAACTGCGTCTGAGAGGCTCCCCTTTCCTCGCCAGGCACGGAGAGCTGGCAGGGAGGCATCTGTGTTTCCTCCCGGTCCCCAGGTGTGTGGTCTTTGTGACTGGGGAGGCGAGGGTGGCAAACAGGCAGCATTCCTGGTCAGCACCTGCTGCTTTGCACCCGGTGGCTGGGAGGAGTGGTCACTCTTAGGGACCACTCTTTTCCTGGAAGAGAGAGGCCAGTTGCAGAGGCCTTGGGGCCCACCATCCTCACCTTATTGTCTCCTTGGGTGACTGTCACCCCTTTGTGACCTCCATGTTCTGCCTGAGGCCCAGTGTTGCCCTAGAAGAATCCCCCAGAGGGCCTGGAGTTGACTCCATAGCTTCTGAGGCTTCCCAGATACTGTGTTTGCCAGGAGCATTTCCCAGCTCTCAGGGGTCTCTGGTTACTTGGGGAGTGTCCCGCCTCTCCCTTCCCTGCACAGGGGCCTGCTCAGGACTGCCTTCCCTGTGCCACTTGTGGGGTCCCACGCATCAGTCGCCTGCTCTGTCTCCTGGTCTGCCTCTGTCTGTAGCCAGCCCTGCGCTCTGCCTCTCACTGTTGTTGGGTTATCAGCTATCACTTTGCTCCTCTCAGTGAGCTTAGTTCTAGGTCCTGTACATTAGGATTTATGCTGTGGGCCAGAGCATCAACAGATGAGTTGTATTTGAATTCTCCAAAGCAGGAATGAGGGAGCTGGGGCTAAGAGTTGGAAGAGCTCTCCTGAAAAGTGCATGAACGTTGCGCAGGACGTGGGTCATCTGATACATTGCTCTGTGTCACTTGGCAGCCTTGTAGTCTTGGATGCTCTGCCACTCGTTGCCATCGGGAGGAGTCTGGCTATCTACTGGTTGTGGGCGGTGGCGGGGAGTCCAACGTGTTTGGGAACGACAACCTGGTGATAAAATGTAGCAGGACCGAAATCATAGTACAGATGGTGGCATCATTCAAGTGGCAAAAAATCTAAAATAGATAACTGGAGGTAGTCTTGGTCCGAGGATGGTTGAGTAAATCATGGCATGTTGTGGGTGCTATTCAGAATTAAGTTCCTATGCATATTTATGTGTACCGACTTGGGGTAGCTCTAGTTTATTCGTGTAATGTTAATACCATTTTTTGTTCATCAGAAAACGCATGTATGTTGCTGCATACACATATATAGGAATAGTAAGGATGCCTGAAAGAGGATGCGTAAGACAGTGACTTCTTCCTTCACATCAGGATTGGAGTGGACAAATCATTTCCCTTAATTCATCTCTGTTCTTCCTGCCTTGCTACTGTGAGCATTTCATTCTTTCAAATCCAAAAGTAAAAATAAATATAGAACCAGGACCTGCACAAAAATGTTTATAGCAGCTTTGTTTGTAATAGCCTCAAATTGGAAACAGCCCAGATGTTCTCAGGTTCAGATGGTGTGTCCCTGCCATGGAATCCTACTCAGCGGTATATAAAGAAACCAGTTGTTGGGATCCTTGGGTGGAGCAGCGGTTTAGCGCCTGCCTTTGGCCCAGGGCACGATCCTGGAGACCCGTGATCGCATCCCACGTTGGGCTCCCGGTGCATGGAGCCTGCTTCTCCCTCTGCCTGTGTCTCTGCCTCTCTCTCTCTCTGTGTGTGTGTGACTATCATAAATAAATAAAAATTAAAAAAAAAAAAAAAAAGAAACCAGTTGTTGACCTGAGTCTCAAGGGAATTGTGCTGAGTGAGGAGGGCATTCCAAAAGGTTATATACTGTATCCATTTATATAACATTCTTGAAATGACAAAATTATGGGGACAGAGAAGGTTCATCATTTCCAGGGGTTATGGGAGAAGAGTGTGCACAAAGGGGATGGTGTGTGGGTGGCTATAAAAGGGCAATCCAGGGCAGCCCGGGTGGCGCAGCGGTTTAGCGCCGCCTGCAGCCCAGGGTGTGATCTTGGAGACCCAGGATCGAGTCCCACGTCGGGCTCCCTGCAAGGAGCCTGCTTCTCCCTCTGCCTGTGTCTCTGCCTCTCTCTCTCTCTCTCTCTCTCTCTCTCTCTCTCTCAATAAATAAATAAATCTAAAAAAAAAAAAAAAGGGCAACCCAAGGGTCCTTATGTTGGAACTGTTCATGTCTTGACTGGACAGCCACACCTATGCATGTCTTACAAGTTCAAGTGAACAGTAACAGGGTTAGTGTGTTGCATCAGTGTCGGTGTCCTGATTGTGAATTGAACTATGATTTCCCAAAATGGTGCCAGGGGAACTGGGTGAAGGGAAGTGGATCTCTATTATTTCTATAATTGTGAATCTATGGGACACTGGGTGGCTCCTTTGGTTAAATGGCTGCCTTTGGCTTGGGTCGTGATGCCAGGGTTCTGGGATGGAGCCCTATATGGGGGCTCCCTGCTCAGCAGGGAGTCTCCTCCCTCTGCCCTCCCATGTTCTCTTGCTTGCTCACTCTCAAATAAATAAGATCTTGGGCAGCCCCGGTGGCGCAGCGGTTTAGCGCCGCCTGCAGCCGGGGGCGTGATCCTGGAGACCCGGGATCGAGTCCCACATCGGGCTCCCTGCATGGAGCCTGCTTCTCCCTCTGCCTGTGTCTCTGCCTCTCTCTCTAGCTGTGTCTCTATGAATAAATAAATAAAATCTTTAAAAAAAAATAAGATCTTAAAAAAATAGTTATCTCAACAGTTATCCACAGTTATCTCAACAGTATGTTGGTTTTTTTTTTTTTTTTCTAAACATTTATTCACGAGAGAGACGGGCAGAGACATAGGTAGCCGAAGAAGCAGGCTCCATGCGGGGAGCCTAATGTAGGACTCAATCCCAGGACCCCAGGATCGCGCCGTAAGCTGAAGGCAGAGCCACCCAGGAATCCCTCAACAGTATGTTTAATACAGAATTAAGTCAGGGTGATCTAGTAGAAATTTGTAGGAGTATAGGTTATGTTGGGAGTAGACACTTAAAAAAGCATATCAAGAAATTCAGCCTTCAAAACAGCATCAGGCCCTGGTGCCTGGGTGGTTCAGTCAGGTCAGCATCTGCCTCTTGGTTTCAGCTCAGGTTATGATCTCAGGGTCATGAGATGGAGTCCTGCACTGGGCTCTGCACTTAGCAGGGAGTTGGCTTGATCTCTCTCTCTCTCTCTCCCGCTGGCCCCCCCTCCCCAGCTCTCTCTCTCTCTCTCTCTTTTATTTTATTTTAAGATTTTTTATTTATTTATTCATGAGAGACACAGAGAGAGAGGCAGAGACACAGGCTGAGGGAGAAGCAGGCTCCATGCGGGGAGCCCAACGTGGGACTTGATCCCAGGTCTCCAGGATCAGGCCCTGGGCCAAAGGCAGGCGCTAAACCGCTGAGTCACCGAGGGATCCCCCCCCCCCCCTTTCTTTTAAATAAACAACAACGGCAAAAAGAAAACAGCACCATGCCTCTTTCCTCAGGACTTTTTACTTTATTTCTTCCTGCCTGGTGCCTCTGGGTTCATTTGGGGGCTCCATCTAACATGTACTGTATCTAAGAAGTGAGCACTCCTTCTGGAGGACAGACCACGTGGGCAGAGCTGGTCTTCTGGAGGAAGAGCCAAGAATGTGGACGGGGCTCCCCTGGGGACAGTGCCCCTCATGTCCAGCTGTAGCCTGAAGCCAGTGAGTCCACTGGTAAAGGGAGCTTGTGGTTGTTACCTGAGAATGTCTGCACTGGGCCTGGCACTCAGTGGGGGCTCAGTAAGTAAATGGAGTTTTACAGATTCATGAAACACTCCAGCAGACTTGACATCCTGTTTCCTCTGCTGCCCTGCTCCAGCACAGACCACGCTCGCTCTCAGGCGGCTCTTTTCTCCCTTGAATTGTGTGAGAATTGCAGGCTGCTGAGGTGGATGCTTCATGTCTAGATTTTCCACATAAAAATTTAATATCAGTTACATTCCTTGCTTCTTATGCTTAAGGGTTTTCTGTTTTGTCTTCTTTCAAGTAAACTTTCACTTTTGGATGAATTCTGGGTTTACAGGAGAAAGGTACTACATGAGCTCTAGGTCTGTGTTCCCCTCAGCCAGGTTCCCACGCTGTTAGGGACCCACAGCAGCAGCTGAGGAACCTAGTAATAGTAACCCCACTGTCGACTTTTTTCCCCATTAACATCCTCTTTCTGTTTCTGGACCACTTTGCCTTTTGGAAGTGATTATCTAAATTGATGAGATTGCTTGAATATATTCCTTGTCCTGAACCCAAGAATTGAGTGTGTGTGGGGGGGGAGGGGGCTTTAACAAAAAGAATGCTGAGGTGGAGCTCCTAGAGATTCTATGCAGTCACTCTGATGTGGAGATGAGAGAACCCTCCCCTCCCTAGCCCCTGCAGACACTACTATCAAGCCATGCAGACATGGCGGGGAATCACAAGCTTGGACAAGAAGGTGACTGGGGGGAGGCTCAGATGGGGCTTCTTATTAGGTGCTAATGGATTTCCAGAACCAGTACTGTTATTTCTGAACTGCCCCTACTAAACATATTTGGGATTGTTAATTAAGAGATCAATATGCAGGGAGATACCAGTGTTCTCATTTACCATGATAACCTCTACTTTATGTAAGGTTCTTTTTTTTTTTTTAAGATTTTATTTATTTATTCATGATAGACATAGAGAGGCAGAGACACAGGTAGAGGGAGAAGGAGGCTCCATGCAGGGAGCCCGACGCGGGACTTGATCCCAGGTCTCCAGGATCGTGCCCTGGGCCAAAGGCAGGCGCTAAACCGCTGAGCCACCCAGGGATCGATCCCCTGTAAGGTTCCTTAAACTGAGTTCGGTGCCAGGAGAGGAGACCAGGTAAGGAGGACTCACAGAAGTCAGAGGGCTTTTGACTTGGAATTCCAGATGAACTGGAGTTAGACTGTGTACTCTGTGTTGGCACCCATATAGTCTAGCCTTTTAACTGAGCTAGTGTTTTGTTCACTGGCTTGTATCACACTAGTTGGAAAGTTTGAGGAGGAATCTGGGGCCTGAGCAGAGACTGAATCTGAGGTGTGGCTGGATCTTTGTGGTCTAGGCACCACCTGGTGGCGGTACACGAATTTCTTACTTGGAAGGCTGCTGCGAGGTCTTAACTGTGTTGGTTTGTCCCCTCATCTCGGGCTGTTTGGGGAGAGGTTTCAGTAATTTTTGTAAAGTGACAGAAAATGTTAAAGCCAGCAAATTGAAATTCTGCTCGCTCTTATTTCATCCAGGAGTGAGATTCAGACGCTGAATTAGCACCACCTCATTTCCATAGCAATTGGCAAGTGTTCTTTGTTGAGTAGGTACTGTGTTATGACCTCACAAATGGAAGTTAGTGGGAAGGGAAGCTGAATATAAGCATGGGCTCCTCAGTAGAAAGAGGAGGAAGTGTATTGGGTCTGTAACCAACCACCCTAGCCTCCTGTGTATTTCTAGTCTTCAGAAAAGGCATTTTGTGTCCTATTGTATATATATTAAAATTGTGCCTCTGGTACTTAAGCTTTACCAGTCTCAAGTAATGGAAATGATCTTTGATTGTATTTGAGTGTCATAAATATATTTTGAAATAATCACTGCTTCTCCCCCTCAGATATTTGGCACATTTGGGACCTTTTGTCTTTTTATTTGAAGCATGCCATATTGTTCTTGGAAGTGCTCACCAAGCATTTTCCCAATCTTATTTGAGACCATTGTGTGTCAAAAAAGTAGTGCTGTGGTTCAGATTTGACCAAATGAGAGTTAACACATTTGGGGAAATTCCAACTAGATGAGACTTAAAATTCAGGAATAGGATCACCGTATGTATAGCAATAAATGCATATACACGCCAATCTTGCACTTCTTTGATGATAATGAAGGAAGCCATTTGAGATATTTCTGGAAGTCTAATACAGAGTTTTTGTGGGCTTTGGGTGCTTTCATCATTGAATTCAGGTCCAGGGATTTACTGTGTCTTAATTAAAAATTTAATCCTCCTGCTGAATTAACTCATTTATGAGGAGCTTTTTTTAACTGGATATTCAGTCCCTTAGGAGCTAGACTTGAGTTGCCAACTTTTTCTACCAAGGCCTTGTGGCAGTTGGTTGGGAGCATCAGTGGGGCCTGTTATTGGCCAGATTCTCATGTACGTGGTGGACCTACCAGGGACTTTTTGTCATTTCACAGCTACTGGCTTGGACCACCATCTTCATGCTTAAGGAGGGTAGAAAAGAGCAAATTGAACAGACCAGTACAGATGTGTAAAAAGGTGGGATATTGCTCAGGAGAACCTCAGTTCAAATGTAGAACTCTCTTACTTTGCCTTTAGGGGCCAACTGATCCTGTCTTATAATTTTTTTTTTAAATTTTTATTTATTTATGATAGTCACAGAGAGAGAGAGGCAGAGACACAGGCAGAGGGAGAAGCAGGCTCCATGCACCGGGAGCCTGATGTGGGATTCGATCCCGGGTCTCCAGGATCGCGCCCTGGGCCAAAGGCAGGCGCCAAACCGCTGCGCCACCCAGGGATCCCCATGATCCTGTCTTAATTAACACTAGAATAGGATCCCTCATTTGTAAAATATTAGATTTTTGTCAGTGCACTGTAGTTAATCCTACTTCCAAAAAACTGTGGCTCACTTTTTTTCCTACCCTACACAGTCAAGTGCTGTGATCCATAGATCTTTTGACTTGGTCTTGATTTGATTTTTTTTTTTTTTTTTTTAAGATTTATTTATTTGAGGGCAGCCCAGGTTGCTCAGTGGTTTAGCGCCACCTTCAGCCCAGGGTGTGATCCTGGAGACCCGGGATCGAGTCCCACGTCAGGCTCCCTGCATGGAGCCTGCTTCTCCCTTTGCCTGTGTCTCTGCCTCTCGCACTCTCTCTCTCTCTCTCTCTCTCTGTGTCTTTCATGAATAAATAAATGAAATCTAAAAAAAAAGATCTATTTATTTGAGAGAAAGAGCACATGAGAGTGCAGGGAGAGGGAGAGGGCAAAGCATACTCCACATTGAGCGTGGAGCCCCATGCAGGGCTTCATCTCACCACCCTGAGATCACAACCTGGCCAAAATCAAGAGTCAGGCACTTAACCAACTGAGCCACCCAGATGCTCCAGTCTGATCTTGATTTTTCTTTTTTTTTTTTAATTACCATAACTCCTGGTTTAAAAAAAAAAAAAGGACTCTTATTTCAAGTATCTTTTAAAGAAGATACCTTGTTTCAGTTATAATCTGAATTCACTTGGATCTCAGAATCTTCAGGATTACAGGTCATTTGGAGAATTCTATGACCTGCTGTGGTTTATAGACTGCTTACATTTACATAGCATCCTTGTTACAGGTGTGATGCTCTATTTTGTATAGAGATTTTTGTTTTTGCAGTCATGCACTAAAAACTGTATTTTAAGGCAATTGTAGTAGGAGAGATTTCAACCGAGGAACTAAATTAAAATACCAGGCATACATCAAGCAAAGTATTTTAAGATTTATGGTATATTCATGTGATGTGAGTCTGTGTATAGTGCAGACTCCTACTACCAGTGCTTCTGGAGAGCCTTTTAATACTTTATGTGCCCTTCCAATGTTTATCATGTAAAGGGAAATGAGAATTTGTTCTTATTCCAACAAACTGTCTTTTATAACCAAAGGTTGCTTAGTATCTTTTTCTTTTTTGTAACTTAGCATAGCTTAGAGAACTTTGCATATGGGTACATTGAGAACTTTTATAAAACACTGCTGCATAATATTTCTATTGGTGGAATGTGCCATAATCTATTTCATAGGGCTTCATAGGGGTTTTTCCTCATAAAATATTTTTTAAAAGATTTTATTTATTTATTCATGACAGACACACACAGAGAGAGGCAGAGACACAGGCAGAGGGAGAAGCAGGCTCCATGCAGGGAGCCTGACGTGGGACTCAATCCCGGGTGTCCAGGATCACACCTTGGGCTGAAGGCAGTGCTAAACCACTGGGCTACGGGAGCTGCCCTAAAATATTTTTAATGATGGTTTGATGTTAATTTAGGATGATAAATGTGTATAAAAGACATTTCAAAGTACCGTATCTTTCATGTTGCTTTTTAAACACATATGTTTTAAGAGTTTAGAGTTTTAGCTAATTAAGCAACTTCAAAAAGGATTTCTCTTCCTCACCCCCCACCCCAGGTTTTTTTTTGTGTGTTTGCGTGAGGGTATGATGGTGGAGGAACCATTTCAAAAATGTATATGTTTGGGGATCCCTGGGTGGCTCAGCGGTTTAGTGCCTGCCTTCAGCCCAGAGCATGATCCTGGAGTCCCAGGATCGAGTCCCGCATCAGGCTCCCTGCATGGAGCCTGCTTCTCCCTCTGCCTGTGTCTCTGCCCCTCTCTCTCCCTGTGTGTCTCTCATGAATAAATAAATAAAATATTTAAAAAAAAAATGTATATGTTTGTTTCTATTTTTATTTTTTTAAGGTTTTTTTTTTTTTTTTTTAATTTATTCATGAGAGACGCAGAGAGAGAGAGGCAGAGACATAGGCAAAGTGAGAAGCAGGCTCCTCGCAGGGAGCCGGATGTGGGACTTGATCCCAGATGCCAGGATCATGCCCTGAGCCAAAGGTAGACTATTCAACCACTGAGCCACCCAGACGTCTGTTTTTAAAAATAACTTTAATACAAGTGTTAATTGTATATATTGATAATAGTTAATAAAACAAGAGTATCAGGATTAGAAGTGACACAAATTTGGTAATACTGGTTTCTTGGCCTCCAAGGATTTCTGAGTTGTGTTTTGAGATGCTTAAGGGGGAAAGACATGGTTTATATTCAGGAATTACTTGAGAGATGTAATCTGATAATTGGGGGTTTGGGAGAGTGTCTAGAGGGGAACGGGGAGGGTGCTGTCCGTGGTGCTGAATCAGACCCGCTGACGATCTGATGGGGGAAATGTTTTGAAAAGTTGAAGGCCTAGGACACACTTAGGTAGCTGTTTTAAAAACCGCATCTCCTATTTGTAGCTGAGACTGTTGATTTCAGTCAGAATGCATACAGGAAACATAAGGGGGCCACATTAGTTGCAGTGAGCTGTTCTGACATGTGGAAGAAGGAGAGGGTTTACATATGAAAGATGGACCCTGTTTGCCACCGAAGGCTATTTAAATCCCAACACTTGACCTAGCATTTTGTTTTGTTTTTTTCCTTTTAAGCCAACGACCTACATCAGTGTAAGAAGATTGCTTTTAAATAGAGATGAGAATGATATTTGCCATTCATTGCTTCAGAGTTTTGAATCCATGCCTTTGATTATATATAAATGTTTGTCAAGCCATATTTCAGCAAGCATTTAGAAATCTGTAGCACATCTTTTTATGTGCTTCTCAATCCTCCTAGGGACCCCCTTTCACATACCTTCTGCCCCACCTCCCCCATTCTGGTTTTTGCATGGATTTATACTTCAGTTACTACAATAATTGTCCAATGGCACTTTAGGACTCACAGTTTTTTGCTGTTTTAAAGCATTAACATGTGGTAGAAAGTTCCATTGCACGTTGCTATGTATGTATTTAGTTAACCATGTTTTTTCTAGGATTGAGTTTTATTTTTATTTTTAAAAGTATTTTATTTATTTGAGAGAGAGAGAGAGAGCACGCATGAGCGGGGAGAGGAACAGTGGGAAGGGGAGAAGTGGGATCCCAGCTGAGCAGGGAGCTTGACCTGAGCTGAAGGCAGACACTTCACTGACTAACCCAGGTGCCTCTTGGGGTTGAGTTTTAATGAGTAGGAAGCCTATTTCAAAATATCATTGCAAATGGAGCAAATGTGGTATACTGGTTGTTCGTGTCCCATTTAGCATTTTGAAAGCAATGAAAATTCGTAGTAAACATATTAGTAAATACCTTTTGGGATAGGGCATGTTTATTATGGCACATTTGGATCATATTAGTGACTAGAAATCGTCAG